>NC_090934.1:64203558-64539391 GCF_040938575.1 Ambystoma mexicanum
AATAGAAACTCTCATTTCTATCCCTGTTTGAGGGGTAGGAACGGCCAGCTACTCTCGTCACTGGATGCGCCTATACACACTTGTGTATAGGCGCGTTACAAATACCATATCATAAATCTAGAACCAGTACTCCGCTTGTCAGCCTCCACCATGCAGCCAATCACTGCACCGTCAGTGTCTCGCAATATCA
Organism: Ambystoma mexicanum; assembly: GCF_040938575.1. NCBI lineage: Eukaryota > Metazoa > Chordata > Amphibia > Caudata > Ambystomatidae > Ambystoma > Ambystoma mexicanum. Next base: position 64,203,749 of record NC_090934.1, read on the forward strand.
AACCAAGAAGCAACTCCATCTCTGACTGATGGGAATTCCATGTCGATATGTCGGTGTATCTACCAATGCAGTGTCACGAAAGCCGCAGCGCGCGGGTCACCACTGTCACATTCCTCCAGGCACGAGTGATGCGTAGCCACTCACTGCATGGTTATCACGACACATGTTCCATGGGATGGAATTGTCCTTAACATGTACCCTTTGCCAGCGCATGCATGCATGATGTGGCAATGCACACAGGCACACACCACACAATGCATGCATGCCTAATATGAAGTACCCACGCATCAGAAAATACCTAAGCGGTCTGGTGGAATGCTGTTTTAGCAAGGAGACTGAATTGAATCTGCCAAACCAAGGTGTGTGTTTCTTTGACCATAGTGCCTTTTCCAGAAGGCACGAGATTTCGGATGTATTGGCCCCAAACCACAGCGGCAAGGGGCATCCTCTCTTGAAGGCTGGCGTCCAGTTCTTGTTGATATGTAGTGTAATGCACACCTCCTTCCTGGCGTCCAGTAAGGGCAGTTGTGTATCGGTATGCATGTATGCACGCCCCCTCACAGGTGTCCGGTGCTTGCTGAATTGTGTTCTTATGCACACTCCCACACATGTGCCTGGTACTTGCTGATGTGGTCGTTTGTAACTCCCTTGCATGTGTCCGGTGCTTGCTGAATTGTGTTCTTATGCACACTCCCACACATGTGCCTGGTACTTGCTGATGTGTTCGTATGTAACCCCCTTGCAGGTGTCCGGTGCTTGCTGAATTGTGTTCTTATGCACACTCCCACACAGGTTCCCAGTACTTGCCGATGTGTTTGTAAGTAAACCCTCTTGCAGGTGTCTGGTGCTTGCTGAATTGTATTCTTATGCACACTCCCACACAGGTTCCCAGTACTTGCCGATGTGTTTGTAAGTAAACCCTCTTGCAGGTGTCTGGTGCTTGCTGAATTGTATTCTTATGCACACTCCCACACAGGTGCCAGTACTTGCCAACGTGCTAGTATGTAAACCCCCTCACCGGTGTCCGGTGCTTTCTGATTTGTATTCTTATGCACACTCCCACACAGTTGCTTGGTGATTGCTGATGTGTACTGGTATGTAAGTCCCCCGGCAGTGTCTAGAAATTGCTAATGAGCACTGGACTGTATTTCTGATACTATCCAATTGAGTACAGACTATGACAATGTCCTCACCTATGAAATTTCCCCAAACCAATCAAAACACTTGATTCGTGCAGATAGCCTGCGGGCTACGGCGTGGTAGAAATGCACAAATAAATAAACAAATAAAGTAGCTCTGGACCATCCATCCAACTTGCTTCTGGATTGGAGGAGTATGCACATTTGTCCATGATAGTCCATACAAGGCTGGGGAATCATATACATAAAACCGAGAAGACCACAAGATCAGACCCCTGAAAACACACCTCATCATAGAGAGATGCTGACATGGTAAACCCCACACTGTCATACTTACATGTCATACTTACACTGGCTCGTGGTGGAGACCAGGACGGACCTTAAAGCTTTTGGTGGAATATACAAGTCTTTTTGTGACAATTATCCAAGATATGTACACACCCTATAGCCACTCTTTAATGCACCCCAGAAAAAACCCGACATCAGGTAAAAAGCATGCATTCCATCAAAAAAATTAAATTCAGACGATTACGTGGCAAGTCCAAAAGGATGAAAGGAGCACCAGCCTGGAAGATGGAAAACCTACGGGTATGCATCCAAGAGATGTACCCCCTTCTCAGAATCAGGATGGATCGACCAAGCTAAAGACAGGCTTGCACTGACAGCCCATAATCAACCAGCCTGTCGCATGATCCTAGCGTGTTGGAAGTGTTTGCCTGTAATTTGTCTGTCTCAGTTGTGAATCATTGCAGTCGGCAAGGTTCACATTAAGTCCAAAGTGGTTGAAAGTGGCCAACTCAGTCTCCATGAAACACAGCGACCCACACATTCAGTCCTGTCCTGTCAAAACTCAGATGTTCATGTATGCAGCCTGACATACAGGCCAAGAAACAAGAACCCCTGAAAACCCAGGCCCATTGTGAACCCTAGCTCAAGCGCTGGAATACGCGAGCAGTGAGAAGGACCCCGGATCTAGGGAGGCTTTGCAGGGATAATTAATATCCATATGAATTGTTACAGATAAACGTATTATCGCGAAGTTGATTGGTCTAGTCAAGCAATCTGTGCAGTAATAGATACAACGGTGACTGGCAGAGGTAGAGAGCGCCGGGGGAACCACACGTCAAGAACGTCGACAGCACTACTGTCCGATCCCATAAAACACACACCTTCATCTCGATCCTTTTTCATTACCTGCCCGAGTCCAGTAAAGTCCTGCTCTTTCCCCGAAGCAGGTTATAAAACACAACCACGGCTGCACCGAGCTGGTAGCCAATCCCTTTGAGCGGAGGATTAAGCGGCCCGCAGACTTCACCGGTTGAAGCCATCCCGATCGTATCCCCCAAGGTTGCCACGAAAGCAGAGGGCATTCAATTTTAATGAATTGCTGACTCTGCAAATTGCACGACTCTGGGTGATGGGTCCCGACGGGTTATTTGCCCATGTGTGGGTTTCTTTCTGTCGTGTTTACTGCCCTCATTTACCGGATACAGTCAATGTCGAAAGGGAAAACCAAGATGCAATATGAATTACATCCAATTTATTATGTTTCGAAAAATGTCAAATGAGTTGGCCATCACATCTACCTAGGAGAATAGTTTTACTGAATTAAAGGGCTATCGCTCCCAGCAGCACGAATAATGCACCTACCAGTCAACACCAGGCTCGCCCCCTCGCTACTATATTGCCAGAAGGAGCTCAAGACCCTCCTCTTCAAGGTATGGCTCCTCCCTAACACCTCGGTCCACACACCCTCCACACTTCGCCTAACCGGAGGCTGGGAGATCTGCTCACCCACTGTTTCCTCGCCTGTTTGCTAATAGTCTCCTTGCTGCCAAATGTTCCACCCCCTCCTACTACCCAGATGTTAGCCCCCGCTCCCTTGTGTCTCTGCTTCCCTCGCCATGCACTTCCCACAATGACTTGTAAAGAGTTCTGTTGCTTCACGAAGATAGATCTGCACTGAATTAATATAATAATAATAATAATAATAATAATAATAATAATAATAATAATAATAATAATAATAGTAATAACTATTATTATTATTATTATTATTATTATTATTATTACTATTATATTAATAATGTGGGTGAGGATGGTGTGTCTATCAGAGATCGCAGCATACTTGGCATGGGAGGTAAGGGCTATTAGGCAGGAGATGCCTCTAGAGAAAGAAGACCAAAGGTCCTTCTTGACGGCAATTTCTAATCTCCAGCTCAACACAGCCACATTCAGCAAACATCAATGAATGGGTTTGGGGTGGATGGGCAGAGAGGTCCAATGACTTCTGAGGAAATCCATGTACGCGTGGCAGTGAATCAGCCTGGTGCCCAGCTATCCACCAGCCGTGCCAGGCGTTTAGAGGCGCTGGCACGTTGGGGAGTCCCACAAGTAGGCAATGGTTTGCTGATGCTCACAGCAATCCATAAACTAATGATTTCATGGACACTCTATGGATGCAGACCTAAGAGACAGAGCAGAGAGGATAGTCAAAAGGTTATTCCACTCATCCTTTATTTAAAAAAGTAGCACAATCCAACATTGCATAGAGCAGGAAGAATAGAGCAAGTCTGTTTTCTAAATTTAATTTCATTTTCATTTCTGATCAGTGCTGGACCTACCCAGAGGGTCTCAGAGGGCCTTACCAGGTTCAAAAGTAAAAGAGGTGGCAGGCGAAAGAGAAGTTCCAAAATGTTTTCAGGATAGGTGTGAAAGATTAGGATAGAAAGGTGATAGCAGGGTCGGTGGAGGGGCAGGGTTACATGTGGTGAACAGGTGTTTTGAGGCTCTTTGCTCTTTCTGAAAGTGGTGATAGAGGGTGCAGTGCGGCTGGGGAGAGGTAGGGTGTTCCATGCCCTGGGTGGCCAGTGGGTTGCCTTGGTGTGCATTTTGCTTTGCAGAGTGGAATGTGTAGGAGATGTGTTGGGTATCCGCAAATGATAAGTGTATCTGCAGAGTATGCAGTGACCAAGACGTTTGCATAGTGCACTGTCTTCCATTTTGGCCGCTTTTGACAAAGCTTGCTGTTGACCATAAATGGATGAATGTATATGGGGTGGGGGGGGGCAATCATGCAACTATAGAGGACATGTCCTTTTACACAGAAAGGTCATGTAGACATATACAGAGATATACAAATTGCAGGCATGCATAAATATGACATCTCGCCAGTGCAATTCTTCTAAATTCACAATACCTTTACTTCACACATTCACAACATTATTTTGTGTCTAATGTTGAAAAAATGGGGCAAAAAGCAAAACTGCAGGATTGTATTTGCGCAAAATAAGTGGAAAACCCAAGTGATGCTTGTTCCTATCGAACGACAGCCCTTTTGCAGACTTTTGTTGTAATGTTGCCGGTTACACTGTCTTTCCAGCAAATGAGTTAATGTGACGATTCACAGAATCTAACCACTCCTTCCCAGAGGGGAACCCTTCCCTGTGAGGCTAGGGAGGTGAGGCGTTACCCAATATTCCCCCTATGGGTGGTAAAACATGGGAGGACCTCACAGAGAGAGACTGCCCTTCTGGGGATGGGGACTCCCTTTCCGTTCAGGAACCCACATGCCCCCAAACCCCTGAGACTTCAAGACCTCCTGAAAGTATTATCAGCCCATATGAAAACACTACTGTATTGTAATTCTTCAACCTATCTTCACTCAGAGGTTGAGCACAATAAACTCAATACAAGGCCAGGGCATTTGCAAGTCTTCCCTGAAGCTACCGAGACAAGGAAGAGCACTCAAGGAAGCATATCGCATGATCACCAAATAATGACTGAGACGAAGTGGCCACTAGGAAGGTTGAAGATGGGCCAATAGGAAACAGGGGAAGGACTATGTTCTTATGCTGGGAACGACCCAGCCTGTTTGTATAAAAAGAGACAAAGGACTAACAGAAATGTGTTGCACCTGGTGTGAGGCCTGGAGAGCTTGGTAGATTCGAAATGGGTGAGAAGATGGAACACTGCAGAAACTGATCATTACAGCTGAGAACGCCAGAGGTAAACCAATGGAGCCTGCTGCAGCCTGACTGAGCGAGGGCTTACCAGGAATATTGAAAATGGAAAATGGTGGCATAACCTCATGGGGGTGGACCAGCTGGTCCAAAAACAGATCTGACACCATTTTAGCTGCAGAGTCAACACAGGGCGTGAACGAGCGAGAAAAGCAGTCAAGGAGACTTGCACAGTGATCCACTGCCCCTGGAAGAACCAGTGACGTGTCCTGCTATAAACACAGGTAATGGGGAAGATGGGAGACCTGTTAAGGGAGTGGGGCCAGCCAAGAGCAGCATCAAAAGTAATCTCGCTCATCCCAGTAGTCAAGTCAAAGGTACGAAAAGAGCAGAGTGTCTGGGACTAATCTCCCTCGTCTCAGTGACGAATACAGAAACACTTGTCTCAGAGAGGGTGGTGAATGTAGAGCCAGTGTTAGAAGCTATGGCAGTGATCTCCACTCTCAAAGAGACTGTGATAATAGAAACCTAAATATCAAATTCACTGGGAGTGATTCCCTTCATAACCATGAGGTGCCTTGAAACACCATTTTTTTTGTATAGGCACCGTACAAATATTCAATACGTAAAAGAAAGATATAAGAGAGAAAGACATAAGGAGCAGTTGGATTTGTTGTCCCTGGTTTAAGAATTACAATAAGAATCAGAAGGAACGACTTGTCGTTCTAGCCGTCGTGGCAGTGTGAATCTCAGCGCTTCTTTGAGAGACATGCAAGTTCAAAGGGCGAAGTAACTAACTCTTCTCAATGGGGGAGAGACCAGGAAAAGGAGGAACTTAAGTTCACTCTAAAAGGAATTTGGAAGGATCAACAGGGCTCTTGAAGATTATTGTTTGATCTTGAAGAATGCCTCCGTTATACCAGAGAGTCTTTATCCCAGCTGTTAGAGCAGACAGGAAAGCAACAGAATACAGATTCAAGCATTTAAGGAGGTTTAAAACCAGAAGAGTGTTGTTTATGTTGAATTTCCACCAGCGTATTAGAGAATGTCATCACCGTTGGAACTTGTAAAACGAAGAAGGGAGTCATTCTCCTAGCCCTTCATTCACGATTGGAATTTGAGAAACCAGGAGATCGGAGTCATACTCCTGGCCCTTCATTTGAACTTGAGCTATTCTCTAGTTATGTGTCGCATGATTGAGGTGCACTATTTTAGTAGGAGGGTATCACCCTCCTGATCTTTCTTTCTTAGTTATTTATTGTGTTCAGTGGGAGGGACAGAAGAGTATTTTGGTTGGACATTCATCCAGATGGCGAGCACAAAGTTATATCTTCTTTAGGCAGGGGTTTCTCTTTAGAGCTGGGGAAAGGTAGGTGTTGTTTTGTTATTTAAAATACAAGTCTATGGGCAAAAGCCAGACTATTGCTTATGACATACCAGGCTAATTACATAATTTGGGAGTGCTTTTGAAAGGGCCTATTATTGGCTGCCGACCAAACCTGCGATGGACTCTGCTTCATTTGGATTAATTATTTCAAACAAGGAAAATACTGTTGGATTATTAGTGGACAGCAAGCCCCGCCCCTTTGAAGCCAGAGATACTTCTTTAAGCACTGGGCATGCACGTATGGCCGTGCGCATTTCAAAGTGCTTTTGAAAGTGCCTGTTGGCTGCTGAACCTGCTGTCGATTCTGCCTCCTTTTGACTAATTATTTCAAACAAAGACGATACTGCCGGATAATTAGTGGACAGTAAGCCCCGCCCCTTTAAAGCTGGAGGTACTACTTGAAGCACTTTGATTGCGCATTTACACGTGCGCATTTGCGCACACGCATTTGGAAGTGCTTTTGAAAGTGCCTGTTGGCTGCCGAACCTGCCATGGACTCTGCTTCATTTAGACTAATTATTTCAAGAAATGAAGGTCCGCAAAAGACATTCGGCCTCATTACAAATCGCCCGGTATGGAAACAACGATGGCGGTAAACCCGCCGCCACTGTTGTTTCCATGCCGGTCGATCACAACTCCTGCAGGCGGGAGGTGATGTTCCCGCCAGGTCTGACCTGGCGGGTTTAACACCACCCACCTGCAGGCGGACGAGGAAACACCGGCAGCATAACGAGATTCTGCCGGTGTTCACCATGATCCCCATTCCCATTGAGTCTCATAGGACTGGGGATTAACACCATTCCGCCTCCGTGATTCCCGGAAAACCGGGGTTGTAATGCTGTGCTTGAGAGGCATTTGTGAGTGATTGCCAGGGTGTGAAGTGTAATTCTATCTCCAACTGATAGCCAGTTGGCATCCCGTCTGATAGAAATATGGCTGGATCTGGGAAGGTTTACTGCTGCTCTCAATTAGTTATTTTGTAGGACCTGAAGCCTATTTCGATTAAGTTTGGAGGATCCTAGGAGGAGTGTATTACAGTAGTTGATTTTAGACAGTGCTAAGGCTCTGGCTAGTGTTAGACAACTGCTAGTGGAAAGATAGGATTTACAGCTGTAGATTAGCTTGTTGGTGTAAGCTCTGGAAGATGCCACAGAGCTCACTTGTTTCTTTAGGGACAGTGTTGAGTAGAGGTTGACCCCCAGGGTTGTTATTTCCTTTGCAACATTGATCATGTTTCCATCAATATTGAAAGAAGTGTTCCTCAGGTCTAGTTTAATCAGACGTGTCTGAGTGTCGACAATCAGGAGTTCAGTCTGACAATTTAGCACGATTGTTTCTTGAGAGGCTACTCTTTTTAGATTTTATCTTGTTTTGTAGTTAAGTTATTTTATTAGCTAGGGCTTGTTGGATTTGTGTACACCAAGCCACATCCTTAATGCAGTCATCTGATGGGTGGGGGCTGGTGATTGCAGTTCCCTTAGGATGCTAAATAGCTCCTTAGAACTTGACTTAGCATTTTGGATTCTGAAATTGTATGCTTCTGTTTTGGTAGATAAGATAGCAGCTTTGTAAGAAGCCGCTGCTGTGGTGAACAAAGTTGTGTTGTGACTGGAGGGGGATTTACGCCAGGTGGTTTCTGCCGACCTTTTGGTGTTCCTTAGAATGTTTAACTCGGGCATGAACCATTTGTTAAGGTGGATGACAGGTTTGGCTTTTTTTATGTTTGAGGGGGGCAGCGATGTTTAGGGCTGATTCTAGTGCGGCATTGGACAGGTCAACTAACTTGTTAGAGTCAAGGTTTTTATGGTTGGACGCATCCAAGATGTTATTGATGAGCAGTCGGAGACTGGAAATCGTGATGTCTCGACAGTTTCTGGATAGAGAGGTTGGTGCGATCTTAGCGCTTGGGGGGGAAAATCCTCGGATGGGAAATAAGATGAGATGGTGATCAGACCAAGCAACTGGTTTATTCTGAAGGATTGTTATGGAGGAATTCAGGTCAGCCACCCAATCCAAGATTCGGCCCTTGGAATGTGTAAGTTCTGTGACTCTATGTTTAAAGCCAAGTTGGGAGATCACGTTTTCCAAGGCTAGGGCATGTGAATCATTAGGGTCCTGTAATCCTCAATTGGGGTCTCCCAAGAGGATGGTTTGGAATCCAAGTTTAGTGTTGGTGGAGAGGAGATTGGTGATGTCTACATCAAAGGAAGAGATTGGACCTGAAGGGCGGTAGATGAGATGCATAAGAATAGTTTGGGTGGGTGAAAGTGTGATTCTAACTGATAAGAGTTCTGCAGAAGGAAGTTTGGTATGGGAGGTGGCTCTGAGACCCAGGAGGGTTTTTGTGATGAAGGTCACTCCTCCTTTATCTGAATTTTTGTCAGCCTTGATGATAGAATATCCCTCTGGAAGGGCAATATCCCCAGCAAATGTCTCTTAAACCGAAGAGAGAGACAGCAAGGATATGCTGGATTCCCTAGGGATATGCAACTCTCGACAACGGGGGGAGGGGTGTAAGGGTTGATATGCCTGAACTAAATTGTGGGGGGGGTGGCGACCTCTGGAGGGATCCCGGTTCACTCGCAATCATTATGTGAGGATGATCAGGAGCCAATTGTTATGGGGGGATGAGGTAAACGATCCTGAAGGGAGGAGTGGGGGGGCGTAAGAGGTGGCCATGATTATTCATTCTTGGACAACACCCCTATTTTTTTGTTTGGTAAAATAACTATGTTGGCTATGTCGGAAAAACTAAAGGAGGAGGGGACCGGAGTGGGGGACGGTTTAGAAATAAAAGGCCACTCTAATTCTTTGCAGGATCATAATGCTATATTGGAGGCATTGCTTGGAATGAAAATGTGTTGAAGTAAGGAATTGAGTCTGCATTCATAAAAGAGATAATCAGTGGCCTCTCTAAAAGGGATGTATTTCTAAATGAGTGTCGAGAGGAAAGTATGGAACGGGTGAGGGGTCTGGCAGAGAATGGGATCAATGCAAATTTGAATAAGAAGAGTAGGGAGGAGATTTGCAGGGTTATATTGGTAGACACAGGAGAGACAGGGGAGATCAAACAAGTTAAGGAGGGGAAGGACTTGCTCATTATAGTGGAATCTAAGAATTCAAAGAAGAGGGGAAAAAGGAAACAGAGAATTAACATGCTATTAGAACTAAACGTTTCAAAAGCATCATTCCGCAAGTATCCTCGTAACGTGGCTATACAAGATCTGGATGAACAATCATGGAAGGGGGAGGAGGATTTGAGGAGTGAAGTAATGGGGAGGGAGAGGGTGGGTGTGGATGAGTTGGAGGATATGGAGAGTGGGGAGGTGTATAGGAAAGAGGGGGAGTACCTAAAAATGCATGCTGTAGGAAATAATGGGGTAAACGACTATGTAAATACAGATGTCCGACTGGTAGATACCCTGAAACAAAAAAGGAGGAAGGGAGGCAATGATCCCAAAACAATAGTCCACTGTTGAAACTTCTAAACAAAATTACGATATCTATAATCATGCCGCAAACCCAGAGACACATGTGCCTAGGCCTCATTATATTAGTCAGTGCGTGGATAATGAAAGTATCAGTAATAGGAAGGAAGGGACTCAGTCATTAGGTCAGGCATTGGTAAAGAATGTAGGGAACTCTCATGGAGAATGTCAGAATACAGAGGGTGTGAGGGCATAGAATATGAGGGCAGGTCCTGATGAAGTGGGGGGTGCGTCTGCACCTGGGACTCGAGTAGAATCAGAGGTTGGTGGGTTGGGTCATGTAAGTGAGTTGAGGGGAGATTCCTTGAAGGGCCCCGGCCCTGTCCGTGCTCGATGTTAGAAGCATTGTTAGGAATATTTTGGCTGAGAACAACATTGGGGAGCCAATTGTAAATGTGGATCCGAACAGAGTGATTTAGGGATGAAAGGACTTAAGGAGCTCAGAGTACCCCTCATGCGCAGACAGGGCGTGTGTGGGGGAAAAATGTGAAACTCGGGCAGAAGAGCTGTTTACCAACATGGAAGGAAAGTAAACCAGAAGGGAAGAAGTAATCACAAGGGTCAATCATCTAAGTTACGGGAACCAATATACCCAGAGGGACCTAGTCTGATTCTGAATTACCAGTTCGATGAAGGGGGACCAGACTCCCTAAATAGAATGATATACTCACCCTCTTTGACCAGATACTGGCACTTCGTCTGATTACTTCAGCTGGTATTCAGTTGGTGGATTTTATTCATCCCCGACGCTATGACTATTTGCGGCTGGTTATACACCCTCCATTGGTACGAGATATTATTCTAAAAGTAAACAACTAATCTACAAAAATATGGTTATGACATATCCATATTTAAGAATGATATGAATACACTCTCAGACAGGAGATGGAGGGATAATTTGGTGGTTTTGGGGAGGGACTCAGGGATGGAGGGGAGTCAGAGACAAGGAGCCCCTTTTATGGAAGAACCACATTGGCAATGGTTGGTATTAAATATGGAATACTAGAGGGTATAGGAATTTAGTGTCCAATGGAAAGCTACGTGACGAGTTCAATGGGGCCAAGGTACATTTGATATTTGATGTCTATAAGGTGTGCAATATTCACGACCATCAAGGGTTGAAGGGCAGGACCAAGGGAGGGCTGGCAATGGCCATTATGCAGGGGAGAAATGTACAGAAAGCAGGAGAATGGAAGATAATGCATATCATTCTGGTTATTGGGTGTGAAGATGGATACAAACGTTACCTATATGCTTCTAATCAATGTATATTAGACCTTGGAGTATAACTTGTAGAGAATCGTGGAAATGTTGAGTCACAGAATTGAAGAGTTAAAAATATATGAACTTGAGTTAACAATGATCCCTCTGAAAACGGTAGTAATGAGATTGTCCAAAGGTAAATGAGTAAAAAAGGCCAAGTTCAAATGGTATTGGGAGAAGAGTGAACTTGCTACTAACGATTGTATGCAATACTTGGGATATCCAATTGTAGCAAAGACTAAAACAATATTTTTCACAAACTATTTGAAAGCCAAGGCTTTGGGGTTGAGTAAACAGATGTGTGTAATATGGGACATGTTCTCTTGAGCCATGCTATGAATTTTACAGAATGAAAGTGTTGCCCTGTATATGTTATGGACTAGATTTCTTTCCAAAATGGGCTATGTCAGAATTCAAGGCAACTGAGAGCATGATTTTGAGATCTGTTTTATGTTACTTGCCTAAATGTGTCCTCTTATAGATCATTAGGTATGAGCTGGGCCTTCAATCGATTAGAAGTGTAGAAACTGTAGTTATTAAGAAAATGTGAATCTAGTTCTGATTGGTCCTTTTATAACCGGTTGGGGGTAAATGACAAAGTAAGCTTTAGGAAGGATCTTGGGGAAGGTTGTGAAAGGGCCTTGGTTAGAATGGGTTTAACAGTTATTATTCTGATGACAAATCCAACTAAGGTCAAGAAAATTACTAAGAGTATGGATTGGGGTGAAAAAAGGCTGGAAATACTGGTTTTACGTATTTACGCACAAGTAGTTCCTCCACTGCCAGGTTCAATGGAGAAATACCTGATAACATGTCCAAGCAGAAGTGTGAGGAACAACATAATGAAGTTCAGATTTAACGTTATGAAAACAAACTGAATAATCTGTATTTGTTACCCTTAGGATGAACCAAAGGGATATTGTAGACACTGTAAAAGTGGGTCCGACTTGGCATCCTTAATACGTATATTATTTTTGTGTCCAGTCTTGCAAAGGGTGTCGTATAGTTTATTTTAGAGATTTTGTAAAGTTGGAATAGATTGCTCTGTGTCAGTTCTGGTTAACCATATATCATGGGGACTCAATATCCTTAAAGTTAAGGGTACTGTTTTCATAAAAAGGTCTGTAATAGAGACTGAAATTCTATAGGGTTATATGCTTTATTATGAAAATGTTCCTGTTAAAGAGTAACCGGTCAGTTTTTATGTGGTTGATATAGTTGTGTATGTGTTGTATGACACTTCTTTATGTAATGTTCATGAGGCTGTGTATTTTAAACCTGTATTTTTATGACATTTATTTTGCAAAGGTTTATATAAACCATATACAAATAAAAGACAAAAAAAGACATAATTTTTTCCCAGAATTTTGTAAATTTCATGAAATTGGCTTTATGTTGTTCAAAATGTCACGAAACTGGGAAAGAACACAATTGCCAAATTGTCGACAACCGTACGCTGAAGGATGATAACCATGACATAAAGGGGTCACTTCCCACATTCTTGGAGAGTCAGCTTTTTTTCCCCAGTGAATGCACAAGGTATGCACTAGTCCTGTCCCCACTGCAGACTTAGGCCTCATCCTTCTGCTGTCCATAGAAACTCAGGAATTATGCATTTCTAACTGAAATGGCTGCAGAGGCAACATGGTGCAAACAACCTAGTGAAATGGTCAACAGCCAAATAGGGGAACCCCTCGTCCCCCACTACTTTGCACTCATTATGGAGCCCATGGTGGATTGATTGTGAAGTGACCCATTGATGTGTGGTGACGGCTGGCCGTGGGAGGTTGGAGATTGACCAGCCCCCCACCCCCTTATTTGGGACCACATGGTCAATGTGCTGCTGTCATTACCCTCGGTCATGGACGTTATCAGGTGAGTTGGGGTTACACCCAGGAGTCTGAAAGAAATGCACCAAATGAGTGACAGCCACCATATGTAAGGGCTTTGTGTATGTAGGGGATTTATAGGGTGTAAACATGGTGCAGGACATATCCAATGAACTGCAGGGAGGGAACAGGTGTAACAGCGGTAGCTGGAATGTGTTGGGGAGAAAGGTAGGAGGAAGAGAGTAGGGTTGAGTGGAGTGATCTGTGATTGGAGTGGTAGCCTCATTCACTCAGGACTGTACCTAGAAAAGCATGACACATGCTACAACTTCTCAACCATCAACGTATCAAAATAAGCCTAGACACGGATACGTTAATTTAATACGTTATTTTAAGCTGATTCTGAACCCCCTCAAGGGGCAAATCTCGGACAACATTAAACATTTCCTTACATAATGGGCAGGGCCTCCATTTATAAAATATTTACTATTTCGAGACTATTTAATTCAGTACAAAAATCCCACTATTCAGGATGCGATATGTGCCACCTGGGAGCAGTCAAGCGATGAGTCTCCCCTGAGTCTGTCTTCACTTCCCAATCAACGTCCAGCAACTCACCCTGCCCAGAGTCTGTCTTCGCTTGCTGATTAATCCACAGTGGCTGTTCCCTTCGGGAGGTTGTGTAGATTGACCGCTAGCTCTACGGTGACTAATCTCCACCTCATTCTGTGATGGTGTCCCACTTCTTCCTCGGTTGATACCATGCCACTATATGTCAAGCTGGACGTGTTTGTTAAGACACGTTTATGCACGCTGTCCAGATGCTCATCCTGACTTCCACTTCACTGCTCTTAAACATCCAGTAAGGACATGATAGTGGGTGACCAATGACAGTTCTTTGGTGGGGTTTGGGGGTCCAAGCGGCTCTGACAGCTGAGTGATGAGACACAGTTGTGACTTGTGGGAAGGGGTATTGTCTAAATGAGTACCGTAGACTTTGGGTGGGTCACAGTGATAGGGTGAGGGCAGTGTGCAGAATATGTTGTCATCAAGTGAGCAGGAACAGCACAGTCCTACGCTACGTGAGGCAGAGGGGCCGTGGGACATAGCGAGGGGGAAAGAGAAGACATTGTGAGGGTGACCAGTGGGGGAAAATGGGGTGGATATATTCACCATAGGCAGGCTGCATAGTCAGCATCCCAGGAACAGGGCGAAGTGAAAGAAGAGGGTTTGGGGGGGTGGTTGGATTGAGGTTCAGGGGATCTTCTCATACCCCCATCCTTGCATGGAGCTTCGAACAGGGATATCATTCCATAGGATGTGAAGAGGGACCATACACAACTCAGTTACCCCCTCCCTTGCATCCTATGTTTGCCACGGCACATCCTATCTAGCCGGCCACCCCCTACCAAGTCGCCCAGCCCTTTTCTCCTTTGATCACTTTATAGGGGCTTAGATGGTAAAAGTCAGTGACACGTGAGTTGATATCCAATTTTCTTATTCCACTGGGCGATGCAAGACATGTAGACAAACACGGTCAAAGTGGCCAACAACAAGAATACCACCTGCAGACCTCTCCTAGTGGTCTATCAAGGGCCTTCTGGGGCCTCTAGCACCTGCAGCACCAGCTGAAAAAACACAAATTGTGCACAAGATTCCTAACTCTTGTAGTCAAGTCACTCACTTTCCTGTCACTAGAAACAGTTAGGTGGAGCCTTTCGCATCTTCTATGCAACACATTGTGCATTAGCTCAACCCAGACGCTTGCGCACTCATGCACACGTGGCCAGCAAGTCTCAGGGGGCGGGCCACATCACGTGGCCTCAGGAAAAAAATCCAATTTCCATAGGGCCACGTGCACTTCCTATACACCCCCCCTAGATTCAGCAAACACTGCAAAAAACCACTGATTGTCGGGGTGAAGTCAGCGTTAGCTTTGTGGGACTAAGGCTAACTGGAAAAGGCTCATATACATGGGGCCTATAGAATGCATCAGACTGCATGTTTTGTGACATATGTTGCCATCGGTGTGATATGGCGCCTTTCCTCAATCAGCGTGCCCCCCACCCCAAAAAGTGCACACATGCGCGCGCGCGCACGCACACAAACACACACACACACACACACACACGCGCGCGCTAACATATATGGTTTGTTGGTTTGGTAGTAACATCCTTTTTAAACCACCATTTGCATGATATCTTAGTGAAGATAATGTAACACACTAACAATGCAAATAGATACCTAAACATGTCATGTGGCGGTGTGCACTGTGCCCTACAGTCTCATGGTACTAACCGTTGTATCCTACAGTCCCATGACCACGCCCATTATTTCTTACAGTCTCATGATATTGCCCATTGTTTTCTACTGTCCTATGATCCTGTCCATTGTTTACTACAGTCGCATGATGCTGTCCACAGTATTCTACTGTCCTATGGCCCTATCCACTGCTTCCTACAGTCTCATGATGTCCGCAGTTTTCTACTGTCCTATGGCCATATCCACTGCTTCCTACAATCTCATGATGTTGTCCACAGTATTCTACTGTCCTATGGCCCTATCCACTGCTTCCTACAGTCTCATGATGTCCACAGTTTTCTACTGTCCTATGGCCATATCCACTGCTTCCTACAATCTCATGATGTCCGCAGTTTTCTACTGTCCTATGGCCAGTGCTTTAAGTGGGGTAAGAAATTGAGGGGGGCCCTCGTTTGGGGGCGTGGCTTCCATTGTGAGCGTGGCCTAAAAGTGCACAAATCATTGTAAGGTGCGCAAACAAATATATAAATGTATGTGAGCATTTATATATTTGTATGCGTACTACTATGGTTTGTGTACCTTTCAAGCCTTATAAACATACCAATGTTACGTATTTCTATGTTTATAAAAAGGTGGCTTGAAAAGTGCACAAACCATAGTAATTTACGCACACTTGTGTGCTTACCTTACTATGGTTTGTGCACTTTTCAAGCCACCTTTTATAAGCATAGAGATTTATAACATATTTCTATGTTTATAAAAGACGGCTTGAAACGTAAACAATTCAAGGCATCTTTTATAAAGCGTTGAGGACGGACAAAACCAGAGGTGGCTTTGTCCATCGGCAAAGCTTTATAAAAGATGCCTTGAACTGTGCACGTTTCAAGCGGTCTTTTATAAACATAGAAATATTTCTACGTTTTTAAAAGATGGCTTGATACGTATACAATTCAAGGCATCTTTTATAAAGCTTTCCCAACGCAGATAGACGCTATATAGATAGTGCTGACAGTTTTGCACAGATGGATCCGAGCACTATTCTCTGCTGCAAACTGCCCCATGCTGCTCGGATGAAGACGATGAAATGTGGGCAAGGGAGAGGTGGGACCCTTCATCAGGACCAGTGGGATGACTGGGCAGCGAGAACATGGAACAATTAGTAGGTAAAGGGTGGGGGCGTGGGGCGGAAAGTGACTATTGGTTGTGGATGTTAAAATGAAATAAGCCCATGATGGCATGGCTTCATAAATACAGAATATGTTGAGTTCTCTACAGTGTGATGAGCGGAATCCGGATCGGGGCCCGCCCAATCTGGCAATGCTGTCCAGTTCTGCCCACCCTCCCTTCTTACTGGGAAGGTGTGATGCTGGGGGTCTGCAATGTGATACTTAGCGCCAGAGATTAGCAGGCCTAATGTATCATAACTCAGTCGAGCACTTCCGAATCACAGATGGAGCTAAGGGACCCTGAGGTAGGGTTCAGTCTCCATGAAAAAGACCGTTGGCCAGGATGTTGAATAATGACGCCCCGCTTTCCTAACAGTAAGTTATCTTATCCACAACCGAGGACGCCGAAGGCAGTACGCCGCCAATCACATTGTGTCACCTACCAGACGCTAGCAATTCTTCTGAAGAGATGACTCTGGCCCCCAGGGGTAGTGCTTGGAGGCTTTCCAGTCCTCAAATTGACGAGGGTGCCCTAGAATGTCTCACACAGGCTCATAAATTGCCATGAATTCCACAACCATGGTGATGCACCACCATGAATTGCCCAAGACTCAACGATGGATGGAGACACGCCACCTCTTGAGGACTTCATCAGTCACTGATTGCCAGCAAGTCTTCTAATTTTCCCATTGGTCGTGGTGATAGATCTGGGACCTACACTGATAAGTGGATCTCCACTGAGGGGGCAAGAGATCCCAGATTAAATGCAGGGCACAGCATTCCAGAGATTATTGGAGCCCCGATAGACATATTTCCTTTGCCTACTTCCTTCCATTGCCAAGCAACAATGGGACCAAATAGGGGGGAGTGGTCTGAACTCCATAAAAAGACTACACAAGCCCCATCACAGTGTTATGCGGGAGATGGGATAATGTGTATGGACGTATGAAGGGGTGGGGGTCTTTCTCATGATCTGGCTTACAAGAATACATGGAGGGGGTGCCAGTGAAAGATGGCATCTCCCTTAGGGTCATGCAATACAAGTTGAAGAAGAGATAGGGCATGGGGGAGTGGATGGGTGATTACCACTTTTCTGTTCATTCATTCTTGTGAACCCTCTCAACATCTTCTTTACTCAAGACATAGAACACCCCTCCCCTGCCCACACACACAGCTGGTGGTGAATGTCGAAGACATTGTGGCTTACATTTCTATGACAGTGTCAGCACCAGGATGTGCCTGCCCCCGGCAATCCGGTATACCGGAGAAGCAACGTTATCCAAGTGTCCTATGTGTGTTAAGTTCAACGCTCCATTAATATCAATAGCATTGCTGCCTAACACAGGTGCATATATCAAGAGTCAATTGTTATGGTGCGTGCAAAAGATGACCATTAATGTGCAAATGGGGTTATAGTCCACACCTGTGAAACACACCACTTCCCCTAAACAGACAGGCAAAACCAGGTCTGCTGATATGTCTAAAACCAGCAAAGCTGTATCCCCCCCCCCCCCCCCCCCGGCCCGGAAGCTCTTCAAACTCCTCCTCACAGCACAGGAATGCCAACAAGGCTGTGCTTGAGAACTGACACATTGAGATTAATGATTCTGTCTAATGCTCTGCACAGCATTCAGTTAACACCTCTTCAAGGACACACTCTTTTACCTCAATCAATAGTTATATCACACAGAATACCTTGTCTAATATCACCCAGATATACCCAATGGCACACCACTCAAGTCATGCATCTCAAAGTGTGCACTCGTGACCATGAGGCTCTTTGGAAACACAGGAGCAAAGGAGCAGATGAAACATAGATTTGAAACACCGATAGGGCTCACAACCAGCTATACTGAGGCAACCGCGGCATGACATGCAATAGACAAACTCATTGTTCTGTGTTCTAGGTGGTGCACGGAGAGACCTAGTGCCAGATTACAGAAACTTTGCACCAGTGCAAGTGCACATTTTGCACGGTATTAGCACTAGGGCAAAGTTTGCCCGGTTTTGAAAAACACTGGAACACATTAAAAAAAAACATTTCACGTCGACAAGTGCAGTTTGTCATATTAAAAGCCCCACGGCAAAAATTGCCCTAGTGCAAAAAAGATGCATTTTCACTACATTTTTGCACCAGGGCAAAGTTTGCTCTAGTGCTAATAAGGAATGGTATTAGCACTAGGGCAAACTTTGCCCTGATGCAAAAATGCATCAAAATGATTCTTTTTAGCACTAGGGCAATTTTAGCCCTGGTACTTTTAATATGGCACGGTACAGTGGATTTTAATGTGTCCCAGTGTTTTTAGAAATAGGGTAAACATTGCCCTAGTGCTAATACCGTGCCGACTTTGCACTTGCACTGGGGCAAAGTTTCTGTAATCTGGCCCCTGATGTTCATCCAGATGCCAAGTGAAGCAGATGAATAAATAGACCTGAAACACTGATATGACTCACAACCACTATACGGAGGCAACAGTGGCATGTCATAGAATAGACACTCACTGTTATGTGTTCTAGGTGGTGCACAGAGAGACTTCATGTTCATCCATGCCAGGATGCCAGGTCGAGCACGTGAATAAATAGATCTGGAACACTGATATGACTCACAACCAGCTATACTGAGGCAACCGCAGCATGTTAATCTTGCCCCTCAATAGACAAGCTCATTGTTATCTGTTCTGGGTGGTGCACGGAGAGACCTCATGTTCATTCATGCCAGGTGAAGCAGATGAAAAAATAGATCTGAAACACTGATATGACTCACAACCAGCTATACAGATGCAACCGTGGCATGTTAATGTTGCCCCTCAACAGACACACTCATTGTTCTGTGTTCTGGGTGGAGCACAGAGACATCATGTTCATCCATACCTGGTCGAGAAGATGAATAAATAGATCTGCAACACCAATATGACTCACAACCATCTATACTGAGGCAACCGTGGAATGTTAATGTTGCCCCTCAATAGACAAACTCATTGTTCTGTGTTCAAGGTGGTGCACAGAGAGGCCTCATGTCCATCCATGCCAGGTCAATCAGATGAATAAATAGATCTGAAACACTTACATGACTCACAACCAGCTATACTGAGGCAACCACGGCATGTCATGCAATAGACAAACTCGTTGTTCTGTGTTCTAGGTGGTGCATGGAAAGACCTTATGTTCATCTATGCCAGGTCAGACAACTGCAAACTGAAACACCCTCAACGCATTCCTCAACACCAGATATATCTGCAGCACTATCTTTAGACATGGAGTAAAAACCTTTATATCCCAAGCCATTGTCGCGCAAGCAATGCTGCGATTCCCACTGATCCTTGGACTCGGTCAGTGTTCCATTCCAGCTCCAGTCTGGGAATATTTGGGATCCAGACCTCAAGTATTGAGATTGGCCAATTCTTTCATCATAATGTTGTGGGATGGAAATATTAACTGTGTGTCAAAGAAAACAGCTGCACACATTTTTAGTTGTACTGAATTGTTTTGGAATATTTTGAGGTTGGGATTAAAAATAGTTACACCAATTGAGAATATCTCGCCAACTCCTCTCTGTGATTATTTTGTTTACGGGCAATCAAAGCCCAACTTTTAACCATGACACATACACCAGCAAGTAGCAGCAATCGGAGTAAAATATAGTGCCTGACTTCATGTAACTTGACATGTAGTGTCAAATGAGCGCTTTGAAACCTTTGCTGGTAGAATAAATGATTTACAAAAGAAAAGACAATAATGAAAGCCCGGAAATGCGTGGTAAATTTCAGAGATGTGAACCCTGTATAGGCAGCTGGGAGGTCTAGCAACATACGTGCATCATGTATTGATAAGCGATAATACAATATCTGATCCTGTTGATGGACTCGATGTTCTGCTCACTGAGCTGCACCCTGTGTTCCAGCGTTGCGGCTGTAAAGCACAGCAGAGATGCCAATCTTCACGCTCAAAGCACAAGCCATGACCTGAAGGGCACGGAGGCTCAGCTGCAGGCCCTTAGTGGCTCGCACCACCATGACTGTGGCAGCTGTCGGGGCACCCGACATTTAAGGGGTCGGATGACGCCCCGTTGTTCCACAGAAGATTAACCCTTTGCCAGCATATTAGCTGCATTCTCCCTGTGGCCACTGGCTGGATTGGGGGAACATGGAAGGAAGGGGCGGAGCAAGCGTGCAGGCTCCTAGCACAGCCTCAAAGTGGCCCAATATCACGTGTGACACATTCAACCAACCCGAGCTTTTCAGCAAACATCCCGTTGCATGCTGGGACTTGGACAGCCATTTGCATTAGGGCATGCAGAGACGCGCAATCTAGAATGCAAGGGGCTGTTGTTTAAAATGTTATTCTCCAGCACCAGCTGTTAATAATGACATGGTCCCTCTTGTAGACACCAGGACATACATGGGCCATGAAGCTGCCCACTCAGTCCCTTTTCTTGCCTTTTCCCTTAAAAACACACATTGTCTCACCGCCTGCCAGGTGAAAAAGCGACGCTGAAATGCAAGTCTTTAAATTAGGAAAATTGATAGATACCCCAGGCCCCCACCCCCTATAATCACTCCTTTGATAGGGGTGCCAACTGGGGGTATAAGGTGGTCAAGTGGAAGCATAATACCGCCCAGTCTTGAAAGAACACAGAGAACCATCTCCAGCCAAGCGGCCGCTTCTGAAGGGCATGTGGCATGCCACCCCAGAAAAGCCTGGCACAGATTTGGCACCCTCTATTGGCATATTGTAAAACGTCACCTTACTTCGGCAGTCAGGCCCAGTTGACTTTCCATGGCCCATACCCCACACCTCTGCAGTCACCTACCTGCATATTGGCAGAACAGGGCAACCATGCCAAACCGCACTTGGACCCAATACAAAGAGAGTAAGAACTGCGAACTAGGAAGCTAGATTAGTTAGTGAAGACTGTGTTCCATGAGAAGGCAGCTGACCTTCTCCGTGCCAGAGAGAATGGGAAACATTTCAATATAATATCAGGGAAAATAAGACTTTGAAGATATTCCCATCATGGACACAGCTGTCTACTTGCTGACCAGGATAGTTAAAAGGGTGATTGTTAATTGAAGGATGGGAGGGTGGGAAGCTGAGATTTCCATCTATTGTGTTTCTTAAGGAAGGTCACTGCTTTCTTATAAACCGCCCAGTAGTAATCCCTATGTAGCATAACAATATGGTCTAAACATTGGTTTAAGGCAGTCAAGAGTTCTTCACAAAACATATCTGACTTTGCGCGACTTCCTTCAAGATTTGTTTAAACACAATGAGCAAGAGTTTAAAGAATCGCCCAATGCCATAAGCAGCAGCTCAAGATATACTAAGCACCTATATATGTTGACGATGTTCAATAACTAAAGGCGACACTTACATACTGATGTCTTCTGATGGTTGTCTTTGCTGGGCAGAAGCTTCACTCCCCTGGACTTCAGTTCAATTTGCTTCTTAACTAGAGAGATATCGACAAGAGAAAGTTTATTTTACGGTGTCCCGCCTAATCTGGTGGGATTACGAGCAATGCATACGTTGGCAAATCCAAGGAATTAAAATGCACCCTGTTCCCCGCAACCCAACATGCAATGAAGCACACGGCATGCCATTCCATCCGACAGTGTCCTCGCTCGTGCCGCCTGGAAGCGCGTCGACGAAACCTTGGGCTGTGAGATGAGATTGCAGGGACGGGCACTAGGAGAGATGGTAGGTCTGACTTTCATTCAAGCCCAGACCTGTTTCAAAGAAGATGCAGCGAACCATTCAATTTCCAATCCTTTCAAGAAGCTAAATTAAGATCTGTTTTTTTTTCTTTAAACCGTGAGTTAGAGCCCTCTGAACACCGGCTGCTTAGGCCGGCTTAAGACGCAAATCCAGGCGCAGAATGGTCTTCTTTAGGATGAATGCTGAATAAGCCTGTCTAAGCCACCAGCTAATTATATCCGAAATGCCATTAATTATGTAAACAATTGTTTCAGGCATATAATGTACTGCACACATCTGCATTAGTCTGCTTGGGCTCCCCTGGACCGCTCACAGGCTCTTTAGAAAACATGCCTTCATGCAGAGCTGACTGCGCACATCTATCCTTTATTAAAGACTTACAATTAGATGAACATTGGAATTCTCCTTAGATCCGGGCACATCACACTATGCACTGATATTTTTGCTCCGAAAGAACACACTAAACAGCCGTGTTTTAAATCTGCGGTCAGGCCAGCGGGCCACACTGCAAGCAAACACGTACCGTCTAGGGAAACTCCTCATGCAGGTTGGGCGGTCACTGGGCACGAGTCATAAATGTTTGCACTAATGCAAATGTAAAGGGGCCATGTACACTGTATAGCATTAACCTTGTCCAAGAAGTTGGGCAGGTCTCTGAGTCATTTCATATGGTTGTATCTTTATTTGTTTTCATTATTTTCACATAAACAACTTTGAGAAGGATTAGACCACCTTGCATAGAATTCCAACCTGTACCTTTCGCAGATGGAAAAATATCCATTTACATATCAGTCTTTGTCCCGCCCTCACTGATGAGGCCCAACAAGGCTGAAACACGTGTCTGGGGTTGCTGTTGGTACTCTTGTTCAGAGAGGAATTGCCATAGCATTTCGGTGCTGGACGGGACAAAGACTGATATGCAAATGGATACTTCCCATCTGCGAAAGGTACAGTGAGCTAAAAGCGTGTGCTGCAAACTCTCATCTCAAACAGGTTATCCTGCCATGTTCTTGCTGGAGAGGAGCGCCTGCTACCTTTTCTTAAATATTTGCAAGGAACCTGGGATTGGTAACCCTAGGTCTCCTGGGGGCAACCAGACGTGGACTCCCTGCTCACTGTGCTCAGAGAGGCACAGCTTCACCTCACTGATGAGGCCCAACAACGCTGAAACACGTGTCTGGGGTTGCTGTAGGTACTATTCTTCAGAAAGGAATTGCCATAGCAGTTCGGTGCTGGACTGCCCATGTGGGCGGGACAAAGACTGATATGCAAATGGTTATTTCCCAACTGTGAAAGGTACAGTGAGCAAAAAGCGTGTGCTGCAAACTCTCACCTCTGAACAGCTTATCATGCCATGTTCTCTCTGGAGAGGAGCACCTGCTACCTTTTTTGAAACATCTTGCAAAGAGTAAATGTAATTGGATGAACTACTATGGTACAGATGTTGTTTATCATTCCAGGAAATACAACGTGTAAGGTTGTTTACACACAAAGGGCCTCATCACGACTTTGGCGGTAACCCTTAAATCCGGCGGTAGCGCTATTACTGCAGGATTTAAGGGTCCGCCAAATCAGGACTTCGATGGATTTGGCCCCAGCTCTGAGTTGGGGGGAAATCCGGCAAAAAATTTGAGCTCATACCACCGGCGGGAAATCCGCCAGCGGTATTAGCGCGAAATTTACCCATTGAGCCCAATGGGGAAATAATCTCTCGATGATGTCACAAAGGAATGCTTTAGGAAAACCTGGAAAAGGACTCGACCTTATTCCCCCTTTCACCTGGAACCACTTGGATTCAAAGCATTGCATGTATGATGCACGTCTGACCTTGTTAGTAAGTCTAAGGTGCATTGCTTACATGTTAGGGCTGGTGAGGGGTTGGAGGGTTGTCCCAGAAATGCACGCCTCATATCGCCTTGCAGGACTTTAAAAAGTTATTTCCAGATCAGTATCAAAAGCAACCAATTTATGAAAGCTTATTCATGGTGGAATGTCTCCTAAACCCTGTACAGCGGACACCTTTTTTTTAAATATAAAAAATGAGTTACTATTCTAACAACGCCAAAAAATGCCTTGAAGACGGTCCCCCTCAAACCCACGCTCGGAGATGCATTTGTGTACTGAGCTTGTTGTCTTGGGTTTGTTGAAATGCGGTGTCCTGTACTAAACGTGATACATTATTCATGCCATCGTGGAAACTGCGGCAGCGATGAAATATTTAAAGGGCACAAAGCAAATAACCGAGATTGAACGACAACTTTCAACCGTCTATATTAATTCAAGTTATTAGGCCGTGCGAAAACAGCGAGACAAATCGCAAGGGAGAGGCTCAAAACTCTGGAGAAATCAAAGGCAAGCAGCAAATCTGTACTGGAGAGCCTTGATTTGAAGAGAAATAGATATTGATTACTCCAATAGGGTTGGATATTCCAGCCGCGTCCCCGTTACATTTGATAGGAAGTGCCTACAGGAGGGTTTCTGTGGTGAGAACATTTGTCCAGATCCCATTAGTTTTACAGGTGTGGTTGTTTTCGTCGTACAACTACATTTTCAGCCACAAAAATACCACATGTATTCCAATTTTACAGATATTTAAATTGTTTATCAGATACGCCTGGGAGATTGAACACTCAATTTGTATGCCAAATTATGTACAGCTCTCCAGTTTCCCCATTCCATTCCTGAGAAAGCTATCCAGTGCTGTATTTTCTTCTTAGAATTTTGGGAGTTTTTTTTTTTCTCATTTAAATTTAGGACTACAAATCCCAGAATTCCATGTAAAAGAACAGGACTGAATGGAATGCTCATGTACAGAATGGTAAAGCCTCAGAGCTCTACATTTCATTATGTCTGATCAAAATAAAAACTGAATTCATCCCAGAGTTTGCATTCTACAATTGTGTGCATCAACCAGGATGAGTCATCTATGATACGGTCCACACAAGGATCACTCAGTAGAAATATTTAAAACAAAAATAGGCCCACATGCCGGAGTTGAGTGCCTGAGCGAAGCTAGGGCCTTAACGGAGGACCCAAGGCTTATTGCTATTAGTACCCAGCATTTTGCAACTGAAAAAAAGAACAAAAAATGTTTGCCAACAGAGGGGAAAGGAAGTCCATTCTCCCTGTCCATGTCGGCCATTGCTGATGGTAAGAAAAAAGTAAACAAACAAAATGGAATTGGAGAAGGGACTATTCACGTATAGACAACGTGTTGACATCAGGAACAGTGATACAAAATATTATAAGCAGTGAGATTGAGGGCATCGTTATTTCGGAGCACGCACTCATTAAATTAGAACTTTCACTCAGTTATTCATCGGGCAAGACAACAGTTTGGAGTTTAAATACCACAATTTTGAAAGAGGATGAATTAAGGAATATCCTAGTGGATGAGGCAGAAGATTACATTAGAACTAATGTGAATGGGGAAGTGGGTATTGATAATGTTTGGGAAGATTTTAAAAGTGTGATGCGTGGTGTGGCTATGAAAGTGTCTGAAATTAGAAATAGGAAGAGAGACGAGGAAGTGAAAGAACGTAATATCTCAATTAAGAATCTGGAAAAAGAACTGATAAAAGGAAATCTGTGAAATTGATTACATTAAAATATGATCTAAACAAAATTCTTAGTGAAAAAGCAAAGTTTGCAATCTTCAGGTCGAAATGCAGATACTATGAAGGGGAGAGAAATGTGGCAGATTAATGGCTCACAGGCTGAGAGTAAGAGAATCAAATAGAACAATAGATGCTATTAGAAGTGATCATGGGGTGACTAGGTACCCTAAATGAAATAAACTCGATTTTTAAACAGTTCTAAAAGAATGTGTACAGTGATCCACTAATGTGGACCCATATTGTATGGACCAGTTCTTTAAAACTTTGAAGATCAAAAATGAGAGAAAGAGAAAGATTTTCTAGATTCAGAAATATCTCTAGAAGATGTTAAAAAGGCTATCTGGAGCTCCAGCCTGGGAAAATGTCCAGGGCCAGATGGTTTACCATCAAAGTTCTATCGTGCAATGCCAGAAAAATGTTCTGATTCTAATGAGAGACATATTTGTAAACAGTAAATTAAAGGGCATTTTACAACCTACGCTAAGGCACGTAACAATATCCCTTTTGCCTAAACAAGCCTGCCCAGAACTAGATCCAGGAATTTATAGACCTATTAGCTTAATCAATTCGGACAGCAAAATATTATCTAAAATCTTAGCCAATAGACTGGAGAAGATTCTCCCAAGGTTAATACCTCACAACCAAGCTGGCTTCATTAAGGGTACGGTTTCATCCTCGAACATTCGGAAGATGCTACTTACCTTGGAAGAATGCCAGAAATTGAAATTAGAGTCAGTGGCCTTGTCCCTCGATCACGAAAAGGCTTTTGATCGAGTGAGGTGGGATTTTTTATTGAGTACGATGGCGAGGATGACTTTTGAACCTGAATTCCTGAGCTGGATCAGAGTACTCTATAGAGAACCTACTGCAGAGATTAAGACAAATGGGAAAATATCTGGAAAATTTCATCTGCAGCGTGGGATACGTCAAGGTTGTCCTCTCTCCCCAATGCTCTTTGTGATTTCGAAGGAAGCTCTGGCGGAAGCAATAAGATCAGATGTTTAGATTGTGGGAATCAACTGCAATGGGGTTTGACAGAAGATCTGGCGATATGACAATGACGTGCTGGTGGTGACTCAGGATCTCACATCATCAATCTCAGAACGGATGAAGGTGATTGGGGAATTTAGCCTGATATCAAATTATAAGATTAACTGGTCCAAATCAAAGGCTCTACCCTGCACTCACTCAACGAACAATTTACTGATAATGAACTTTGGCTTCAGATGGTGTCCATCAAAGATGAAATACTTTGGCATATGGATCACTTAGAGCATGGGGGAAATCTGAGTCTAAATATGGATCTGACATTAAAAAAATTATATCGGAAATAGATCGATGGGAGCAACTCAATCTGTCATTAGGAGGCAAAATACACTCTATAAAGATGATGTTAAACCAAAAATAACCTATGTTCTAAGTATAGTTCCCCTCCATGGAGGAAGGTGGATAGCATACTCCAGGAGTGTTGCTAGGTCTGGAAAAGTTCCGGGGCTACGCTAATGTTGGAACTGTCGGGACTGGGGGCTAGCTAGCCTTTTGGTTGGAGCTCCTGAGGTTCTATCCGGGGCTACAACCAAAAGACCAGGGGCTATAGCCCCTTATGCCCCCCCTAGCAATGCCTCTGTCATACTCCAATCTTTTCTATGGAATAAAAAGATCCCAAGACTGAAACTGTCAAAACTACAACTACAGTCTGACAGTGGAGGATTGAACATTCCAAATTTCGAATGTTATCACCAAGCGTTCACACTGCAAAATATTGCACCATTCAAAGATGGAGAAGAAGATGAATCGGCAATCACTGAGGCAAATGGGGATGGCCCATTGGACACTTGGGTGATCTTTTCTACTATTGTTACAGATCCTGAAACTCGTTCGGCCTTAACGGAATTTCTGAGATCTACCTGGAGGGTTTATGAAGTTACATCAAAACTGAATCCTGGTACAACCAACACTTACTCAATCTAGATGAACCCAGTAATTAAGATACATAATAAAGCTTTATTCTAGATAACATGGTTCCCTGCTGGTATCAGGAAAATTGAAGACTTATTTGAAGGGGCAAGATGGAAACCATTTTGAGAGTTGAAAATCGAGCACAACTTGGCTGACTGCACGTACGGGGAATAGAGGAGATTGAAAAGAGCAGTGAACTTGCCAACATTAGACAATTCAGAGTTATTGATCACCGTTAAGAAAATAGTCTGCAATGATCATATGGCATCTAAGATGTACAATCTGTTTAGAGAGTACTCTGAAGGGTAGAAAAAGATCCTGGATGCATGGTCGGCGTGCCTGAAGGATGAAATGTCGCAAGATAGATTGGTAGAACTCTGTGGAAACATAAAAAGAATGTCTCTGAAAATAGGAGAGAGGGCACGTCAGGTCAAGATACTGAACTGAGTGTTTTGTCCACCAGTTTGAATGTTCAAGCAAGGTTTAATTATGTCAGACATTTGTTGGGGATGTGCTCATGTTCGTGGAACCATGGAACACATGTTCTGGGAATGCCACAAGGTAAGAGATTTTTGGAGTGGGATTGCCTGTGTGATGAACGGGGTGCTAAAGGAAAATCCGGATTATGGCTTTTGGGACATGGTGTGAAATAGTCATATAGGCTTACATATACTGTGAACACTGTTCATTGAATACTGTTTTTCTCTATATTATATATTATTTCTGCTGGTTGGGTTACGGTGTTACCTTTTATTTTTTTATTATTTCCCACCTTTTACCTTCCCCCTCGGTTGGATATGTTCATTACATCATAGTTGCTTGTTCGGGTGGGTTTTCATTATATATAGTGTTTTAAATTCGAGGTGTTTTAGGAATATTAGTGTAGGTTGATGATGACCTTGGTTGCAGATGATTGACACACTGGTGAACATTGTGGTAAGTGGAAGGATGGCAGGATGGCTGGGAATTATGACTTGTGTCTTGGTGGAACCCAGGGATCCACTTTTTGAGGATTTGCTGCCATCACCTTCTTCAACTGGTGTCAACATTCAGGAGGATGTGCTTGTAGGCTCTTTAGCCCATCCTCCAGGCAACCATCGATCAACCAGGTGAAGCTGGAGGTCATGGGTCAATTTAGGTCGAGGTGGCTTAGCTAATAGGAGTGACTTTCTTTGAATGTTTCGATCCCAGGGGCTGCTTCATTAGTGCATGCTCTTAGGACCTACTTTGAATGGACTTTGTCATAGATTTTGTCCCAGTTTTGTTTTGTTACTGATCCACTGTTTCGCGTGTGTATTTCAGATGAAGGATATCTATGCGTTGTTTCATTTACACTTTCGGACGGTGAACACCATAACACTTAGGGTGGTAGTTCTCTCACGCTTCCACCGGGTGGTAACTCTCCGCAAGTTGAGATCTTGTTGCATTTCAGTGCTAGGCAGACGTATGTCAGCTGCATATGAAATTGATCACACACAGTACCAGACCCAACATGTGGGCAATATAAAAAATGTGTGCCAGAATGGCACCACTATTTCTGTCAGCAAACGTAGGATTGAATGGGAGCTAGCGCCTAGTAATCGTATGTCAGCAATATGGGGATATGGTCAGATGAATAGCCAGGTATGAACCGGCCGACAGTGAGAGAATAGCGTCTCCTTCGGTGTCTTAGAGACTGTCAGCAATGGAACTATGCAATCACACGCAGTGCCAGTGTGCTCCTAGCACACATGTGGTGATAGGACCAACTTCCGGTCAGTGAAGAGTTCCGCGTGAAGTGTTCCTTGCTCACACTGGTCAGTCCTATATCTCAGAGGAACCTAGCGTGGCTACCGACTGATGGGGAGCTGGCAGGCTTGAGTAGTGTTTGCATGTTGCTGAAGCTGGCTGGATTTGGAGAAAATAGATGATTTCTGGAAAATGTGATGCATGATAGCGTTTACTTTCTATTTATTTTATTTAATTGTATAGCGCAAAAAACCCAGAGGTATCTAGGTGCTTTAACTTAAGAATATGGTTACAGTAAGTGCTTCAGGTTACAGAAAAGGAAGCGTAAGAGGAGAATTACATTGTGGAACGTGTAAATGGTAAGACATCATGCTAAGCGCAGAAGAGAAGTACATGGTGATCACATCCATTGGTCCTGACCCCCTTTACGGCGGTGCACACTCTAGTTGGTGATGTCCATTGTTCTCTAAGTTAGGCGGGCTCCAACGCAATGTGCATTTTATTGTATTTCCTTAAGAAAAGTGTGCCTTTGGAAGTGTACAACAAACTCAGAGAGGCGCTCTAAATGACAGAAGCCTTGGAGATTGTTCGCTATCTCAGAGCGCTCAAATGATGGTGACAGGGCGCTCTGATCCCTGACAGTAAAGTGCCATCTCACAGGGTTCAGATGATGGTGAACAGGGTACTCCTTTATGCAGGCAGTGGGGCACTAATTAACACTAGCCCAGGCGGTAGAGTGCCATCTCAGAAGGTTCAGATGATGGCAAACAGGGTACTCCTATATGCAGGCGTAATGCAGGCAGTGAGGCACTAACTAACACTAGCCCAAGCAGTAGAGTGCCACCTCAGAGGGTTCAGATGATGGCAAACAGGGTACTGCGGTATGCAGGTTTAATGCAAGCATGTGGGCACTAAATAACACAAGCCTAGGCGGAAGAGTGCCCTCTCAGGGGTTTCAGATGATGGCAAACAGGATACTTCAATGCTCGTGTGTAATGCCTTTGGTCTTCAAAGGCTCCCTGTGAGTTTCCTGCATCACCTTGGCATGGTCTCCATTAGTCTTCATTAGTCCAGTCGTACTTAAATTAAACCCTCCCCCCCTAACTGGGGCTCCCTTATGGCCCCAGGTGCCTTCTTCGCCCCCCACTTATTTACATGCCTAGTCTGGGGAATTTCTGCTTTCTGCTATGAAATTGTGCCCCCGTCAGATATTACAAGGCAGTTCTGCTCTAAAAATGGAAACACACATATATTTAGTGTGGACAGACCCACAATGTTCCATAGTGGTACGGTCCGTTTTAATATGTCTAGTGGAAGACAATAAGCTTTACAAACAGAAAACATATTTTTTGATTGCCTTCAATTGATTGCACTACAAACTGAAGAAAAAATAAAAACATGTTTCTTACGTGCGTGTGCTTGGAATGTAACACCTTCCACATGCTGCACGGCCTTGCGGGGGGCCTGCTAGGATAAGGCAGAGCATGTTTTGGGGGATTGTGGGAGCGAATTCACAGGAACCATTGGATGAGCAAATCACAAAGTTTGAAAGTTTCACGGTCCTTGAACCCATTAACTTTGGGGCGGTTCTAGCTTTCCTCATAGTTTGCCCGAAACTAAACTTGCTGTTGCTACCACCTGCGCGAACCCCTCATTTCTTGCGAAGAGACTTTAATTCAGAAACTCCTCTGGCTTTGCGCACTGCTGATGGGATTTATGTGGGGCAACACCTCCGTAGGTTGCTCAACTTCTAGCATCCAACACCAAAAATAGAAAGATGAGGTTCTAATTCGCAAATATGACTAACGTATTTTTCTATTTTTATTGCTGGCAGTTACAAAATAAAGCAATGGATTAATCAGTGTGAAGGCCACTTCATTACAAATGGAGTTCCTCCCCATCGGACATGCATCGCCCAGCACATTGGGATTTGTTAAGGATAGGCTTTTACCATGTTTAGTGATATTTGTCAATTTCATCGTCTACATCCAGGCCACCAGACACGGTAAAGTGTGAGGATATGGCAAGGCATGTTGAGAAGAATGGCCTTTTAGATCCACTTCAACCTGGCTTCTGTCGTAGTCACTCCACGAAAAATGCCCGCAAGCCTGTCTCCAACTTTCTCTGCAATGCTCAACATTCCAAACTCTCTTCTATTCTCATCCTTTTGTATATTTCTTGTGACTTTCAACACTGTCGATCACTCCACTCTCCTCACTCTCTAGGACCTTGGGTTTTAAAGATCTGTTCTTGCCTGGATGACCTTCTACTAGGCAGGTAGATCCTCAAAAATCTCTTAGAACTCATAAACCTCTGACCCCGTCCATATCTACGATGGTGACAACCAAGGATAGGTCCTTGGACCTCTGTTCTTCACCATTTATACCACTGCCCTAACAAGACTTATCTCATATTTTGGTTTCACACTCACCTTTTTGTTGACGAGACTGAACTATTGTTCCCTCCTTCATCCCAGCTATCTTTGAATGGATTATGTACTGGCTCACTGCAGTTTGTCACTGGATGGCTCTACACTGCCTCATGCTGAACCTGAGAACTGATTAAGCCTACGTCTTGGCTGTTCTCTTTACTTTACCTCCCTCTAGACAATGTCTCCAACTTTGCTACATACACTCACCTCAACCTACTCGTATCCTCTCCTACCTCTACCTACAGACATCATGCTGGTTGGTTTTCCATGCACAACCACTCTATGGCCCTTATTACAACCCAGGCGTTAAGGGGTTAACGGCGCTGTAAAAGGTGGCGGCGCCATTAAACCCTTAACGCCTGATTACGAGGTCCCTTTGCGTGTTGGAGACTTTAACGCCTGCTTTTTGCAGGTGTTAAAAATCAACCCGCAAAGGCACCTTGGTGCTAAGTACGGTGCCGCAATTTGCGGCATCGTACTTAGCGCCTTCCCCATTCCCATTGAGCCCTATAAGGCAAAAATGGGAATGGGGAAGGGCCATGGCGGCATGGGGAATTACCGCCCCACCAACCTCAGAATGGGGCAGTAATCCATTATTCCGCCATGGCGGAGTCAGTAAGTTACCGGCATGCACCATGGTGCTATTAGCGCTATTAGCACCATGGTCCAACACCAGGGTCGTAATGAGGGCCTATTTTCAAGTTCCTTCTCCTAATCTAAAAAGCTATCAATTGTCTGCTCCTCAATACCTGCCTGATTGACAGTTTACTCACCATGTCATTCCCTTTGATATTTCTCTGCAATCAAACTCACCATTTCATACACTTCCTGTGCCTCCTCTCTCTTGCGCTCTTTCTCCCTACTCACCCCCTCCCCTTGGACCTGCTGCCCATAATGATGAAAGGCAGTTTAACTGTGGATCACATCAAAGCAGAGTTTAAACTTCACTTACTTGCTTAAGAGGGGGTTCCCCCACTTTCCTCCATCCTCCCTACTTTACCCCTCCACCGCTTCCAGCGATGCTTGGTGTACCTTTGTACATTGAAATAGTGCTCCTTTTTAGTTTGAAGCACTTTCCCTCTCAGGTTAATGTTACCTTTGTAAGTCAGCTCTTTTATCATATTTATTTTTGTTCTGTTTGTTTTGTCTTGTCTTTGTAATATGTCTGACTTTTTAACACCCTCATAAAGTGGCTCATCACGTGTTCTCAACTTTTTCTGCTATTATACAGGCACCCTTCATGGCAATGCCTCCGCCATCTGTTAATGCATTATTGTGAGATATTTCTAATCGAAATTGACATACGTGTTCATCAAATGAATTCACATGCAAAATACAAATAGCTATAATTATATTTGGATCATGATTTCTAACGAGTCAAATATTATAATCCAGAGGGATTCT
This sequence comes from Ambystoma mexicanum, assembly GCF_040938575.1. Classification (NCBI taxonomy): domain Eukaryota; kingdom Metazoa; phylum Chordata; class Amphibia; order Caudata; family Ambystomatidae; genus Ambystoma; species Ambystoma mexicanum. The sequence goes on from NC_090934.1 coordinate 64,237,099, forward strand.
GTATTGGGTGTTACTAGTGTTAAACATGAATTACAGAGTCTTGTCTCTATTCCAACATGTCTGCATGGCATACCATATCTGGTGGCCCGGAAGTAAATCAGAAATAGATAAAATAACATTATTTTGAAAAAAAAAGTTAATTGGAAATCAAAGCAGAACACAGTGGTGTTACTCGTTTGAGCCTTATAAGTCCCCTTTACAAATATCTATGTTGGTGACTCCTAGTGCATTCTGGACAAAACAAGTTTGAATTATAACCCAATCAGATTGTTTTATGTATTCCTCTACAGCTGAACAGACTAATTGATTTAAATGTACACTTCTAGCAAAGAGTGAAGGGCTTCATTTTGACAGAGGCATGGACAGGGAGGGACATCTTCCCATCAAAGCAGAGCACTGCTCATAACACTCAACTCACACACTTTTAGCGGGCGTCAACCACCCTTTAATCAGTGTATTCACCTTCCAAGCCCCTTACATATATCCATGCACTTCACTGGGCTTTCATCTGTGTTAAGATGGCCCAGGAAAGACCCAAATGACCCAGAGCACTCAGAATCAATACAAGCCGGACTAAAAAAACAGAGTAGACAAAGTGCAAGGCAAAGTCCAGCGTTATTATCATCCAAATAAATCAGGGACAGCATACAAGCATTAGAATCACGCCATTCTCTGCACGTCTATTACAAACAACCATTTCAGTAGTTCAACTTCTTCATAAATGATGTCACCACATGTTATCAGTTTACAAAAACCTACAGGGACTGCGTATTGGTTAGTGGTGACGGCTACATATACACTCCATAAGGTTCAAAACCTCTAATTGGGTTACACTTATCTGATGGCTCCTCCTGAGTCCACCCATATATAGATAAAGGTTAAACTATCTCATATCTAAAACAGGTTGGCACCTTACTTAATGGGCAGTAGAGGGTTTTGCTAGGTTAGCTCCTTGATAACCACCCTTGGACAATAACCAGGCCATCAAGACATGAGGCAGACAGATAGTGGGGGGATGAGAGATCTGTGGACTGTTCATTGTTTACTTAATACTTTACCATTACCTCATTCCAAGGCCATGAGACCAGGCAATCTATTTGTATTTGTGTGGCATCTCATGTCTGTGTGTACGTGTAGGAAGTATGACAGGTGTCCTATTTGTGTTTGTTTCTAATGAATAGGCAGTGTTCTGCAATTATGGGTCACAGGTGATGGGATCATGCATGAAATTAAATGATCTCCTATTTATGGGCATTTCAGCTATTATTAACATGTGTGCTGTGTTTTTCTGTTGCCACCGGGACACTCTTGTGTTATTCTTCACGGTGTCTCTTTGCTTGCCGTGTTACTGCACCTGGCCTACACACGCTGGTTGTGCTTGTATACCTTTTAATTAATCTGGGACTATCCGGCTGACATCCTGGGAATTACTATTATGTGCCTGTGTTCTTCTGCTCCGACCCTCCCTTATTTTCTTGTAACCTTGGAACTAGTTGCCAACTCCTGTCTGATCTCTGCATGGATAGGTATTTTCGTGGATTCAGTGCTTTGAGTTCTCTCAAAGTCTTGAAGCCTTGTGTTTAATTGAACACATGCTGCGGCTTCCATTTTAAAGAAGATGGCTGCCCGATTACCCTCTTGTTTCTATGTTAATGAGCTAGATGTGCATATGTTTTATGTTGCATTCACCTTATACATTAGGCATGTTAGTATGCTTCATGTCTTGTCGATGCTATGTTAATATTCCTCATGTGAAAGGCATATTTTACCTACTTTATATGTTGTTCCTGGTGTGCGCACATTTGATGTGTGTCTAGTGCATGCACATGCAATGTTACAACAGTCGTTTGACTGCTTTTGCCATTTTCAGCCTGATTTGTCTCTATGTCCTGCTATACCTTCCTGGGATAAGGGCGGTGCGGTCGCCTTAGTGAGTAACATTTCTCACCTGTACGGTATTGGGGCCGGGGGAGGGGCAGAAGCTACAGATGATGCATTCATCAGCCTCTCAACAACTGCCAAAATTGGAAGTGTTCACCCGGCATGCGGACACAAAATGTCAAGAGCTATATCACATGGTTATTTCTCTCCCACTTCATCTCATGCACTTTCCATCCCTACAACTTCAATTGCACTCACCTCAGATTCTGTAGACACCATCTCCAAGAGACGCCCCTATATAACTCCTAAGGACATGTGCACTAACATGCCCTGATAGTTCTAGAACCCCTTTACTCTTCTTGAACCTCTTCACTGTCCCTGAACCCCCTCACTGTACTAGAACCCCTCACTTTCTAGAACCTCTTTACTGTCCTGGAACCACCTCATTGTACTAAAACCCTCACTTTCTACGACCCCCTCACTATAGTGAAAAACCCTCACTCTTAAATAACATGTCACTGTACTATGGCGCTTCACTTTTTAGGACCCCTTCACTATAGTAGAAGTCCCTAACAGTTGTAAGCCCCTATCACTGTAATATAATCCTTCACTTTATAGAACCCCATCATGTTCTAGAACCCTTCCCTATTCTAGAGTAACCTTACTTTTCTAGAAACCCCTCTCTCTGTTGTTCTAGAGCCTCCTCAAAATTCTAGAATCTCCTTATTGTTCGGGCACCCTAACACATGTAAGCAGTTACATATTTGTATGGTAACAGCTAGAGTTTCCAAGTGGATTCCACAGGCATAAGAAAACAGACACAAGAATGATCCCCTTTTTGAAACAGTTAATCAAAAACAGAAACTATTCCTACCTGAACTCATTAATTAAGGATAGCCCTACAGGCAGGAAATAGTTAATGAAGTTATGTTATTTCAGTGTCATAAAAATATTGTTTCAATTGAATGCCCTGGATACTATTTTGTTAATTCATTGTTCAAGTTTTGTTTTCCTGCCTTGGATATAAAGTTTTAATAAGATTATAATCAGGTGTTAAGGCAGGGGTCTGATTTGTGGAGCTGTGTGTGATATGCTGGGTGCATTGCTTAATTTGTGGGGTTGTTTCCCAGGGCTCTTCCCTGGCACTTATTTCTGAGCCCCGGCACTCATTGTCTCAGCCTCAGATTGATTATGAAGTAATGACAACCAGACCTTCCATCAACACCAATGAGCAGGTGTGAGCTGTAGTTTAACACAAATGTGTCAACACTGTGGGGAGCAGCTGTGGGTGGTGGCAGCAATAGTGGGGAACTACCCGCTTGCAGTATTACAAGTGTGTGACAAAAATAAATGGGCCCTGGAACTTATTTTCTTACACATTAAGAACTGGCTGGGTGGGTGTAATGTGTGTGGGCTTCAGCCCCTCTGTGATTTTCTTTTCATATCATTAGCCGGTAATGACACTCCCTCCTTCCACCAACCCCTCCGACGGTCGTTACATTTTCATTTCTCAGGCCCCATGCCTGTGTGCTGTTCAGAATGCAACAAGCGACAGGGAAATGCAAAGGCAGTAAACACATTGTGAAATGACATTGTCTATTGCTAAACGTGCAATGCCAATATGGGCGGCTGCAACTATACATCCTGAAAAACGTACTGTCTGGAACTGATTGTGAGCTCAATGTAAAATAAGAAAAGTGTCAGTGAGTGATGGCAGGCAGTTTTCTTATCTACTCCGTGGTATGTGCCTATGTTCCTACACATGCAGAATATCGAGCAAATGAGAAATGTGTCGCTCAATCACAGACCAAACTTTTTCTTACATTACATGTAGCTCTGAGTGAGGCCCTCTCTGCTAGCATCCACAAACCAACATCTTTAGAAATGGGGTACTCTGAGACCACTCACATGCTGTTCTGCATGCATTTACAAGTAGGGGAGGTTGAAATTACTGTAGGGGAGGTATGGTATCACAAATATGACACTGACACAAAAGGTACAATTTGTAAAAACCTTTTAATAACGATTATGGGTTTGAAAAAACTCCTACTATGCCCTATAGCTAGGATGGAAGTATTCTCGACAATCAAATAATAAATAAAACAGTCCAAGATGTGTCCATCAAATCAAAATAGCCCATCTTTACAAAATCTAATGCCTGCCCTATCGCCTGCAAAGAAAGTGTGTAAAGGAGATATGCATGTAAAGGAAAAATCAGTGTTAAAATATAAAGAATAACTGTGTCTGAATCAGCTCTCCTCCCCACGTTAGACAGCACAGAGTAAGGTGGTCCCCGTAGGTAGGATGACACACTATGGCTCGAGTTCTCAACACAAAACAGTCCAAGGCCTGGATCCAGCCCGCCTGGCCTTCCACGTTAAAGTCTCAGTTTCCAGTCTTCCAAACAACGTTCAACAAACAGTCACGCTGGACCCCTCTGTCAGGTTCAGACCTCTTAAAAAATAAAGTTCATGTTGGTACACCTCTGTCGGGCTCAGACCTTTCACAACAAAAAGTTCAACAATACTTGCAGTGGGCTTCCTTCCCCAAGTTTATTACACTTTGGCTCGACCTCCGTCAGGCGAAGACCATTTATGGATGTAGAAGGCTTTCAAACGTGTGTGGCGTGTTTCTTTACAGACCTCCGGAGGACCACTTCAACTCAAAGTTCAATGGGCAGCTTTTGACTCTCTTCGCTTTAACAGTTCATTCACTGTATTGCTACAAACAATTTACCTTTCACAGACACTTTCAAGTGGGCTACTTCCTTTCACCGGACCACTCCGTTACTGAGTATCGCTGGTTTCACAGCTATACTGATTTCAAATTTCATTCACAGGTCTGCCTTTCTTCGCATTTCATCCACGCTCATGCAGTCTTCACTTGCGATGTAATGTTGCAACTTCAATCTTTCCGTAACACAAACTGGTCTCTCAGGTTGCTTGCCAATACAGCAGCTGTGTGTGTTTCTTTCCTGTCTTTACTGTTTTTCAATTCATGAGTCAAGGTTAGTTTCACAGGCTTGGCCTTACCTCCCCAACTCTGCCGTTCAACGGGGAGGGTCGCTGGTTTCCTTGAAACACAATGAAGCCTTCTGTTTTGGGATTTGGCCTTCTCTGTGTGTCTTTCACAGCCTTTTGAAGTCAATAACCTCCATTAAGGAATTCCTGGGGTTCTCAACCCGCTGTTCTCATCCTTTGGTCCGTCACTCTGCTCCAGTAGGTTCGCCTTCACTCCGGAAGTTCTACTTGTGTTACACCTTGCTCAGACTGTACTCTATGTTCCGCCTTTTATCCGTGTGAGGAGAGCTAATTGGTATCAGGTGTGTGCACCTAAAGTCAAGGGCCTGACTTTGCCTCACTCCATTAGTGGGACATGTCCAGTGCGATGTATAAGAGTTAGTCTTGTTATTCTCAGTTGCCCTCTTACTTGGCCCAGTGTTCTTGTAGAAAGGGGATGGGGGTTTGGACATCAGAGAATCCTAAAAAATAGGATGGATTAGGTGTACATAAAAGTGGGGAATACTGCGCTTCACTATCGGCTGCTCCGTACCCAGCCTCTGAAGACCCCTCACCCTGGTGATCCCGCCTCACTGATCCACCCCCAGAGGGTCTGGATCCAAAGGTGATGACCATGCCTTGGCCACCTGAGAGAGAGATCCCTGACGACCTGTAGTTGAGACACCCTTTGGTTTCTAACATTACCGAACGTGAGGCAGAATACTAATTTTGTCAACAATTTTGTCGTGCCGGCAGCAAGGATTCCTACATTTTTTACCACATCCTACTTTTTGCGGAGAAATGTCAAGTTTATTTTTGAAAATGCATTTTCTTTTGCACAAAAAATATAACAAACATAATTTTGGGGGAAATACGAAATTCAAGGGTACAAAACACCTGTGGTTTAATTTTTCAAAATGCAACATTTTGAAATATGACATTTTAGGATCGGAAAAGGCCAATAACTGCAAGAGGCGAAATTGGCTGATTGGTCACATGTTGTTGTGATTCAGCCAATTCTTCTGTGGAACGGGATACAGCAATTCCACCCACTTCTATATACAAGGGCTATACAGCAATTCCACCCACTTCTATATACAAGGGCTATACAGCAATTCCACCCACTTCTATATACAAGGGCTATACAGCAATTCCACCCACTTCTATATACAAGGGCTATACAGCAATTCCACCCACTTCTATATACAAGTGCTATACAGCAATTCCACCCACTTCTATATACAAGGGCTATACAGCAATTCCACCCACTTCTATATACAAGGGCTATACAGCAATTCCACCCACTTCTATATACAAGGTATATACAGCAATTCCACCCACTTCTATATACAAGGGCTATACAGCAATTCCACCCACTTCTATATACAAGGGCTATACAGCAATTCCACCCACTTCTATATACAAGGGCTATACAGCAATTCCACCCACTTCTATATACAAGGTCTATACAGCAATTCCACCCACTTCTATATACAAGGTATATACAGCAATTCCACCCACTTCTATATACAAGGGCTATACAGCAATTCCACCCACTTCTATATACAAGGGCTATACAGCAATTCCACCCACTTCTATATACAAGGGCTATATAGCAATTCCACCCACTTCTATATACAGGGGCTATACAGCAATTCAACCCACTTCTATATATAAGGTCTATACAGCAATTCCACCCACTTCTATATACAGGGGCTATACAGCAATTCCACCCACTTCTATATACAAGGGCTATACAGCAATTCCACCCACTTCTATATACAAGGGCTATACAGCAATTCCACCCACTTCTATATACAAGGGCTATACAGCAATTCCACCCACTTCTATATACAAGGGCTATACCGCAATTCCACCTACTTCTATATACAAGGGCTATACAGCAATTCCACCCACTTCTATATACAAGGGCTATACAGCAATCCCACCCACTTCTATATACAAGGGCTATACCGCAATTCCACCCACTTCTATATACAAGGGCTATACAGCAATCCCACCCACTTCTATATACAAGGGCTATACAGCAATTCCACCCACTTCTATATACAAGGGCTATACCGCAATTCCACCCACTTCTATATACAAGGGCTATACCGCAATTCCACCCACTTTTATATACAAGGGCTATACCGCAATTCCACCCACTTCTATATACAAGGGCTATACAGCAATTCCACCCACTTCTATATACAAGGGCTATACCGCAATTCCACCCACTTCTATATACAAGGGCTATACCGCAATTCCACCCACTTCTATATACAAGGGCTATACAGCAATTCCACCCACTTCTATATACAAGGGCTATACAGCAATTCCACCCACTTCTATATACAAGGGCTATACAGCAATTCCACCCACTTCTATATACAAGGGCTATACCGCAATTCCACCAACTTCTATATACAAGGGCTATACCGCAATTCCACCCACTTCTATATACAAGGGCTATACAGCAATTCCACCCACTTCTATATACAAGGGCTATACAGCAATTCCACCCACTTCTATATACAAGGGCTATACAGCAATTCCACCCACTTCTATATACAAGGGCTATACCGCAATTCCACCCACTTCTATATACAAGGGCTATACAGCAATTCCACCCACTTCTATATACAAGGGCTATACCGCAATTCCACCCACTTCTATATACAAGGGCTATACAGCAATTCCACCCACTTCTATATACAAGGGCTATACAGCAATTCCACCCACTTCTATATACAAGGGCTATACAGCAATTCCACCCACTTCTATATACAAGGTCTATACAGCAATTCCACCCACTTCTATATACAAGGGCTATACCGCAATTCCACCCACTTCTATATACAAGGGCTATACAGCAATTCCACCCACTTCTATATACAAGGGCTATACAGCAATTCCACCCACTTCTATATACAAGGGCTATACCGCAATTCCACCCACTTCTATATACAAGGGCTATACAGCAATTCCACCCACTTCTATATACAAGGGCTATACAGCAATTCCACCCACTTCTATATACAAGGGCTATACAACAATTCCACCCACTTCTATATACAAGGTCTATACAGCAATTCCACCCACTTCTATATACAAGGGCTACGATGTACACACACACAACGTTGAGTTGTTAGTGCTGGGTGTTCTCCAGGTTGGAATGCATTAATGTTATTTTCTTAGGGATATTATTTGCCCACTATCTGGAACCGTTTTGGGCTGTATGCCTGCATCAGAGAAAGACACTGTGAGGAATTCGACCATCTGCACAGTGGGTGTTCGCTCACCTGTGCTTTTTTAACATTTTATATTAAATTGAATGGTGGTAGACCAACCTCTTGATAATGTGTGGGGCTAATTCACACACATATTCCTATGCTCACACATGACATACACATAGATCTGCTTAGTCTAGGTGGACACAACCTACAGGCACAGTTTGCCCTGTCATATGTAGTCGGGAGCAGACAGGTGGCCTACACAATGCATCTCAGAAGGGGGAGTGCCAATACCTTCCTCATTAACTATCAAAGGCACAATGGATCTGCCCTATCTGTTTGTTTACCCTCTGCAGATGGTGGCAGCAATTAACATAATTAACACAATAATAGAGTATACTTAAAACAGGCCCACACGGGGCATGGCTGCAGAGGCTAAAACAAAGAAGATAGGAAATGCCAACACCCCTTTCATGTGCACTGTGTCAACCTGAAGTCAGCTCCCGCCCTAAAGTATCAATGACAGTGAGCTGTCGTGTCCGGTAAATGTGTTTACAGTAGGCAACTCCCTGAGGGGAACCCCATTCAGAGGGTAGGTGTATGTGATTTGATGGAGACAGAAGTCTGGACCCTCCACAGCTTTAAGGGAGACCTGTCGCTTTAATCAGGAACCACAGAGAGCTCAACTAACCAGATAGCCCGTTTGATCCACAACAGAGAGGAAGATTGGTGTGACTTAGAATTACATTTTTTTCACCATTCACCTTTTCTGTTGCAAAGCACTCTGGTTATGACCTCACACATACATGAGATTGTTGGTGGGGACCCAGGATTGGGTCATTAAGGTAGTCTTAGCCTACACCAATCCCTGTGATCCCTTTGGCTTGAAAAGAGAGCTGAGCTCCTTGTTTGGGCAGATCATCTGAAGATTTTGCAAGGAGTAACATGAAGAACTCATTTGAACCCTGGGTAAAGATTCAGTCTGCCTTACAGCCTCCACCAGTGAAGGAAGGCCAGGATTTCCAAAGAGACAAACATAATCCCTCCCCTAAACTTATCTGAGTGAACAGAGGAAGATACTGAATACAGAGGACCCACCAGCAGCTCCAGAACCAGTACCCAACCAGCGCACAGCGTGCCCTGCTAGGCTTCGCAGCAAAGCTCCTAGATGGGAAGTGTCAGAGAGTCTCTGAATGAAAACAAGGACAAGGCCATTGCCTGCAACACTCTCTGCAGCTTTGGGCCATCCACCTTTAACGACGACCCAAGATGAGTGCATTGACACAAATCAACCAGCGTCCACCTTAAAGGACATTTTCGAGCTTGTCAAGCCCCTCAAGCTGCAACTGAATGCACCACTGACTGTTGTCATGCCACAGCCGCTAACATAATCCGAGAAGTCTCGAACAGTGCTTTAGACCCATGAACCAGCACTGAGACAATGATTCCCGATCCAGAGCTGCCGTGTAGGCCAGGTTGCAGATGTCCATCTAGCCTCGCTCACTGAACTTCTTGCCGCCTGATACCTACAACTGTCTCCCATCTTGAAATCTGTGGCAGGAGATGAAAAGCACCCTGAAACTGATCTGACTCTGTCCAGCACCAAGAATATTTACACGCACAAGGTACATTGTGGTTCTGTCCCCCTGGTCCCTCTCCGAAGGCCCTTAGTGACATTTTAGGACCCATTGCTCCTTTTGTGCTAAAACTAAATATCCTTGGACTATTGCTACTAAGTACTTTACTGACTTTACTCCTGTCAGTATCCAGAGTGCATCCCTTTTCCTTCTTTGAAACAGTCTATCCTCTGCATTCCTTTATAGGGTGGGTTGTATTTTGTAGTATGCTAGAACTGTCTGTGTGATAATAATAAAGTAGATATGTTTATACAACCTTGACTGGACAGTCCCTTTTAGCATTGGGTAATAATTGTATTTTCTCTGTGTAGAAACTAACCAATGATCCACCACCTTGAGGAGATTAGCCTGCTGTTCCGTCCACGTTACCAAAATTGGACAACAAGGTCTTATTATTCACTTGTATTTCAATCTGCTCGGATCCCGTCTGGTCTACTAGAGGTGTGGTGCTGATTGATAGTTTATAAACCGATATTCATCCCTGCACCACTTGTGCCCCTAAAGTTGATTCGTCACAAACACTCAACAACAAATTTAGCATCTTCTGCCCTGTTCTAAAGCAAATGGAAGTACTTGTATGTAGGTGATTTATACAGTGCAAACCTTGCTAGAAAGTAGAGCAGTGCTGTAGGGAATCAGGGATAAACAAATCTAAGGTGTCGGGTAATAGCAAGGAAGGGAGCACTGTTACCATAATGTGGTCCTCATCATTCAGCAAAGTGTCTGTAAAGGAGCGGTGTTCATGTCTTTCCTACAGTTCAAGCGGGAGGGGGGGAATCAACCTGATCTTGGAGGGTGTGTTGTTCTAGATTGCGGGGAGGTAGCAGGAAAATGTGTCGTTTCCTTCTAAATCTTCTTGAACTCGATTATGTAGGTGTCTCATCGTGGTGTTTTGCGTTGGCCTCCTGAGATAGTCTTGTGCTTGCATAGCTATGACAGCGTCTTGGTCTCCAGTGCATAGTAGGGTTTGTGCCACTCTAGGCGAAAGGCAATGTCACTGCCCCCGCTACCAACACCCTGTGTAGTGACTATACAATTCGCTCATCCCAGATGTGTCACCACCACTTCACATGCATGTCTTACCCAACCTTTCTTTCATCATGAAATTGCCAATATGAGCTTCGGAAATCTTCCATTTGTTAATACTTTTGACTCTAAGTTTAATGTTTGACCAGATCTTTACATAAGAAGTCCTGCATAAAACATTTGGCAGGTGGAGTGCTATACATGTACCCTCAATATGAACATATTCACAGCAAGCATTCTCATCTTGGATTTATAACCTGCATCGGATATCAATGTACTACTGCAAAGACAGCCAGGCTCAACCAATAGAGTTCAGTTTTGCTTTGAAAGTTAGCAGAGAAGATTCCAAGTTAATTGGGCATCTTTTTTTTTTTTTTTGATCTTTGCATGAAATGCTAGATAACGCTTGCAGCTGTGAATGCATCCAGATACAAAGAATGTTAAGTTTCATGTAGCATCTGTGCACAAAATAGTTTATTTATTCATGAAGTCGTGTTAAAGTTGCATGGAGAAGAATACATTGCTTCCACTAGAGAGCAAACACTCTAGCAAATGAATTGAGGAGGTCAGTACTCTGAGTCAGCACTCCCTGCATTGCTTAATACTGTTACTCGTATTAGGTTGTTCATGCTAATGAAAATGTTCCTGAGTAAATGTTCAGCAAGCACAGCACACTTTGACCTATTCTGAGATTACGTCACTAAGGCCCATAAAAGCCTTGTTGCTGTACTTCCATGATTCCCCTACACAACTCCCATTTCTCTCCTGCTGCCACCTGTGCGGTGTGCTTATCCTGGCCCATCCTCTGCCAAGAGAATTGTTTCCCTGATGGTTGTACCATGACTCTTGACTTGCCTGGTGTGAGTGCCCTGATCCTGACAACATGTCTTCATGTGAGGTCTCAGTGTTTTTTATGTGAGCAAGACCATTTGGCTGCTGCTCAGAAACATGTGTCAGTATGCAAGAGTCCTGTTTACAGTGGCATGTTAGAGACCACCACACATGTAACTTCTGTGATTTACGGCAGTGAAACCTCTAATTGCAGGAGGACAATATGCAGCGGCTATATCTCTGATTGGCTTACATATCTTGCATAATTCATGAAAGCAGGGGGAGGGGTAAACCAGCTTTTTGGCACCTCTGCTGGTCAGAACCCAAGGCGGTTGCCTAGGTTGCCTAGTGCTTGCACCGGCCTTGAATTTCAGGCATAGTCAGGTGTGACAGTCCTCAGACATGTGATTGGGTGGGCTGTGGCATGCCACACTGCTTTCACTGGGGTTAGTTACAGTTGTAGCTGGGCCACCTGTAAGGAGCACATCGCCACTATCATGGTGGGGGAGACCCTTAGCCTCAGCGATAGTCCTCAGATTTGAGGTGGAGAAGACCATGATTATGTGGAAGAGGTTGGGCTAGTGCGGACATGCATGTGCTTTCTTTATGATCATTGTTTTCAAGAAGAGGTTATAGTTGATGAGCTTTTGAGTCACTCACATGTTTCTTTATACTAAAAAAAAACATACAATGGCTTGACGTGTGTGTCTTCTCATTGCAAAGCGGTTCTTTGGACTGTGTGCACATGTCTCCTCTTGGTCTTGCAAGGGGCACGTTTTGCCTGCTCTTAGTGCATCTGGTCAGGATGTCCATGGGTGATATCCTGGAGGGAGGTGCAGTTGTCTACTGTCAAGGTCACATACCTAGACTTCTGGGCCACAGCAGCTAAGAAGCTCGCAAGACTCTGCACATTTCCTCTCCAAGACTTACACAATGATCCCTCTGGGGTTGTGAGTGGCTGGGAGTGTCAGGGCCAGGTCTTTCCAGCTCTGCAAGTATGTCTTCTTAGGTACAGGCAGAACACATCTGACAAGCCACATGGCTCACTCGTGTGCAGATATCACCCAGCACCCACATCTTAATGCTGGGAATGCTTCTGCTGTGTGATGTGAATGTCAGTTGAAGTGTGCACGCGTGCATGTCATTGAGTAAGATATTGCTAAAGAATACACACACGATGCATCATGTTATCGGTGTTCGCATGTGTTTCTGGTTATTTGTCTAAGACCCCACAACATGACACACATTAATGCTACAAGCCTAGGGGTACTGCTCTGTTTAACGTTTGGACCTGACCATTGTTCCATTTGGGCAGGTCAACCGAAATGTCGATGTATCTTTGATTAGCTGCAGCTGTGTACTGGCCGTGCAAGAGGCGATGCGGCCTGATTGGTCCAACGCTAAAAGCCAATACAACATGTGTCGTCCAGCTTTGTGAAAATCAATACAGGATACAATTACCTGTTGGCGAAAAAGCACCGGATCCTGGGATGCAATTAACTCTTAAAAAGTGCGGCGCGCGCTCCTTTCCTCGCTCAGCATCACTCACTTACGTCTCCTTAAGATGGCGCTTAATGTAATGAAGCGCTCTATAACCAACTTTGCGGTCATTGGCTCCAGCGGGGTCAGGAGGTTTGCAATACGCTTACGCCTCATTCTACCGCAGGCCCCGAGTGGGTTAAATCTGCTGCGGCATCTGAATGTGTTGACATGAGTGATCTTCTGCATGACCCCCCCCCCATCTCTATAAAGATGATATTGATGGAGGGCTCACACATGGACGGCTCGATTTACTTCTAGAGAATGTATTATTTCTATCGGCTAGCTGGGGTCTGCTTTAAGGCTCCCAGAACAAAGTGTGCGTGTTATGTCTGTACATGTGTGTTTGTGTGTGTGAATGTGTGGGTGTGTTTTAGTTTACAGTGCACAGGATTGTTGTATCCACTGTAATTCCACTGGAACCTGCCGGATTGACTTTAGCCATGTGTTACACTTGTAATGCCATGTTATGCCCCCCCATATCATGAGGCGCGGGTTTCCTAGGCTAACCTGAAGTAGCCCCCCCATTCCATGACTTTCCTATGCTCACCAGAAGTAGCCCCGGCCCTTGGTATCATGAGGCGCAGCTTTCCTATGCTCACCTGCAGTAGCTCCCCCCGTATCATGACCCGTGGCTTTCCTATGTTCACTTGAAGTAGCCCCCTGGCCCCTGGTATCATGAGGCGCGTCTTTCCTATGTTCACTTGAAGTAGCCCCCGGCCCCCTGTATCATGAGGTGCGGCTTTCCTAGGCTCACCTGAAGTAGCACCGTATCATGAGGCGCGGCTTTCCTACGCTCACCTGAAGTAGCCTCCCGTATCATGAGGCGCGGCTTTCCTACGCTCACCTGAAGTAGCCTCCGGTATCATGAGGCGCGGCTTTCCTACGCTCACCTGAAGTAGCCCCCGGAATCATGAGGCGCGGCTTTCCTATGCTCACCTGAAGTAACACCGTATCATGAGGCGCGGCTTTCCTACGCTCATCTGAAGTTGCCCCCCGGCCCCCAGTATCAGGAGGCGCGGCTTTATCAGGCTGTGCACACACACCTATATTGTCTTTATGCTCACCGGAAGTAGCCCTCCGTGCCATGAGGTGGGGGCTCCAGACTACCCTTACCCTGTCTACCATTATGCTGTAACCATTTCTACACGTTCTCGCACTTTGATTACTGTTCTCTGCACTTCTGTAACTAGTGCCTAGATGCTTGTGGGCTTTGCGCACTGCTATAAAGGTTCAAATAAATAAACACATGTAATTCAGCACGTGTTAGAGTGTGTGTCTGTGTGTGTGTTATGTCTGTAAATTTGAATTTGGGTGCACGTGTATTATGTCTGTGTGTGTGCATGTGTGTGTGTGTTTTAGGGAGTGTGAATGTGTATGTGTTTTGGTCGAGTGGATATGTTTGCTTTATTCTGCACGTGTTAGAGTAGGTTTCTGTGCATGTTATGTCTGGGCATGTGTATATTTGTGCAGGTGTGTTATGTCTGTGTGTGTGCATGTGTGTGTGTGTTTTAGGGTGTGTCAATGTGTATGTGCTTTAGTTTAGAGTGCATATGAGTGTTTATATCTAAACATGTTAGAGTGTGTGTGTGTGTGTGTGTGTGCATTATTGAATCTGTTGGTGTGTTGTGTGGTGCATTCACCACTACATGGGTGCCTCATGATGTGAGGATTTTGGCTCAATAACCCTTATCCACAGTGGTTTGCGTCCTATTTGTCTTCCAAGCTGGGAGGTGTGCACTGACCTGCTCTCATTCTGTCACTGGTCCGTGTTTCATCTCATGCTCTTTTTGCATATCTTATGGACATGTTGTGCCCCCCCCCGGCCCCCTCTTTATCGTAAGGGGAGATTATGCAGAGTTTCTTAACCTGCTTCACCCTGGACAGGCAGATGGGTCTAAGAGGGATTGGAGATTTGATGTACAACAGGCAGAGGCAAAACTAGACACGTCGTTCAAATCTGCTGTGAGTTGGGTTTCAGGCAGAACATTCTCGTTCCTAGACATTAAAATCTCTGAATGTTTCATAAACACTTACCCTGGTATTGGGCGCTGAAGCCTTTCTGCCGGTGATTGCTGTCAGATGTAAAATGCAGTCGAAGCCAATTTTTGCTGCTAATAACCGGGGCGGGCAAATTGATTCCAGTAAACCTGAAAGAAATAAGTGGGTGGTGATCAGAAATAGACTGGCATTCTCCAGGGAAAGTGGGGGCACACTATGCATCTGACTCAGGGGCAGACTTCTGTGGGTGCTGGACAGCCCCCACGGTAAGATAGAAAGGGCACCTTTGGCTGGTCTTTCTTGGCAAGGTCAGCAATTGTGGAAGAAACCAAGGGAACACAGAGAGGTGTGGACGATTTAATACAACTATAAAGTGGGCTCGCTTGCCCTAAACCCTGCATGACCACTGATTTGGGTTGCTTTACAGTGAAATACAATTATTAGACGTCACTACATGTAAGGACATACATCAGTAGCACTTTAAAATAGGCCACCTTAACAATGCATAATGGAATGTGTAAATACTAAGCAACACACGTGTTAAACACTGTTTAATGAATGAGTAACTATGCAAAGGTGCAACACACTTTAATACTGGATAACTCATTATAAATACTGTTTAACTTACACATCACGGCTGGCCCTGTGGCCACTCTGTTCACAATGAGTGATTCAGCATTGTTAAAGCGGGAATCCCACTTAGAAGTATCTGCGTCAAAAAACTGGTGTGACCCCCAAAGACCCTCTTTCGCTCTGTCTGTTAAATCGTGGATAGTTGCCAACTATGAAACTTGCCAGTGACCCCAATGATGCCCTCTACAGAGCTTTGCATAATACACATGGAAATGGGAGCCTTTAGGTCCCAACCGTGTGGCCTTGATGCACCCGTGCGGGTATCCCTATTCAATACTCGTGAATCCCAGGTGAATAACTCGCTCTTCACAGTATGAAGCTACATCCAGGCAGACCCAATGTTTACTAATTAGTTATACATTGCTAAAGTGTTGTTAATACGTTCTTTAATTAGTCATCTTTATATATAAAGCTGAGAGAGAGAGAGAGAGAGAGAGTGCGTGTGTGCGTGTGTGTGTGTGTGTGTCCAGCTATACAAATCCACTGCTACCACATTTTGCATGGATTCCTCTTTTGTGTGGGGCAAGATTGTAGTCTATGTTTGGATGCAACTCATTTACTGATGCTCACCCCGATTCACCACAGTAGGTTCTAGAACAGTGGTCTTCAAACTTTTTTGGCCAGGGCCCCCCTGAGCAAAATTTGGGCAGGTCGGGACCCCCCAGAAATGCCAAATGGACAGTATATATTGCGCGCCGTCACCTGCTCCCATCAAAGTCGCTGGGCTCCCTCATCCCACTCCTACCCAGTCGCTGGTCTCTCCCCACCCCATCACACACCCAGGGCTCTCCCCACTCTGCTCCCATCACTATCCCATGGTTCCCGCCCATTGTGCTCCCACCATAGTCCCTCGGTTCCCCCATCCCGTTCCCAACACAGTCTGAGGGCCAGTGGCGGCTGGTGAATCTTTTTTAAGTGGAGGGGCATTAAGGGGAGGTTCGGGGGGGTTTCCCCCTGTGAATTTTTTTTTAAATAATAGGTTAAAATGTTGCATTGTAGAGCATACTTTTAACAAAAAATGGGTAAATAGCCAAACAGTTTGCAATTGTTGCTGGGAGTCCAGGGGGCAGGCATTGATATTTTATTTCTATCGCGCTCGTACACAAGTGTTTCAGAGCGTGACAAGGCAAGGGAGGGGAACAGAGGAGAATAAAACAGCGATCTTACTAGGCCCAGTGACATTGAGAACGCGCAAGTGTGAGGGGAAAAGTGCATGGAAGGGGGGAGAAGTGGAAAGTGCGAAGCAGAGGAGAAACAGATAAATAACAATAACAAAATAATAAAGGCAACAATCAGTGGTAGTGCAGCCAGCAATTTGCAAGTGCTACGTTTAAGGCAGCAGACAGGGTAGGTCTGATAAGTGCAGGAAGAAAGATGGTTCTCCTCAAGTTTTAGAGTGGCAGGGCGCTGTTCCAGAGGGAGGCCCCAGCCGAAGACGGAGATCTGCCCCCAGCTCGTTTCTTTGATAAACGACTGACCCTGAGGGAGTTGGAGGTAGAGGAGTGAAGAGCTCGAGAGGGGAGGTATTTGCGGAGGAATAGCTGAAGGTATTTTGGACCCAGGCCCCAGAAAGCCTTGTGGACAAGGCAGAGGGTTTTGAATGATAGATGTCCGGTAAAAAGATACCATCCCTGTCCCCTGGGCCCCACTGGTCCTAACACAATGAACATGATTATGTGTATATGCAAGGCGCTGCACATTCATACAGCAATCACTCTATCATTCACATGAGCATCCATCACCATACACTCACTCATAACGCATCCATACACATGTTTAAATAAAAACAATGAACATAAACGTACCTTCTGCATTGGCCTGTGTGTGGGTGCTGAAACGGCCTGCTCCAGCTGCTCTGTCCGTATGTGCGAGGAGGCGCAGGAGCTCCCCCTCGGACATACAGACATGCAGTGCCCCAGCCAGCATTTCCAATGAGCTATGCAATGCTGGCGAAGCAAAACGCCCCAGCACTTGCATGGCTCAGTGAGCATGTGCGGCTGGGGAACTAAACTGAACTGTCAAAGGGAAACAGTGTTTCCCTTTGACAGTTCAGCCAGCCCAGGAGCACTCCATTAGCTGGATAAAGCAGCTGAGGGAGTGCTCACTGTTTCACTGGGCTGGCTCCTTAGCTCCTCCATAATGGGTGAGGGGCCACTGGGTGGGCGCCTCTTGCCATTATGGATGAGCCGCCAGGCTCGGACAGGCATATAGGGCAATGCCTGTACCAAAAATGTAAAATGCTAGTTTGGGCCAATCAAAATGGGCCACCATTTTGGCCAATGTGGACCATTTTGATGAGTTACTTAACTATGCAGTTAGTAATGTTGACCATTGTTGCTGAATATATCACAATTTACTTACATTTTAACACAAAGCACCCCTTTGGGTACTATTGAAACAGTGGGCTTCATAACTACTCTGGCGGTAGCTGTGCCGGTAAAACCGGCATGGCTGCCACTGGAGTTGCATCCGGGTCTGGCACCCGCGAATGGGCAATTACTAGGTCATGCCGAGTTAGGCGGACATGATAATTGCCCTTTCGAAGGTGCCGGTAGATCCCCATTCCCATTTGAGCCCCATATGGCTCAAATGGGAATGGGGAGCTCGGATGCACCGGCACCGTTAATAACGGTGCTGGTGCATCCGACGAGCTGAGGTCAGACCTGGCGGGGGCTGTCAAGCACCCACGAGCACAACTCTTACTATGGCGGAACGGTAGCAACGGTGCCGGTAGCTTACCAGCACCGTTGTTACTGGTCCGCCATAGTAGTAATGAGGCCCAGTCTGTGACTAAAGGAATGAATATCCATTTACAACTGTGGGCCAATTTTTCATTGTTGCCTGAGACAGTTTCATGCTTCAGCCCGCCCATGTGGGCCACCCCTGCCCATTTCTTCCAATCTAAAAAAAAAAAAAAAAAAGAAATCTTTTTTCATGCTGAGCTCTCAGGGCCCCCCTGGGATGCACCCGCGGACCCCTAGGGGGTCGCGACCCACAGTTTGAATACCACTGTTCTAGAAGGAGGCAACATTTGGAAAAGTGTCTGAAGCAAACTGTTCGATGTGTTGGTTAAAATTATTACTGTTCTATACATTTCAAAACTGTTTATTAAAGCATTTTTAAAGGGAATTAAAAAAAAAGGATTTTTTTTTTTTTTTTTTGTCAAGCCACTCCGGAAATGGCGAGGTAACAGTTTACTTAAGTTCATTCACGAGAAGAGAGCACAATCAATTAATCTTTCTAGGACATTTTCTCAAATGTGCTGAAGCCATTAAGTGACTGAAACATGCCGCACAAAAAATGAACATCACTTGGAAAAGCTCCATCTGATGGAAAACGAAAATCAATATCAAGAGCTTCTTAAACACAACAACAAACAGCAGCATGACTTGCCGACCAGAGGACAAGAGCAACTTTCTATAGGGAGCTCATGAGGATAGCTCAGGGGCAACGTGCTCCCTTTGGAAGCAAAACAATACAGCGCAACCCAGTTCTGAACCCCGGGTCCACACTTAGAAACCTCTGTGTATTAAGTGAGTTATAAATAACCTATCATATCATCAAGTCAGGGCAAATGAGACACCAGAGCAAACTGAAGCAAGACTTGCTGACATGAGGACAAGAGCAACATCCTCCAGGGCACACGAGACACCAGAGGAAACTAAAGCAAGACTTGCCGACAAGAGGACAAGAGCAACATCCTCCAGGGCACATGAGCAACCAGAGCAAACTGAAGCCAGACTTGCCGACCAGAGTACAAGAGCAACATCCTCCAGGGCACATGAGACACCAGAGCAAACTGAAGCAAGACTTGCTGACAAGAGCAACATCCTCCAGTGCGCATGAGACAGCAGAGCAGACAGAAGCAAGACTTGCCGACATGAGGACAAGAGCAACATCCTCCAGGGTACATGTGACACCACTCGATTAGGACATGGGCAATCGTGGCCATCTTGCTTCAGGCAGTACTTTCCTTTGAAGGATGTGCACGTAACTCAATGTGCACCCATCCACTAAAGGACACATTTTGTTGAACAGTTGAAAAACACTTTTAGCACCCTGCAAAACAAGCAGGGTAGAGAGTTAAGCCCAATGCTCTGGTGCGGCTTGAGTGGTAATGGCCCTAAGCCTCCTTACCACCCAAGAGCACCCCAGAATGTCAGGCTTTTGTGAGGAAGTTATTTATTGTGTATTTCTGGAACTTCTGTTTTTATAAGTAAGCATATAGGTGTGTGTTTAAATTTTTCAACAGGGTTTCTGTGTCAACCAAAGTTAGATTGTCCTTTCTTAAAAGATGCATCTGATTGAGTGTCTGCGCTAGTGCGTTATCGAGGGTGAAGGTTGTGACAAATTGGATTCCACTGCACAGGTTTATGAGCATGAGTAGGGGTAAAAATGGCCCGCTCATCCCTCACACTTCTACAAACCACAACACAACACAATCTTAAAGGTAAAAAAGGGCCAATCAAGAGATATACCTCCTTTGCCTTTTGTGGTAATGCAGGCCGAGGGAAATCTATTCGCTAAGAGGGGTGTTCTGTAACAGGACATGCACGAGGAGCAGTTAGGTGAGCCAATTTCATTGAGCATGGTGGTAGACCTGTGCTCTTTGAGGCTATCGTATATAACTTAGCAACTATCTGCAAGGATGGGGTGTCGGACCAGCAAATTGTTAGAATTTGAAAATCTGGACACAGTAAGCCACCCCTTTGTAATGTTTATATGCAATTTTACAGACTAACATTTCAGAGTGGTACATTTAATCGTGGCCAAAATACCAAAAAAACACTGTTTTTCTTTGGTTTGTTTGGGGGTCCCTCAAGCTTCCCATTTGTGTATCCTTATAATGGCCCCCCAACCCTATCTAGACCCATTTGAACCCTTTAGCCCCACTACCATATATATATTTATTGAATATTTTTGGTGATTTTTTCGGTATTATGGTCTTCGGTGAAATGTACCACTCGAAATGTTTTTTGGTAAATTAACTGTACCCTTTGTAACCTGTCCGAGGCCGGCAGAAAAAAAAGTATGCAGTAAAAATGACTGCATGGTATGATTGGGAATCTTACAATGCAAAGAGACGGCTGTAATTTAGTCTCTCAATAGGTAAAGAGCGTTGGTGTTTGTGTAGGTCTAACTACAAAAGAGGATGAGTTCTTAAAACCAGAGTGAGAGCGCTTAACAAGTTCTTATGAAAAGGGAGACAGTGTTGCCTTTTGGAAGCTGGTTACCAGTGCAGAGGTGAATGGAACTGGTGTCTTTGGGTGCAGAATCACCCCAGCGGACTTGTGCAAAACATTTTCACACATTTTCGAAGTTGACAACGAGCAAAGTAGCCCGCCAGCAGGCAGCACTCTGCAACTCAGTGTGGATGAAATGAACACTGCCTTTTAATCTCAAGAACGGTGCAAGGCTCCTGGGCATGACAGCTTCCCTGCTGATAGTTTTAAGGAGGAGCTTTTAATATGGGCTGCAATATTTTGGAATTTTTTACAGCTGTATCAGTTTAAACACAGTCCCCCATCTCATGGCGATATGCTGAACATCCGGCAAATGATCGGCCATTTTCACTTCTTGACACTGCCGGCATAATATTTACCAAGGTCATTTTAAAATACATTTAGCAGTGGGCCGATGGCCACGCTATTATTCACCCACTTCAAGCGGGCCTTCATAAAGGCAAAGGAACTGTAGACCAAAGTTTGTGCCTGTTTGTACATGTGCAGAAATACACAGCATTGAACAAGATTAATTTATATGCTTTTTTGTTGACCTTAAAACAGCCTTCGATAGAGTCTCACGTGACTTACTTTGGCAGACCTTGCCTAAAATTGATATGCCGAGCAGCTTACTATCGATTGTTATCTATCATTCTCTCTCCCTATGTTAACAACAAAGCCCTAGTCGGCTATGGCCTGGCAGGCAGTGCTTTAAGTGGACTGGGGCCAGCCAGGGTCGGGACCCAGCAGTCTCCAAAAGGTGGGGCTGATCCGGGTCCTTCCCGGGCCCTCCATCCCACCAAACCAGGGCGAGACACATTATCCTGCTGCTGTGACGGGAGATGCTCCCGCCATTAAGTCAGGCAAGCTGACAGAAGTGCCAGTTAGCCAGGGGTCACCAGAAAAAAGTTACTGTTCTTTTGTTTTCCCACACTCCCCAGGTCACCGAGGCATATTTAACCCTTGGTGAACATATTTCGAGGTTTATAAAATATGGCTTGAAAAGTGCACAATTCAAGCCATCTTTTACAAAGCTTTGTCGATGGACACAAACACCTCAGGCTTTGTCGGTCGTCAAAGCTTTATAAAAGACGGATTGAATTGTGTACTTTTCAAGCCATCTATAATAAACATAGAACTGTGTTACATATTTCTATGTTGTAAAAAATTGCTTGCAAAGTACACAAACCATAGTAAGGTAAGCATATCAATATATAAATGATTACATACATGTATATATTTGTTTGTGTACCTAACTATGGTTTGTGTACATTTCAGGCCACGCCCATTATGCAAGACATGCCCCCAAATGAGCCCACCCCCTTAATGTCTTACCCCACTT
Organism: Ambystoma mexicanum; assembly: GCF_040938575.1. Classification (NCBI taxonomy): domain Eukaryota; kingdom Metazoa; phylum Chordata; class Amphibia; order Caudata; family Ambystomatidae; genus Ambystoma; species Ambystoma mexicanum. The sequence continues at coordinate 64,259,446 of NC_090934.1, forward strand.
AAAGCCCTGCTGGCAAGGGAGATAACGCCTAAACTCGAGTTGAAAAAAGGGGTAAGGCAGGGGTGTGTCCTTGCCCTCCTCTTGCTTTTTGTGTATAGCGAAGAGGTTGTTACCACATTGCCAGAGGAGTGATTGGACCCCCCGAAACTGGACTTTGAGAGATATCCTGCGCTATTCTTCGCGGATGACGTCGTATTACTAATCTACTTTGTCGCAGGGTCTGAAGTCAACTCTGGCGTCATTCGTGAGGAAATGCGGGGATCTCAAACTCACACAAAATATAGGGAAAACCAAGTCAATGGTGTTCAAGTCCAAGTTTACCAAACAACAACGGATAACTGCTAAAGTCTAAGGTTGCGTGCTTGAGCAGGTCACGTTCTATGATTACTTGCCGGTCAGGTTCCACAAGAATGGGTTTGGGACTTCCTAAGTTGACAAAGCAAGCTTTAGTTGGGAAAAATGCAGTGGTGGGGTACTGAATTTTTATAATCGAGATGGTAGAAAACCTATCTCCTGCCATTAGAACTATATAGTAAACAGGCATTTACGTCTGCTTTCTATGGGCTGGAAATATGGGGCCATTTCAGTACCTCGAACTGGCCAGAGTAGAAAATAAGCTTCCGAAGAGACTGCTCTCGCTGACTCCTGGAACACTGATTTTTTTTTTTAAATTCACATTGGGGTTGATGTATGTCCCATTGCTAGTGAGCTCCCAATGAATCCAGTTTCATACTGGCTAACGCCATGGAGTAAGCCGGGCTGAAACTACTCCATGATGCTTTTGTCAACCTGGTCACATTGGATGGAGGGAAGTGTCTGCCGTGGAACAAACCCGTGAAGAACATATTGACCGAATTGACCGAGCAGGATCTGGTTGCACCCAGTAAACATTAACAAAGTTGCTATCAGAAGAGTCATGAATGTCATAACTGGCTACAATAGGAATAACATGGTAGCAAACTTCCAACACCTGCCGCTGGCCCGAGATGTCATGACAGTAAGACCGAATTTGGCCTGGAAGGGTACTTGGGCTACCCCCCACACCGCCATATGCTTGCACCTAATATTTTGAAAGACATATGGGCAACTTGAGACTGGATTACATTACAAAATGGAGGAATGGACATAGGGTATTATGTAGCTCCAAAGGTTCCTAGTGATTCCATAGACAGCCAAACCATCGACAGCCATACCATTCACAAAAAAGCATCTAAAACAAGACCATCAAATGCATTTGTTTTTATGGGGGTCCAACCATAAACCCCTTTTTTTAAAAACATTAAAACACATTTTTACTGAACTAAAACCTTTACCATTGAAAAGACATGCATTCAATGATTTTTTCGATGCATTTTTTTCAATGGTATGGTCTGTTGATGCTTTGGATTCGATTCAATGACCGGATATCAGCTCCAAAGAGGAGACTGTGTGTCACGGTCTATTTTTAAGCACATGCCGCAGCACTTTAATATCTCTCTCTATCTGAAGCCTATTTTGATAGCGGCATGAACAGAATCAATGACATGTCTTACTTGCTCACAGAATCCAGATACTGTTGGCTCTTCAGCAGAATGCATCTATCGGGCTTGGCTGGGGAAGTCAAGAAACTAGTGCCGCCTTAAGTGTCCACTTAGCCCACACTGTCAAGACGAGGTGGGGGGGTCTGTACTTTCGCTCTCTATATGGTAGAGGAAAGGCACAGAAGACCCCTGCCAAGATTCTCAAATTGGTAACGTTGGACGAGCAATCAAGGCCTAGCTTCTCAGGAGGTGATGCAGGCTGGTTCTTAAGTACAGTGTATCCCCAAGCCCCCACAAAGGAATGTCCACACACTGTATTAACGAAAACACAGTCTTTATATAATTAATATTCACGGTTATGTACACTTATCACAATAACGCACTTTGTGCTCCGGAGAATCGGCAATGATAAATATTTACAGTTCTAGAGTGGTACCACTAATATTCGATTGAAATGAGACCAGCAATAGAGAAGAGAGAAAGCAGACGGATGAGACAATAGGCAGAATACCGGTCCCTACCACTGGACACGGTTCTGAGTGGAGATCCCCCCACCTGGGCAACCTGTAAAATAACGATATATGAAACAAGCCCAGTCCTTATATTGTTCTAGAGTCTCGTTCTCTCCCACAATGTTTTTACCCCCCCAATGTACCTGGTGGAGTAGAGTTCGTCGGCGAGGCGTCGACCGATCCTTCTGGAGTGACTCCCTTTAAGGCAGGAGCCACGGATCATCGAGAGGCGTCGCGGACTCGTGGTTCGGTGTCGGGGAATCGGCGGCCCTTCTTGAATGTCGCCCCTTTCAGGCGGGAGACACGGGGCGCCGAACGTCCGACCGTGAACCGGGTAGAACTATGTCGATGCGGCAGCAGGCTTGGATCCGAGCGGTGCTCGTCGACGACAGAGCGTTGGCGTCCTGCAAGGATGAGGCGTGCGGGGCACCTCGGTGACGATAGTTCTGGACCGCAAAGAGATGAAGAAGAACTGTGGCCCAGCAAGGGCGTCGAGTCGTCGGCGTCTCTGCGGTCTTTGGGTGGCGGGAAACCCACCGGTGGATACTCCTCGGCGCGGCGACGGGCAGGCCTTCTCCCACAGGAGATGACACGGCGATGCAGACGAGAGCGTCCGTTGATCAGTCGAAAGTTCTTAGGCAACGGGAGCACGGCGGCTCCGGTCGGCGACAGCAGTCGTCGACAGTGGCGGACAACAGTCCGGGCGCTTCACTTTGGGATTCCTCAGCAGTCCCCGTATCGGGTCGGCAGCCTTTCGTAGGTCTGTCTACCAGGGAGCGTTGGCAAAGGTCAGCTGTGCACGATGGTCCCTCGTAGCTCGGGAAGAGGGCGCCTTACCAGGTCCTCTCTGGGTCAGTCCTTGGAGACACGGCAGCCTTTAGATCGTGAAGGAGAGCCACGGCAAACCTTCTCTTCCAGCAGGGCCTCAAGGTCAAGCGTCAGTTACTCCAGTTACTCGTCGTAGTGGACTTCAGCTTCTGAACAATTTCCAGTGGTGAGAGGTCCCCAGATATACTATTCGGTCTCTCATCCACACTGCTGGCACACATTCAGCAGCCAATCGTACAGCAGGCCATTCATGCAGTCGGTCAGCCAATCAGGCACGCAGGGCATTCAGGCCACTCTTCTCCCGCTCAGACACTCACAACACGGAATGTGGATTGAGACAAGTACTCAGCCATTCAGCTCTACACACTGCATTCAGTCCGGTTTCGGGCAGGGCTGTCTCAGTCTTTGTCTCTCATGGCAGAAACCAGACAGCCACAACACGGAGTGCATATTGGTCACACTCCCCATTCACCCAGGTCCCACCCACAGGAGGTACCCACAACATACAGTCAGCGGGAAGGCTCCAGCAAGTCTAGCTGGGCCTTCACAACAACACCATATACGGAACTTCCACCCAACAACCAGTCAGGGGGAAGGGACAGAGTCAGGGCTTCCCAGGACTTTGGGAAAACAAGGTATCAGGCGATAGAAAGCAAGAGGCCACCGGGGCCATCTTGTCTCCTATCCGGAATCAACTGATCCCAATGGCAGGGCCTGGGTATCCCAAAATGGAGGACACCCAGAGCACCTGTCCAATTCAGCATGGAGCTGCCACCAGCCCATACCCTGCTCTGTGGGCCACCCACAGGTGCCCAAAAACATACACTAGGGGCACAGAGTTGTACCCCTACCCAGGGGTGCCATAAGGGTATCCCATGGGTCTGTTCACCAAACCAAAAGAGAGAGCTGCACTGCCAGGAGTCCCAAATGGATTCCTGGGCAGAAAACATAACAGAACACACGATAAAAGGCAGAAAAGGACAAGGATTCAGAGGCCCTGTCCCTCTGATACATTTCCAGCATCACAGTCGCCCCCCCCAGACTGAGGTGGAGGGTGCCTAATCTCCCACGGGATAGACACCCTCATCCAGACGGTCAACATACCTTCTGGAAAGGCCATCTGCATTATCGTGACTCTTCCCTGGTCTGTGCTCTATGGTGAAGTCTAGCCCTTGCAGGCTAATGGACCACCTGAGCAATTTCGGATTCTCACCCTTCATCTGCATAAGCCACTTCAGGGGCTTATGATCTGTTTGGACCTTGAAGGTAGACCCCGTAAGGTAGGGCCTAAAACGCCTAAGGCTCCAAACTATGCTAAAACACTCCTTTTCAACAGTAGCCCACCTAAGTTCTCTACCCTTGAGTTGTCTACTGATGAATATGATAGGGTGTTCTCTCCCTTTGTCATCTAACTGGGACAAGACAGCTCCAATTCCGGTGTCGCAGGCATCCGTCTGGACGATAAAGGGTCGGCTGTAGTCAGGCGCACACAACACAGGTGCCCTACACAGACTTTCTTTCAAGCCATCAAAGGCCCTCTGACAGTCTTCGGTCCAATTAACCTTCCTAGGCTGCTTGGGCGAAGTTAGAGCTGTCAGGGGTGCAGCTATGGTTCCATAGTCTGCCATGAAATTGCGATAGTACCCAGTGAGGCCCAAAAAGGCTCTCACCTGGGTTTGAGTAGTGGGAGTCTCCCAGTTTTGTACGTCCTGTACCTTACTGGAAAGAGGCTGGATTTGACCCCCGCCTACCTCATGACCAAGATAGGTAACTTTCCCCTGAGCTATCTGGCACTTGGTAGCCTTGATAGTGAGGTTAGCCCTTTTCAAGGCCTGCAACACTTTATCCAGGTGTGTCAAATGCGCTTCCCAAGTGGAACTGTAGACGGCAATGTCGTCTAGGTAGGCCACACAAAAGGCCTCCAGCCCACTGAGCGCATGATTGACCAACCGCTGGAAAGTGGCAGGGGCATTCTTTAAACCAAAAGGCATGACTCTAAACTGGTAAAGTCCCTCTGGTGTGGAGAATGCCGTCTTTTCCTTGGCATGGTCCGTCAGAGCTATTTGCCAATAGCCTGAGGTGAGGTCAAAGGTGCTCACAAACTTGGCAGCACCTATGGTGTCCACGAGCTCGTCAGCCCTGGGTAATGGGTGCGCGTCAGTCTTGGTGACGGCATTGACTCCTCGGTAGTCCACACAGAACCTCCAATCCTTGGTACCCGTCTGGGAACTTGCCTTGGGGACAAGGACCACCGGACTGGACCAGGGACTGGTTGAGGGTTCAATTACACCCAGATCCAACATCTTGGCGACCTCAGCCTGGATGTGGTTCTTAACGGTATCTGACATACGGTAGCACCTGCTCTTGACAGGCACGCTGTCACCAGTGTCAATTTCATGCCTACACCACGGTGTAAGGCCTGGCGCCAGCGAAAACAGAGAGGCATACTGCTGGAGCAAAGCCCGGCAGGCCCTCTGCTGCTCTGCTGTCAAATCGGGAGAGAGCTGCACTCCCTCCACTGAGCCGTCCTGAGGGTTGCTATGCAGCAAATCAGGAAGGGGCTCACTCTCATCCTCTTCTTGCCCTGAAGCTAGCAAGAGACACGAGACTTCTGCTCGCCTGTGGAAAGGCTTGAGCCTGTTGACATGGAATACCTGCGGGGCTACCCCGGAGGCACCCAGGTCAACCAGATAATTGACTTCGCCCATCTTGGAGATTATCCTGAAGGGTCCAGTCCATTTGTCTGCCAACGCTCTAGGCTTGGTAGGCTCCATCACGAGGACTTCCTGTCCCGGAGTCCAATCCACTTGCGAAGCTTTAAGGTCATGCCAGTACTTATTTAGTTCCTGGCTGGCCTTGAGATTCGCTGTTGCCTGACCCATCATCTGTGTCATCCTCCGTCTGAGGCCTAACACATAGTCCCCCACTTGCTTGGCGGGACCTGGAGGGGTGGCTTCCAAGCCTTCTCGGATCAAGGCGAGGGGCCCCCTCACGGGATGTCCAAAGAGCAACTCAAAGGGGCTGAAACCAACACCCTCTTGAGGCACCTCTCTGTAAGCAAACAGCAGGCATGGCAGGAGGAGATCCCATTTCCTCCGTAGGGGCTCTTCCAAAGCACCTAGCATGCCCTTGAGAGTTTTGTTAAATCTCTCAACCAGACCGTTGGTCTGGGGGTGGTAAGAGGTGGAGAACTTGTATGTTACCCCGCACTCTTTCCACATGGTCTTCATGTAACTCGACATGAAGTTGGATCCTCGGTCGGAAACAACTTCCTTGGGGAATCCAACACGGGTAAAAATGCCCAGGAGAGCCCGGGCAACCACCTTGGCCGTAACCGTCCGAAGGGGTATAGCCTCAGGGTACCTGGTGGCATGATCAACCAAAACCAGGATGAACCGATGTCCACCTGAAGTGGGAGGGTCCAGGGGACCGACAATGTCGATGCCCACCCTCTCAAACGGTGTGCCGACCACTGGCAATGGCTGCAGTGGGGCAATGACTCTGCCTCCAGTCTTGCCAGACAACTGACAAGTTGGGCAGGTCCTGCAGTGGGACTCCACCTCTACTCCCATCCGGGGCCAGTAGAAATGGGCAGAGAGCCTCTGCTTAGTCTTCTTGGTACCAAGATGACCAGCCAAGGGCACCTCATGCGCCAACTGCAGCAGGAAGGGCCGGAAAACCTGGGGTACCACCAACCTCTTGAGGGCACCAGGTTCAGGCTTAGTGGGCTCACTAACAAGGAGCTCACCCTCCCAATAAATCTTGAACGTCCTAGGCACTTCACCTTGTGCCTGGGACAGGGCCTGCGTCCGCAGACCCTCGAGAGAGGGACACTCTCTCTGCCCTTTACAGAAGTCCGCCCGGGAGGGTCCCCCTTCAGCTAACAAGCATTGAAGGTCGGGATGATCCTCCGGGTTAAGAACCTCTCCCACAGGAGAGTCTTCTGCCTCTTCTCCCACAGGAGTTGAGTCCGGGTTTTCCACTGGACCCAGCCCGTCCGGAGCATGGATCCCAATGGGCGCTGTCGGAACAGCAGGAAGAGAAGGTGTTCCTCCCACAGAGGTGGCCTTCTTGGTCTTCCTTCTTCGTGCCTTAGGCCTCGCCTTTGGCTCGGGTACCTGACTCACAGCCAGACCCGGTGTCACCTGTGACCTAGTGACCGCAGCAGCAGTCATGGGAAGACCATCCGAGATCAACCCCAACTCTACTAGATCATTTCCTAACAGAATGTTAGCAGGGACATTGTCCTGAACCAGGACAGGAAGCTTTGCTGTCTTGTCTCCAATTATGAGTGTGACTAAGGCTACAGGCGATAATTTAGGAGGCCCACCAGCTAACCTGGTGGTTCTCAGAGGAGCACCTACATAGTCCTCTGGCTTGAGCAGGGTCCTGTCCACCACTGTCATGCTTGCCCCAGTGTCTCTCAAACCAGTAGAAGGCTGGCCATTCAGGAGGACACTTCTCAAAAACCTACGGGTGTTCTGCGGGATAGTCGCCAGTACTTCTGCGTACTGGTCCCAGGCCCCAAGGGACACTAAGGAAATCTCTACTGGAGCACCAAAAGTGATTCCGGTAGAGGAGGGGAGGGCGGTGGCCTCCACCTCAGACACGGGGTAAGGGTAGGTCAGGCTGACAGCCTGTACTCCAAGTGCCTTACCTTTACACTTGGAGTCACCCCTTCGGTGATCCAGAGCCCCACAATCCCAACAAGCGCTAGGAGTGCGAGGTACGGTACTGGAACCACTGGGAGCCTGCTTTGCAGCAGGTGGACCACTACTCTTATTCCCACCCACAGAGGACTTATCCCCACTAGATTTTTGGGTCTTAGGAGAGGAAGGTTTTGGTTTACTCGACTGTGACTGCTTGGGGGACTCCTCAGCCTTCTGAGAGGCCCCCTTTTCCTTATCCTTGTCCTTCCCACTGGAGTCCTTAGGGGACACCCGGTGGGAGACCCACTTGTCAGCCAACCTAGCCAGCTTAAAGGGGTCCAAAATGTTCTGGTCAGCAACATACTGACGCAGCTCTGGCGAACAGGCTTCGGAAAAATGCTCAAAAAACAACAGGTGGGATAATTCAGCAAAAGTTTTCACCTTGTACCCATCAATCCATCCCATCATGTTCATGTGCGCAGCACTCACCCAGTCAACCCAAGACACATTCTCTCGTTTCTTAAAATCCCTGAACCTCTTAAGGTATTGGGTAGGTGTCTTGCCAAACTTGGCTATTAAAGCAGACTTCATACACTCATACTGACCCCTTTCTTCCACACTCAGCTTCAGAATACAGTCATATCCAGTTTGAGGTACTCTACTTAACAAACACTTAGCCCAATCTCTTTTATCAACATCATGAATCGCACAAGCCATTTCAAACGCTTCAATCCATTGGAGGATATCTGAACCCTCCAAAAACACACCAACCAAATCCTTCATAAACTTGGTGGCTGGGGACCTGCCACTCTCAATTGGTTTAGCTGAAGTCTCCACTCGAGCTTTCTCTAACTGGATTCTCTGACATTCAGTGTCCTTATCTTTGAGCGCAAGATCCCTGTTCTTGAGTTCCACTTGCTGTGCCAGCTCCTCTTTCTTAAGCTCAGCTTCTATTTCCAACTTGCGATATTCAAAGGCTAACTTCATCCTCAATAACTCAAGTTCCATGGAAGTGCTGGGGTTCGGAACAGAGGCAGCAGGAATGGCGGCATTCCCAGAAACAGATTCAGCGACAACCCCGGGGGCAGAGTCCTCACTGGTTGCATCCCCCCCTTCATCAAGAGTTTCACCATCAGTCTGGTAGTCCACCAGGGCAGCTATCAGCTCAGCCCTAGACTTATCCACAAAGTCTAACTCCCTGGCTTCACAAGCACTCTGGAGAGCCTCTAAGCTCATCCGAGTCAATTTACCATTCGCAATGGTCTCCATTGCTTGTAATGCAGTTATTTGGTACACACCTAAACCTTAATTCAATAAAGTGCAGATATTTTGTAAGTGGCACGGTTATACACTGATTCTTAAAACCATAAGCATCCCACCGCTGCCACCAAGCTGTCAAGACGAGGTGGGGGGGTCTGTACTTTCGCTCTCTATATGGTAGAGGAAAGGCACAGAAGACCCCTGCCAAGATTCTCAAATTGGTAACGTTGGACGAGCAATCAAGGCCTAGCTTCTCAGGAGGTGATGCAGGCTGGTTCTTAAGTACAGTGTATCCCCAAGCCCCCACAAAGGAATGTCCACACACTGTATTAACGAAAACACAGTCTTTATATAATTAATATTCACGGTTATGTACACTTATCACAATAACGCACTTTGTGCTCCGGAGAATCGGCAATGATAAATATTTACAGTTCTAGAGTGGTACCACTAATATTCGATTGAAATGAGACCAGCAATAGAGAAGAGAGAAAGCAGACGGATGAGACAATAGGCAGAATACCGGTCCCTACCACTGGACACGGTTCTGAGTGGAGATCCCCCCACCTGGGCAACCTGTAAAATAACGATATATGAAACAAGCCCAGTCCTTATATTGTTCTAGAGTCTCGTTCTCTCCCACAATGTTTTTACCCCCCCAATGTACCTGGTGGAGTAGAGTTCGTCGGCGAGGCGTCGACCGATCCTTCTGGAGTGACTCCCTTTAAGGCAGGAGCCACGGATCATCGAGAGGCGTCGCGGACTCGTGGTTCGGTGTCGGGGAATCGGCGGCCCTTCTTGAATGTCGCCCCTTTCAGGCGGGAGACACGGGGCGCCGAACGTCCGACCGTGAACCGGGTAGAACTATGTCGATGCGGCAGCAGGCTTGGATCCGAGCGGTGCTCGTCGACGACAGAGCGTTGGCGTCCTGCAAGGATGAGGCGTGCGGGGCACCTCGGTGACGATAGTTCTGGACCGCAAAGAGATGAAGAAGAACTGTGGCCCAGCAAGGGCGTCGAGTCGTCGGCGTCTCTGCGGTCTTTGGGTGGCGGGAAACCCACCGGTGGATACTCCTCGGCGCGGCGACGGGCAGGCCTTCTCCCACAGGAGATGACACGGCGATGCAGACGAGAGCGTCCGTTGATCAGTCGAAAGTTCTTAGGCAACGGGAGCACGGCGGCTCCGGTCGGCGACAGCAGTCGTCGACAGTGGCGGACAACAGTCCGGGCGCTTCACTTTGGGATTCCTCAGCAGTCCCCGTATCGGGTCGGCAGCCTTTCGTAGGTCTGTCTACCAGGGAGCGTTGGCAAAGGTCAGCTGTGCACGATGGTCCCTCGTAGCTCGGGAAGAGGGCGCCTTACCAGGTCCTCTCTGGGTCAGTCCTTGGAGACACGGCAGCCTTTAGATCGTGAAGGAGAGCCACGGCAAACCTTCTCTTCCAGCAGGGCCTCAAGGTCAAGCGTCAGTTACTCCAGTTACTCGTCGTAGTGGACTTCAGCTTCTGAACAATTTCCAGTGGTGAGAGGTCCCCAGATATACTATTCGGTCTCTCATCCACACTGCTGGCACACATTCAGCAGCCAATCGTACAGCAGGCCATTCATGCAGTCGGTCAGCCAATCAGGCACGCAGGGCATTCAGGCCACTCTTCTCCCGCTCAGACACTCACAACACGGAATGTGGATTGAGACAAGTACTCAGCCATTCAGCTCTACACACTGCATTCAGTCCGGTTTCGGGCAGGGCTGTCTCAGTCTTTGTCTCTCATGGCAGAAACCAGACAGCCACAACACGGAGTGCATATTGGTCACACTCCCCATTCACCCAGGTCCCACCCACAGGAGGTACCCACAACATACAGTCAGCGGGAAGGCTCCAGCAAGTCTAGCTGGGCCTTCACAACAACACCATATACGGAACTTCCACCCAACAACCAGTCAGGGGGAAGGGACAGAGTCAGGGCTTCCCAGGACTTTGGGAAAACAAGGTATCAGGCGATAGAAAGCAAGAGGCCACCGGGGCCATCTTGTCTCCTATCCGGAATCAACTGATCCCAATGGCAGGGCCTGGGTATCCCAAAATGGAGGACACCCAGAGCACCTGTCCAATTCAGCATGGAGCTGCCACCAGCCCATACCCTGCTCTGTGGGCCACCCACAGGTGCCCAAAAACATACACTAGGGGCACAGAGTTGTACCCCTACCCAGGGGTGCCATAAGGGTATCCCATGGGTCTGTTCACCAAACCAAAAGAGAGAGCTGCACTGCCAGGAGTCCCAAATGGATTCCTGGGCAGAAAACATAACAGAACACACGATAAAAGGCAGAAAAGGACAAGGATTCAGAGGCCCTGTCCCTCTGATACATTTCCAGCATCACACACACCTCATTCAGCTGCTTCCTGTATGAGGTAATCAAATGATGTTTTATATGTAGGGCTGAGAGTTACCTCTTCCTGATTCTTGATGTGTTCATGAATTGCTTTTGTACTAATCCTCTTTTTATCATCATGAGTATCTTAAATTGCAATGCTGTTTAGATCATTTTATTATATCCAATTAAAAATGGAATGCTTTGATATACGCAATATTAGGTTCTTTGTAATACTATGCTTTTTATGTATCAACTTTATACATGTACGTATGATGTTCTTTAATGGATTTGTGACGAACAAAAGAATGATTTAGAAATTACTATACAAAAACCCACTGCAAAGGAAAGAACAGAGAACATGCAACAGACTGGCGAAAGTAGCTCTCTGAGAGTAGTTCCAGGGGTGGTAGGTAAGTTACCACTATAAAAAGGATATTGGGTTGAATGCAGCAGCAATCATGACCTAACCAGACTGTAGGGTCCCAGTGGACCGTGGGGGCAGTTCAGTGTCAACAGTAGCGGGATTCAGTTCTTGGTGGGCTGGTGCATCAAACCGAGACTCAAACGATGATGCTAGCTGATCAGGCTCTGTGCGGGCAGGTAGGATCGTGGAGGCCCTGGCAGTAAGTGGGCGTCGAGCAGGGGCGAATGCGGGTGCTCTGTGCAGGCAAATGGCAGCTCTTCAATGATGCAGGTTGCGGTGGTCCCAGGAACGCTTCGCAGTTGGACAGACTGAGTGACGCTCCAGCTGTTCAAGTCGGCGGGCGATGGTAGGCGGAGTGGGGGTCGAGGGTGCATTGATGTGCGATCAATGAGGCAGCAGTTAATGGGCTAGATGGGCCAAGTCATGGTTGAAACCCGCAGTTTGAGTGAGGGAGTGACCCTCCAGTGATGCGGTTCGGGTTCCGGCGTTTAGCAGTCACTTTGGGCCAAGCAAATGACGTGCTTCACTAGGACACGATACAGTGTCGAGCTGGTTTAGATGCAGGCAATAGTGCGGCTAGTTAGAGGAATGAAGAGACCACTGCAAGTGTTTTCCTTATTGATCAGATGCTGGGAACACGGAGCAACCAGTTAGGTGCGATAGAACACGGAGCTTTGGCTGGTCTGGCCCTCTGGTTTCTTTGAGACCTTCACAAAGGATTCAAGGACAGATGTTTCTGGTCAGGGCCTGCTCCCCTGGCTTTAAGAGATTTGTTGCAGGATGGTTGGTCCTGGATTACAGCGCGGGTCACTCTCGATGTGCCCTTGAAGTACTTAGGGGACATACCTTCCTTCTGTCTTGAACCACCTCTAAATATGTACAATACAGATTCTAGCAGAATAACATCTGCGGATTGGCCTGTGAACATTGCATAGCATGTTGCTACATAAACTATCTGATTGGTTGGCATTCTTTCCCAACCTTGGCCTTTCAGCTCTTTAGCAGCACCTAAGCAAAACAAAAGTCATGTGCAGAGAGCAACATCAGACTACTACACATTTGCCCAAATAGTCCATCATCTGTCATTGCTCAGGCCCTAAGATAAGGCATCGTCTATATAGTTGCCCTTGTAGCCTGTTCTCTGTTCTAGGACATTCAATGGAGTGTAGGTACACCATTGTCTTTGTTTAGAGCTTAATGAATAGCCCTTGTTTTTGACTTTTGAGTCACGTGTGACAAGACCATGATCTTGTCCATTTCAACATGTTATTTACTTCTATTTGATTTAATTAAACTGGGTTACTCCTCTTGGCCTCTAGAGATTTTCCCACTCCACCTTGCATAGGCTTTTTTGTAGCTTTGATTGTCAAATACTTGGCACTTGCAGATGTTTTCTTGGTTGCTTAATATAAGAGAAAAATGTATTGCGTAAATGGCTTATCCTCTGGACTCCCTTTGTGCCTTGCAATTATTCCCTGAAGTGACATCTTTGATCCCAGGCCAATAGACTCCTCTTTATTCCTCACACAAAGCTGTTTCCAGTGTCTCCTGACTCAGCAGCCCTGGTCTGTCTCTGAGGTAGTTTGATTGGTTTCAACATGAGTCTGACGTCCATCTTTCCATCATGGCCCTTTTAGCTACGTTATGTTTTCTTCTGCAGCAAGCTTCTATATGTCTCAGCTACCTCGCATTTCTGCATATGTACATTCACTCACTAATTTCTTTGGTGCACGTGATTTCTTCGTCTTGGATTGCATGTTTCTTTCATCACTTCCCATAACATCTTTATCTTTAAATATTTGCATATTGCTTCAGTGCGTCTTTGTGTCTCTCCTTCATGACGTCAATCTGCTCTTATCAGATTTCACTTATAGCTCTATGATGTCCAATGGTGTGTGCAGCCATCTTTTCATCATTTCAGTGAGAGGGCACATTTGATGCGGTTGTCTGAGTGGATATCGCCTCTCATGCGCTCAATGCAGTATTTATTTTTTATTTATTGTTCGCTTTTTAGGCACTTATACAGCATCACATCATCCCGCAACCACCCCATCTCTCTTGCCTGCTGGGGCTGCTGGCTCCTGGCCACTCCTTCCCATCTAACCCACCATAGAAATAAAAAAGCGACTCAGTCCCTTTTCTATTTACTATGGCGACGGCCATCTTGATTTTTTCACAGGAGTTTGGGCACGACGAATACATGCAGAGCCCCTCTCCCTTGAAATAAAAACACAATCTATTTATGGTGCAAATAACTATTACCCCCTTGTTGGGGGGTGTACCTGGCTGTTTTTGACCCTGTTCACTTGCAAAGACCCTTGCTTCGCTTGGCCCCATCGATGTTCATGCTAGCAGCCAGTCATGTCCCCCTGACATGCGGGTGTGTGTGCCTTCCTTCTTTCGGCTATTGTTAAAATGTATCCGGCACCTAGGCTAGAATATAAGTACCCTCATTGTGGACAGCCACTGTTGCCTTTGAAAAGCAGGCATTTTTTTTTTTTTTTTTTTTGTGCAGGATTTATTAAGTGATGTAATGGGACTTCAAGGGACCTCATGCTTATTTTGATCACTTCCAAGGCAGCCAATCACGTTATGGCTTGTAATCGCGATGGTGGGGAGGACAGGGGGGTTTTGGGCAACCACACATGTTTTAATCCCTTCCTTTCTGCGGATTAGGGTTCACCCAAATGTACCTGGACCGAAGCCCACCCATGTATTAGGAGGGTTCGGGGAGGAGGGGGGGCAATGGGACAGTGTCAGTGAGTAGGATGGGGATAGCATGGGAGGGTGACAACATTCAGATTTTTCCGGAGTGTCCCCAAGGTGAGTTTATGCCAAACAATCTTCACAACAACATGCACATATATGTTCACTAATTGTTTACACTTTTTTTTCCCCTCATGGCTACACCAATGTGCAGTTTTTTTGTTGTTTTTTTGTTGTTTTTTGTTGTTTCTTTACCATGTCCCATTCACAGTAAAATTGTTGTGCATATATGAAAAGGGTGACCGTTAATCAGCCATTTCAAGCAATTTTACTGAACTAATCCACATTAATTAAAAGTTATGGGTTGTTGTACATGTCTATGTTAATTGGACCAACATGTTCACACTTTTTACTTTAGAGTAGGATGACCACATTTTCTTTTTTTTAAAATGTTCTTAAATAGCGGTTTAAATCCATCAACATAAAAGAAGGACTGCAATTTGACAGTGGCTCTTATGCCTACTGTTCAGTAGGGGGGAAACTGGCGTGAGTTTTACAGACCTAGCGCTGGATATTATTAACTCTATGTGGAGATGGCTGTGACTGTAGCCATTTCCCAAGCAGTCTCTGTGGCACAAACATGCGAATGAAAGTCGCTGTGAAGGGAAAGCTAGCAGAGATCGGCTTAAGCGATAGGGAAAAAAGGTCCAGATTATTATGATTCTTAATGTGGTTATTAATGTTATATTAAAGTGCTGTTAAATGGGCATTGTCCACCAAGATGTAAATGTTTAAACTACCCCATCAGTCGCAGCTGAGATTCAGCCAGTGGTCTCTGGTTCTTTCCCCAAAAAATACGGACGAGGTTGCTAAGCAAAATAAAGCCTGTGGACTGAGAGGGGGCTGGGGGAAGGGGGCTTCATAATAAATAAATAAATAAATGGTGAAGCGATGAGGGTAAAGAGGGTAATGTTCCTTGAGTCCTTTCGACCCCCACAAGGCTCCCCAGTCTCCCCCATTCCCACACCATGTATTAGTTTGGCTAGCTACTGGATGTCGCAGCTGCACCAGTGCCCAGGCAACCCTCTCGCCACGAGGAGCAAAGTTGCCATCTAAAAATGCCAACGTTTCACTCATGAAAAGCCCTGCCTTAGTGTAGTGCAGTGCCGGGAACGCAGCCACCTCGTTATACCGCAACCAGGGGCGGCTTCTGCACCGGCAGCACAGAGTCCAGATGTTGCCAGAGGCTTGACTTAATGATCTGTGAGCCAACAACACATCTGCATCTCTCTCCTCCTGCCTGACTGCTCAAGAGTGGCTCACGATCTCCAAATGGCCACGTGGAAGTCCAATCAAACTTTCATTGGCTTCGTTGATGGGCAGTATCTTGCCTCGGGTGCCCCGTTCAAGACTGCCAATTAGCACGTCGCCCTAGGGTGCAGCAACTGCTGCCCATCACCTTGCACTGCTGGACTCTCATGTGCAGGCAGCGCAGCAGTTTGCTAAGCGAAGACCCCCATGGTCTTTATAGCAAGCCTTCCTGGCTCCCCTATAGAGATGTGATAGGCCAGTGGGCTTAGCAGTGCTGCAGAGGTTCCTTTCATTCCATGGGTCTGAGTTGGGTAAGATCCACCTAGCCTGTCAATCATCTGTGCTCTAATGAAGGCTGACCCGTGAGGTGGCTGCTTCAAGTAGGTGGTGCGGTGTGTGACGTGTACAATAACAATGCTTCGGTTTTAGTCAACACACACCTGGTGGAGGGAAACATGTATTATTTGGTTAACATTGAACCGTATACATTATACCCTATCATATATCAGGAGAGGTAAAGCAGTCTAGGAGCATAACTCAGGGGCAACGTGCTCGCCTTGGAAGCAAGACGACACAGAGCAACACAAGTTCGATCCCTGGGTCTGCTTAGAAACCTCTGGGTATTAAGCACATTATAAATAACCTATCATATCATCATCTGGAAATGATGTTTGGACATGGACAGGACAGGATCCTTGGATAAAATTAAATACACACCGGGGGGTGATGGGAAGAGGTTCAAAGTACTGCATGCAGTCTATAGCAGCAGCCTCAGTGAGTTTATAGGGGGAAAAAAAAAACCTACTCAGAGAGAGATCAAGTTATCCGAGGATGGCACAGTCCATGAGACCGTCCCAGGTGTCAGGTGTCACTCTCTTTCAGCTGATCATCATCTCTGAGGGAACCATATTTTAAAGGCTATGATGTAAGAGAAGAGCTGTTTAGCTGACAGTCGCATGACAAAAGCACCATGGCTGGTGAGGAAGGGGATGACGATATTGTGTGCATCCATGCACGGCTTTTGGAAGAGAAGAGAGAGTTCACTCCCCTTTGAAATTGGAGATGACCAGACTAACTGGATATGCAGCTTGCTATCACCAACACGGTTGTATCTAGGCCGCTGGATTTTTGGGAAAATGAAAGTTGACTAATACAAGATTTTGGGGGGTCAGATGTGGTGTTGAAGGAAACAAGATGGAGGGTTGGCTAGCAGGAAGACCTGAGAGGGGTTTGGGGAGTAAAACCAACGTTCTGAAGAGGTCCTTTCCATCACTGGTAGCCAGTGGAGTTTTCACTGTTGGACTGATATACACATGGTTTCATCACCATGTGTATATCAGTCCAACAGTGAAAACTCCAAAACAGGAGAAGAGAAGCCTGGTTAGGGAGTCATTGAGGTCTGTACAGCACATGTTCTTTGAGGCCGACAGAAATGCTATTGAATCTGTCTAGTCAAGATGAGGTAACAGCAACAATAGAGGAACTCTTGTGTTGAAACGGTAACGCTCTGGAGGCCATGGAAGGCAGTTCAGTATCAAGGATGAGGTTGCTGCCAAGTATCACTCTGAGAATGGAGGCCTCCTGGATTAGTGATAGGAGGGGACCAAGGGAGGATAAGCTGAGAAGGGGCCACTGGTCTCAAGACCAAGATCCGATTTGCTGTGGCCATTTAAACACACTCAATTAGATTGCCTTCATTGTCGAGCCTGAGACACACAATTTGAACACAAACTCCAGAGGTTTGACCCATCATCAGGTGAAGCTGAGGACCAGCACCCTACACACTGCAGCCTATGCTGCACCCTTTGATGATGTTGGCTTCCAAAGCTATAAAGATTTTGAAATTATTGGTGAGAGAGATGACCCTTGGGGACCTCCACTCGTGATGGAAACTGCTTTGGCAAGAGAGGTCCAGTGTGACCTTGAGTTTTTCTGTTAAAGAAATGATGCAAAAAAGATTAATATAGTATTTTCAAATCGTGGTAAAATGAAAAAAGACACTAAGAGCCTACTAGCTATGTTGCTGGATGTGCCAATAAATGGAGAAACATCACCGCCCACTTCTTAATGTTAGTCAACGAAAAAGTAGTGATCAAACAACATTCATCATAAGAATACATCTGTGCTTTCCTAATACTGCTTTAAGGAATCGTTGGAAGGACTACCCGTGTTAAAAGCAACAATCTAAAATCATATTTTTTGGAGGGCTTCAAACTAATTATGGCTGTTCCCTCTAAAAAGTTATCAATTCCTGCCCATGTGGCATGACATCCAAGAGGAAGAGAAGAATTGGGGTCTTGTATTTCCCCTTGGTGATGGGATGTAGGAAGAAGAGTTGGGGTCCTGTATTTCCCCTTGTTCATGAGATGTAGGAAGAGGAAGTGGGGTCCTGTATGCCCCCTTGGTGATGGGATGTAGGAAGAAGAGTTGGGGTCCTGTATTTTCACTTGGTCGTGAGATGTAGGAAGAGGAATTGGGGTCCTGTATGCCCCCTTGGTCATGGGATGTAGGAAGAAGAGTTGGGGTCCTGTATTTTCACTTGGTCGTGAGACATAGGAAGTGGAATTGGGGTTCTGTATGCCCCCTTGGCCATGGGATGTAGGAAGAAGAGTTGAGTTGGGGTCCTGTATTTTCACTTGGTCCTGAGATGTAGGAAGAAGAATTGGGGTCCTGTATTTCCCCTTGGTCATGGGATGTAGGAAGAGGAATTGGGGTCCTGTACTTACCCTTGGTCATGGGATGTAGGGAGACATATTGGGGCCCTGTATTTCCCCTTGTCATGGGATGTAGGAAGAGGATTTGGGCTACTGTATTTCCCCTTGGTCATTGGATGTAGGAAGAAGAATTGGGGTCCTGTATGTCCCCTTGGTAATGGGATTTAGGAAGAGGTATTGGGGTCCTGTATTTCCATTGGTCATTGGATGTAGGAAGTAGAATTGCGGTCCTGTATTTTCCCTTGGTCATGGAAAGTAGGAAAAAAAATTGGGGTCCTGTATTGTCCCTTAGTCATGGGATGTAGGAAGAAGAATTGGGGTCATGTACTGCGCCTTGGTCATGGGATGTAGGAAGAGGAATTGGGGTCCTGTACTTCCCCTTGGTCATGGGATGTAGGAAGAGACATTGGGGTCTTGTATTTCCCCTTGGTGATGGGATGTAGGAAGAAGAGTTGGGGTCCTGAATTTTTACTCTGGTCGTGAGATGTAGGAAGAGGAATTGGGGTCCTGTATGCCCCCTTGGTCATGGTATGTAGGAAGAAGAGCTGAGGTCCTGTATTTTCACTTGGTCATGCGATGTAGGAAGAGGAATCGGGGTCCTGTATGCCCCCTTGGTGATGGGATGTAGGTAGAAGAGTTGGGGTCCTGTATTTTCACTTGGTCGTGAGATATAGGAAGTGGAATTGGGGTTTGGTATGCCCCCTTGGTCATGGGATGTAGGAAGAAGAGTTGGGGTCCTGTATTTTCACTTGGTTGTGAGATGTAGGAAGAAGAATTGGGGTCCTGTATTTCCCCTTGGTCATGAGATGTTGGAAGAGGAATTGGGGTCCTGTATTTCCCCTTGGTCATGTGATGTAGGAAGAAGAATTAAGGTCCTGTATGCCCCCTTGGTCATGGGATGTAGGAAGAAGAATTGGGGTCCTGTATTTCCCCTTGGTCATTGGATGTAGGAAGAGGTATTGGGGTCCTGTATTTCCCCTTGGTCATTGGATGTAGGAAGAAGAATTAGGGTCCTCTTTGTCCCCTTGGTCATGGGATTTAGGAAGAGGTATTGGGGTCCTGTATGTCCCTTTGGTCATGGGATCTAGGAAGAGGTATTGGGGTCCTGTATTTCCCCTTGGTCATGGGATCTAGGAAGAGGTATTGGGGTCCTGTATTTCCCCTTGGTCATGGGATGTAGGAAGAGGAATTGGGGTCAAGTATTTCCCCTCGACCAGTTTGATCACAGGCCTAAATTGCAGTGTCTATGATCTGGCCCCCTCTTAATCTAGCCTTGGTGGGAACCCATCAGGTGATATTCAGACTCCACACGTGCAGAGTGTTGGGACGTGATTTCCATTTTCGTGGCCTTTTCAGGTGGAGGTAGGACTGGCGATGGGCAATTTCCTAGGATTTCGGAAACAGCAAGAACCTTTTTTCAGGACTTGTGTGATAAAAGAGTGCTCAAGTACACGAGGGTCAGCATCTGAATGCATTGTCTTTGCAATGTAAATGGCAGTAGTGGATGAAAATGTGTTGTAATAACATGAGACACTTAGCTGCGATGGCAGTACATTTGGAGACTGTCGACGGCCTGTCTTTATTTCCGGAGTACGGAGAAATTAGGCACAGAACACTCTCATCTGATGTGATCCATAGGTTTCTGTGTAGTAGTGTCTCTAGCTTGAGTACCTACACACACGTGGTGTCTCAAAGCATCGCTAGGATGATAGGACATAAGACTTTCAAATAGCACAGCCATTGGTCCTTTTCAGCAATCCTTAATCCTCTGCAGTTTCCAGCCCTGTGGTTCTTGGGACTTTGCGTGTTTCTCCTCTGGCTCCTGACAAGCACCTTAAACAGGGACAGCAGTGTGCCGAAGCCACACAAGAGTTCATATGGGACGAATAAGACAGCTGATCTGTGGTTTTCTGAAGGTCCAGCACTTTTAGCATCATGTTACACTGCTCGTGTTTGGAGGCACTGGAAGTGGGGTGCTTGTCTCCTGTTATCAATGCCAGAAATTGGTGGTGAATTATCAGAAAGAGGTTCAGTGTGTGAAGTGCGCCTGTTCAGACCTGACGGGGTTCCCATCCTCATTTACATCCCCTCTGCAATCATCCCCGACCCCTTCCCACTGTGTGCGATCCTTGTTGGGCCAGTTGCACATACAACTTATTTGGGGCAAATCTTCCTCCCAACTTAGACCATAAAACATAAGATTCAGAGTGACCTTGACAAACGTGACGTCAACAGCTGCACCGCTCGCTGTCCTGCTTTGGGGCATTTAGATGGAGAGGGGACGTGGAATCCAGGCTTTTGAATGAGTTGGTATCTAAGCACATCACTTGCTATGAAATAAAGTAAGCTCTCAAAACTTAAGATTATAGATGTCATTTTTATCCAGCCCAACAGTATTTACTTTACTAAAACTTCGACAAATGAAAAGCTGGTAAGGGAGGATAGCTCAGGGGCAATATGCTCGCCTGGGAAGCAAAACAACACCGCGCTTAGAAATCTCTGGGTATTAAGTGCGTTATAAATAACCTATCATATCATATCAAGGCTTTGCCATCAAGGTCAACAGTCTAACCAGGCCTTTATTTGCCAATCTCAATTATATCCATTTCTGCTATGAATGGCTTGATCAGCACCAGGGAGTGCAGTCATGGATTTTAAAGCAATGCAGCTGGCAAAATTGACCTCAGCTACCAGTTCCTCCATGATTTAGGTCCTCAGACTGGCATGCATTGGCCTACCCCACTTGCCCATGTTCGTCTCTCTGGCTAATTAGGCATTACCTATTTCAATTCACACCGCCAAGATGCTGTGCTCCAGGTTCCAAAGCATGAACAGGCAGGTATTACCCTAATTTATCTTTTATAATTAGCCTTTTGTCCTAATTGACCTAGGTATTGTGGTCCTAATTGGCCTTCTGCACAATTGACCTTCATGTTATTTTAGTTATTTTATATATGTATTGGGTTGGTTTTGGATTATAAATAATATAAGGGGATTGGGTAGAGGGTTGCGGGTGGTTTTGGATTGAGTGGAGGGTTGCGGAGGGGTTACCCCACGCATATATGTCCTAATTGACCTTTTAAATGAGGTCAATTCTCCCAAGGTCAATTCTCCTGAGGTCAATTGTGAAAAGGTCAATTAGTATACATCGGAACAGACGTCTACAGAGAGGCAACTGCCATGGGCTCACCTGCTTTGTACGGCAACCCCCCTCTGAACCCTTTAGGAGGCCTTTCCATTGATAGTCTAAGGCTGCCCAGGGCTGGGGGCCCTTCAGAGCACTGCTCTTGCCAGCCTGAATTCTTAAATCTCCAGAAAACTCATGCATATCCACCCCTGTCTGATAACGCTTGGTTACGTGCCTCCCACTCTACTCACAGCCTCTCCTGCACGCATGTTTCACTCATGGATATCGCCGGCTGCCTCGGACTTATCCATACATTTAATGAAGTGCATTGGGTGAATCGAAAGAACTTCAAGTACGAAAATCCATTGGCCATTTGCTCAGTTAGTTATGGCAGTGGAGCAGCACGCGGGATGCAGAGCGGAGTGGCATTTATATTTGCCCGGCCTTTCACAACCCCCCATCCCACAATTCAGCCTTGGATCACGTTGGTTGCACGACGGGGGGTGAATCCGTCTAAATTTCACCATCAAATTGCTTTCTCAACACTGCATCGGATATTTAGGCAATTAAAGTGATTCTTTTGAATCAGTTCCATTTAACTGCGGCTTTGTTAATTGAATCTGGCTCGCGGACGAAGCTTATTGCATTAATTAGTGTAATTGCTAATAGCGGTGCATTGTTCACCGCGGGATGCACGAGAGAAGAGGGACCTCTGGTTCTATTCGGGGGCCTTTGGAATCACTGGGACAGCTGCAGGGACTGGAGGCTTGGCTTGCGCAAGGGTCGCCCTCTGCATTGTTCTTTCACTGTTCTCCAAGGTTCCCCTGAGTCGTGGGATCTGGGAAGTCACAGTCTTGACAACTATTTCACATTGTTCGTGGAAGACACCCCCCCCTTTCTAGAAAAGGGATACAGCTTCCATGTTTTTTACTACATCTCCCATGATCCCTACCATTGACCATGCAGGCTATAGCTCATGGGAGCTGTAGCACCAAACACCCAGAGAGCCTAAGGTTGCAGACTGCTGCTCAAACCGAAAGGTCAGATTCTATGGGCCCCCAAGAACATTTTTTTCACACATGCAGAATTGTCGAACGGAAAATTATATTGTGCCTCCTATACTGAATGAATGTATGTATATTGGCCTACGCCAAGCTGATTATAAGCCACTTGCGAGGAAATCCGCGTTGCAAGGTCTTGACCTTAGATCAGTGTAAGCCGCCATTTTAGATCTATCCGCCATTTTAGATTCTCCGTCTAAAGTCACCCTGTGTTCTAAGATGGTGGGCAATGTCATTTCGAATGCAACATGGCCGTCTTGACCTCTGTGTACAAACTAATGTATAACTTGCCTGCAGGCCACATGTTGGGGTCATGAACTGAGACCTTGTCCTTCGCTGACCTGTGTGTAGAGGATTACTTGCACCAACAAAGCTAATCCACGAGCATATGATAAACACAATGTATTCAAATACTGAAATGTGAACACTTGCTTGACTACATTGTATACAACTGTTTAGAAGGCTCAACATGAAATCCTAAGATACACTGTTGCCAGTAAGGCTTGTTAGTGGATACATTGAAAGTAAACCCTAAATATACAGATGTACGAACTCGGCACAAACCATAGATCCGTAATATATTAACCAATATTAATTGGGAAATGGGTTGAACATCGTGATTTCGAGGGTATAAAGAGTGTCACTATTCTAATGTACAGTCCCACTCACTGAGCGCACCGAACCATGCTGGAGTTCGCTGTGTTGTACTGAGGGCCGATAGCTATTTGTTGTTTAGTCCTTTGAAACTGTTCAGTATAAAATAAAGATCTTTGTATGTTCCTTTGTAACCCGTGTTCAGTGTATTTCCTTTTGGGGTACCCAGCCTCGATATCTTCTTTTTTTTTCACAGAATGTCCAAAAGATGAAAAAAGCAGATAAATCCGATGAAACAAGATATGAGAGATAAGCGAGAGATGAGAAAGAAGGAAGGAACCAATAAACGTGAACCCACACATGGAGATCAGCTTTATCCATAGCCCACCTTACGGGAATTCTCGAAGTTCCCCTTTCTCTATGTCTAAGACAGAGGTGCATGGACACTGAAGACAGACTGGCACACTAAGGTCAAATATGAGCTTGTCAGTTGGAATGAAGACAGACTACCACACTAAGGTAAAATATGAGAGTGCCAGTTGGAGTGAAGACAGACTACCACACTAAGGTCAAATATGGGCGTGCCAGTTGGAGTGAAGAGAGACTGCCACACTAAGGTCAAATATGAGCGTGCCAGTTGGAGTGAAGACAGACTGCCACACTAAGGTAAAATATGAGCGTGCCAGTTAGAGTGAAGACAGACTACCACACTAAGGTAAAATATACGATTGCCAGTTGGAGTGAATACAGACTACCACACTAAGGTCAAATATGGGCTTGCCAGTTGGAGTGAAGACAGACTACCACACTAAGGTAAAATATGAGAGTGCCAGTTGGAGTGAAGACAGACTACCACACTAAGGTCAAATATGGGCGTGCCAGTTGGAGTGAAGAGAGACTGCCACACTAAGGTCAAATATGAGCGTGCCAGTTGGAGTGAAGACAGACTGCCACACTAAGGTAAAATATGAGCGTGCCAGTTAGAGTGAAGACAGACTACCACACTAAGGTAAAATATACGATTGCCAGTTGGAGTGAATACAGACTACCACACTAAGGTCAAATATGGGCTTGCCAGTTGGAGTCGGCAAAACCTACCAATGGATTTGTAGAGATATATCTGGTTTCTGAAGCTTCGCTCCCTCTGTTTCTCTCTCTGTCTTTTTATAATTGCATTTTAATAAACAAAGCACATTTTTATAACTTAAAATGTAATGCAATTTGTGGGGCATGGTACAAAATTAATGTTGAGGATATGTTGTTTCGCCTTATATCATTTTCTAGAGAACCTTCTTCATTTTATATTGTTTTGTCCGAAATTTTCCACTCTTGGAAGACAATATTTAATAACTATCTTGAAGAATAAAGGCTTTCGAAAATGTCATCCAACTGTTGTTTTTCTTTTATGGGCAAATACAGGGCCAACGCCTTGGCTCGTCTGAAGTTTCTCCAAGGAACAGTGAACACTAGTGAGAAAATGAAGTGTAATGAGTTTATACATTATGATGTTTTGCCATTATTATGAAATAGATTCATTGTTTTTTTCCCCCATAGACTGAATGGAAAAAATAAAACTGCACAAATAAGTGAGCCAGATATGTGATGTCATCAGTGATGTCATCAATGACATTTGTGATGTCGCATTTGATGTCATGGGTGTTAGTCTTAGCAGTGCACAGTGGTGGCACGAGTAATGGTTGCTTAGCTTACCATAACTGGCACATTTCTGAGGTTTTTTGGTTTTACCTGTAACCATAACGCCCCTGTGACAACGTTTTTCCATTGAATTTGATAGATTTTTATTAGTGCAACTTAACCATAACATGAAAAAAAGAAATATATATATATATATATATATATCGGACAAGAAGGAGGAAATGGCGAACCGCACTCCCGCGGGCCAGGCATAGATTACAGGCTCCAAAATCCTGGTTTAAACACAAGAAAAACACTGTGTTGTGGATACGGATGCTTTTAATGTTTTAAAAAAAGAAGACAATTGTACAAAAAAGTGTGAGGTACAATGTGCAGCAGAACACAAACAAACAGAGGCAGAACGCCGTGGTATACGACCTGCAGACAACGCGTTTCGCGCTACTCTGAGCGCTTGATCACGTATGGGGAGAGAGGAAAGACTGGTTAAAATACACATATTGGAATACAGTCCTTTTACTCTGTCAGTTGATACAACAAGTCATGGCTGGGGATAGAAATGCGGGCGGCCATTATGGAAAGGGGTAAAAGTGCATGAAAGGATTTTACTAAAATCATAAACAGGCTAGAACACACCATCATTGAATGTTAAAACAAAGGAGGAAATCACAGACTTAATATACAGTGCATATGACACTCTGCCAACATGCAACGATGCGGTAAAAAATGATAATCAGAATCTGCATAGAGTTGGGATTAATGACCTCCACACGAGTCCTTATTTACAAATAAATATGCACCGTCATCAAAGATGGCAGATCTGAAGCCAGGGGTAACAAAATATTCATAAATTATAATATACATGCACATAATAAAAACCAATATCCCATATTGGCAATCAGTTGAAAAAGAGGGGGATGGCAATCATAAAATAATGAAAGCATCAAAACTCCAAAAGGGAGTACCCAGGGCCATTAAAATGTACACAAGACAAATTACGGATGCTAACGACAACAACCCAACTATGGAATATAAAAGGACACAGGACTAAAATGCTAATGCAAGGATGAAAGTGAAGAGATCATCATAAAGGGTAATACAATAATACGCCCGAAATGCAGCAAATAGTAGATCCTATATATAACATGGCTAAAATCAACACAATGGTTATAAAAGGTTGGAAAAATACACAGTGAACCGCAAAGAATATCGGTAAGACTCAAGCACCTAATGATATATACAAAGCAGTCATTCTGCGCCCAATAATCTACTTTTAAAACCCAGCCTCAGCTTCTGACACAATCGGTGGTGGATGCTATTGTGTTGAAAAAAAGGGGCAAGTATAATATATATATATTGTCATTTGATATAATTTGTATTTGCGCTGGTATTTAAATGTTAAACATGTTAATGTTGATTCTATTGTACACGCTTCTATGGGATTAATTCCTGAAATAAAGTGTAGTGACTGACTGACTGAGCTCATCAGAACTGGCACAGCCTTTGGCTGTGGGGGCTGAAACCCCCCGAAAATGCAAAGAAACGGTTGGCAAATCTTGTCCATCATAGCCGTTGTAAATGGCCCAGAGGCATTCCAAAATGCTGACAAACGGTTGGCAAATCTGATCCATCAGAGGCGTCGAAAGATGCCCCGAGCACTCCCAAAATGATGAAAGCCTGTTGGCTAATATGATCCATCTGTGGTTTCATAAAATGCCCCAAGACCTCCCAAAATGCTGACAAGCGGTTGGCAAATCTGATCTATCAGAGGTGTCATAAAATGCCCCAAATCCTCCCAAAATGCTGACAAACGGTTGACAAATCTGATCCGTGAGAGGCGTCGTAAGATGCCCCAAGCCCTCTCAAAATGCAGACAAACGGTTGGCAAATCTAATCCATCAGATGCATCGGAAGATGCCCGAGCCCCCACAAAATACTGAAAGCCTATTGGCTAATATGATCCATCTGTGGCTTCATAAAACGCCCCAAGACCTCGAACTGTTGGCAAATCTGATCCATCAGAGACGTCGTAAGATGCCCAAAGCCCTCCCAAAATGGTGACAAACTGTTGGCAAATATGATCCATCAGAAACGTCGTAAGATGCCCCGAGCCCTCCCAAAATGCTGACAAGCAGTTGGCAAATCTGATCCATCAGAGACGTCGTAAAATGTCCCGAGCTCTCCCAAAATGCTGACAAATGGTTAGCAAATCTGATCCATCAGAAACGTCATAAGATGCCCCGAGCCCTCCCAAAATGCTGACAGGCGGTTGGCAAATCTGACCCATCAGATTCACGTAAGATGCCCGAAACCCTCCCAAAATGCAGACAAACGGTTAGCAAATCTGCGGTTAGCAAAACTGATCCATCAGAGGCGTCGAAAGATGCCCCGAGCCCTCCCAAAATGATGAAAGCCTTTTGGCTAATATGATCCATTGGTGGCTTCATAAAACGCCCCAAGACCTCCAAAAATGATGACAAGTGGTTGGCAAATCTGATCCAGCAGAGACATCGTAAAATTACCCAAACCCTTCCAAAATGCTGACGAACGGTTCGCATATTTGATCCATCAGAGGTGTTGCAAGATGCCCCGAGCCCTCCCAAAATGCTGACAAATGGTTGACAAATCTGATCCATCAAAGGCGTCGTAAGATGCCCCGAGCCCTCCCAAAATACTGAAAGCCTGTTGGCTAATATGACCCATCTGTGGCTTCATAAACGCCCCAAGACCTCCCAAAATGCTGACAAAACGGTTGGCAAATCAGATCCATCAGAGGCATCGTAAGATGCCCAAAATCCTCCCAAAATGGTGACAAACGGTTGGCAAATCTGATCCATCAGAGGCATCGTAAGATGCCCCGAGCCCTCCCAAAAGTCTGACAAGCAGTTGGCAAATCTGATCCATCAGAGGCGTCGTGGGATGCCTCAAGCCCTCCCAAAATGCTGACAGGCGGTTGGCAAATCTGACCCATCAGATTCACGTAAGATGCCCGAAACCCTCCCAAAATGCAGACAAACGGTTAGCAAATCTGCGGTTAGCAAATCTGATCCATCAGAGGCGTCGAAAGATGCCCCGAGCCCTCCCAAAATGATGAAAGCCTTTTGGCTAATATGATCCATTGGTGGCTTCATAAAACGCCCCAAGACCTCCAAAAATGATGACAAGTGGTTGGCAAATCTGATCCAGCAGAGACATCGTAAAATTACCCAAACCCTTCCAAAATGCTGACGAACGGTTCGCATATTTGATCCATCAGAGGTGTTGCAAGATGCCCCGAGCCCTCCCAAAATGCTGACAAATGGTTGACAAATCTGATCCATCAAAGGCGTCGTAAGATGCCCCGAGCCCTCCCAAAATACTGAAAGCCTGTTGGCTAATATGACCCATCTGTGGCTTCATAAACGCCCCAAGACCTCCCAAAATGCTGACAAAACGGTTGGCAAATCAGATCCATCAGAGGCATCGTAAGATGCCCAAAATCCTCCCAAAATGGTGACAAACGGTTGGCAAATCTGATCCATCAGAGGCATCGTAAGATGCCCCGAGCCCTCCCAAAAGTCTGACAAGCAGTTGGCAAATCTGATCCATCAGAGGCGTCGTGGGATGCCTCAAGCCCTGCCAAAATGCTGACAGGCGGTTGGCAAATCTGACCCATCAGATTCACGTAAGATGCCCGAAACCCTCCCAAAATGCAGACAAACGGTTAGCAAATCTGCGGTTAGCAAATCTGATCCATCAGAGGCGTCGAAAGATGCCCCGAGCCCTCCCAAAATGATGAAAGCCTTTTGGCTAATATGATCCATTGGTGGCTTCATAAAACGCCCCAAGACCTCCAAAAATGATGACAAGTGGTTGGCAAATCTGATCCAGCAGAGACATCGTAAAATTACCCAAACCCTTCCAAAATGCTGAAGAACGGTTCGCATATTTGATCCATCAGAGGTGTTGCAAGATGCCCCGAGCCCTCCCAAAATGCTGACAAATGGTTGACAAATCTGATCCATCAAAGGCGTCGTAAGATGCCCCGAGCCCTCCCAAAATACTGAAAGCCTGTTGGCTAATATGACCCATCTGTGGCTTCATAAACGCCCCAAGACCTCCCAAAATGCTGACAAAACGGTTGGCAAATCAGATCCATCAGAGGCATCGTAAGATGCCTCAAGCCCTCCCAAAATGCTGACAGGCGGTTGGCAAATCTGACCCATCAGATTCACGTAACATGCCCGAAACCCTCCCAAAATGCAGACAAACGGTTAGCAAATCTGCAGTTAGCAAATCTGATCCATCAGAGGCGTCGAAAGATGCCCCGAGCCCTCCCAAAATGATGAAAGCCTTTTGGCTAATATGATCCATTGGTGGCTTCATAAAACGCCCCAAGACCTCCAAAAATGATGACAAGTGGTTGGCAAATCAGATCCATCAGAGGCATCGTAAAATGCCCAAAATCCTCCCAAAATGGTGACAAGCAGTTGACAAATCTGACCCATCAGAGGCGTCATAAGATGCCTCAAGCCCTCCCAAAATGCTGGCAGGTGGTTGGCAAATCTGATCCATCAGAGGCGTCCTGAGAAGCCCCACTCTGGGAACAATTGCTGTGTCTTTTTTGGCTGCCTTTTTGTAAGCAGTTTGTTTTGCAGCAACTTCTGGTAAGTGTTAATGACCGGCAGTTTGCACTATGATTGAAAGTGGATCTGAGGCAGTGAGGTTAGATTACATATTCTGATATCAATTATTCATACCATTTGATTTATCACAAAACTTATTTACAACATAGTATATTCAGATTTCATTAAAACAACATAGATACTGTATAAACAACACAATATATAATGACAACACCTCTCTCTACCACCTTTCATACACACTAATGCCTTCACGCACTAAACCTTATTTTCCACATATTCTAGCATATACAACAATATGCACTACAGTTTCTTTCCTTTTCACCTATTCCTAATGATATATTTAACACCTTTTCTTTGTGGACTTTGTCTACATATGTGTCAGTCCAGTATAGGCAACACTCCTGCCCGCAACTCTTAGGACCTTGTTCAGGACAATATATACAAATAAATGAGCAGTGCAATATCTGCTCCTGCCAAAATATATAGGTGATAGATGTCTGCAATTGTTCTACAGTTCCCAGTCACCTCCAGTTCTTTTGTAAATGAGGGTATTGTAAGTGTTGGGAAAATCAATCCTTCTTGCTGGAGCAGACCCCGTCGTAATCCTCGAAACAGTCTGTATCCTTCCAATCAGGATCAGCTAAATGGCGACTTCCACTAGAGCGGCAGAATGGCGACTTCCACTAGAGGGGCAGAATGGTGACTGCCACTAGAGTGGCAGAATGGTGACTTCCACCAGAGAGGCAGAATGGTGACTGCCACTAGAGCGGCAGAATGGTGACTGCCACTAGAGCGGCAGAATGGTGACTTCCACCAGAGAGGCAGAATGGTGACTTCCACCAGAGAGGCAGAATGGTGATTGCCACTAGAGCGGCAGAATGGTGACTGCCACTAGAGCGGCAGAATGGTGACTTCCACTAGAGCGGCAGAATGGTGACTGCCACTAGAGCGGCAGAATGGTGACTTCCACTAGAGCGGCAGAATGGCTCAGTGCTTTAGCAGTGCCAACCGGTCAGTATATGATGCAGTTATTTACTGCAACATGTCCATCCATAGTAGACGGATGAATCTTGCAGCGGGCTCAATGTTGTAATTGCACACACTTCATACACTGCGGGCTCACCCCTGCGTCTGCAGTGTGCACCCTTTCGAGTGTTTTTTATCACTCTTCTCACGTATGTTAGCTGCTGTGTCCGGTCCGCCAAGTTAAGAAGTAAAAAAAAAAAAAAATACATTTCTAATATCCCCTCTTCCCTATTCCCTTTCTCCCATTGTGGTTCCCAGGGCTCCAGTGCTAATAATAAAAGTGTGTGTGGGGGTGGGGGGCTGACTTACACAATGGTATGTCACAGGAAGTGACCTTATCCAAATTGAAACACACACATGTCTTTCAATGTGGAGAACCGCAGTTTATTGATATTGACATCAAGCCCCCGTGGAGAGCTTGTCTCGAGAAACGTCTCCATTTGATTTCAGATGCTTTTCGCGCTGCGTAAATCGAAACAACTGAGCGCACATTTGTGTCACATTAAATGTGTCCCCAAAGACATACAGCAAGACACTGCAAGGAATACAAAGCAGGGTGTGTTCTCATTGCTCCCCATGTTGTAAACCATCACAGGAGGTGTGTGGTGCGCCACGCCGCGGTCGAGGTGTGCACGGTGAGCCACTCACACTGAATGCTGCCTCTACAGTATTAGGGAGGGTGTACATCACATCACAGTGATGTCTTAACCACAAGGCCATGCTATGTGATGCCACTTCCTGTGCTGGCAAGGGGAAAGGCCGTGTGACATCCCTTCTTGTGACGTCATGTTGGGGAGGGATCACATGATATTACACACTTGTTGTGCTGTCACTTGGGGGTGGGGTCAAATGACATCACTTCCTGTGTCATCGGGGAGGTGAAGTCGTGATGTCACTACCGCTGGCATTTTGGTAAAATGACGTCCCTAGTCACCCTGTACAGAATTGGCACTATTTGTATTACGTAATTGGCAGCCACACATGGCACTACCGTTCAGAAGCACACAGATCTGTTTATTGCTCCCTCAGTCCAGATTCTGGGTCCCCGGCAGCAGGCAAAGAGAAAATAGGGTAAGCGAGGCAGCACAAGCGCCATCATGTGTCTTAACAGATCATTAACACGAGTGAGGGGTGTTGTGTTTGAACGTGGTGAGTGTCCAGTTGTGAAAGGGCGGCTGCTTGGGCCAAGAAGAGAGACAGCCCTTCTCCTGCCTGCCTCCTTCCTTCCTTGAAGCGTGAGACCTTAGCATGTCTTCGGCTCTAGTGATAAGATGAGGGTGAGTGTCCAGGTGGAGGCTGAATGCCTAGAATTGCTGCTTGCCACCTGCCAAATGGATTCTGTAGCACTAATATTTAGCTGTTAAAGCTTCCAGGCGGTAGAAAGTACTTCCAGCATCATTCCGCTGAGCCACTAGGTTTCAATGCCCAGCTTAATTGTTACTTTGGCCAATATGTGACTTACAATGTGCGATGCCTAAAGGATAAAGATAAGGAAGAGGCATGACAATGGCCCTTCAATAACTCAAGTCCAGCCATTGTGGAAGACAGAGAATCCAATGGGGAGGGCTACTACACGGAGCAGGGGTGGGGGGTGGAGAGAAATGTACCTGCAGGAAGCAAGTGAAAAACTGCTAAATTACTGAATAGCGGATCGAGGCACCACTCCTTGATCCATCAAGCATCCAGGGGTATCATTTAGGCAGTATGACCCAAGGAGGGGGGTATTACCAGTCGGTTAATGCCCTCTGACAATAGTTAGTAGCCTGGCAAAGCAATGGCTTTAAGGGAGCCCTGGGAGCATTACCCGGCCGGTAATGCCCCCCTCCAAGGGTCATATTTCCACTAGTACCCTGGCACGTAGCACTGAGGTACTAATTGCAATTTTTCTCGAGCAGAGAAACGGCGCACCAACCATTTCTTGACACGAGAAACAAAAAAGTTCAACAAAATGGCCGCAAGGGATCGCAGAGAAGGGACTAAATAAATAAATAAATGACCAACATTGAAGGAGCGAAGGAACGACATGTAGTCCCTTCTCCCTTTCCATGGCGGCCACTCGCAGAAAGAACTCTGGGACGCAGCATGGCTTGGAGACTTATCGGGCAGGTAAGGCCCGGGCGAGGGACAATGAGCTTGCTTTTTACAAGCTCATTGACGCTGGCTGGGAACTAATATTGAGTATTGACCAATCTGCAAGCCTTGATTATTATCAATTATCAAAAAAAGGAAGAAATGCTTAAAAGGTGTGACCCTGTTCTGCTGATTCAGCTTTCGTGGATTTTAACTTAAATTCAAATCTCTAGAAATTTGGTACGTTGGAGCAGACCTGGCTTTTCGAACTTTGAAGGGACACCCAGCCCGAACGACGTTTCTACCGATCGAACAGTTAACCATGTGGCAAAGGTAGGTGAAAAGTCCAGAGAGGCCCGGCCCAATAAAGAGGGACAGTTTTGGGGCAGAAAGAAGCACGTGCTCTTTTAGCAGTTACTTAAAAGCAAAAGAAAAACGCTGATCGCTGTGAGAGGCGGGCTCTGAGGGGGCTCGAGAATGAGCTTTATTGGGGGGACCAGACGTCCCCGTTTTACTGGCACTGTCCCGGAAATTGGAGCTCTGTCCCCCTTTGTCAAGAGTATGTTTCCATTGGAAACTGCAGTGGTCCCGGTTATTGGTAGTAGGTGTTCATAGCTGGCAGGCACAGCTTGCGCAGAAAAAATGCTGCATTGTACAACTTAAGATAGTGTTACCCTGTGATAATTTAGTGATACATTAATTATAATATGTGTTTATTTGAAAAGTAACACGTAAACCCCCTTCTCCTCCATCCACTTCTGAAGTGCAGTGCCTTGACAGACACTTTCAAGAGTTAGTCCTACTTTTATGTCAGTTGCCCTGTCCGGCTTTTTTACTTTTGCAATCTGGTCACCCTAGCTCTATGTACGAAGAAGGCTATTGAAAAAATATAGGGACGTCATCCTTCTCAAGACACCTCAGTGGGATGAAACATTGGTGCTGATAAAGCATGGCTGATGTTCAAATCCCCCGTAAGCGGGCAGCAAAAAATAAACTTGCCCTTTGGCTGTTGTCCGGAAGCAATTGTCAGCAGATAAAAAGCAAGAGAATGATGGCAGAATTTACCAAAAGTTAAAGGAACGTCCTCATTAGTTCCTTCCCACTTCGACCTGTAGGTGGAACTATGTAAGATGGCTGCCAATGTTTGTTTGGTTTTTATTTGATTTGCCACTCAAAGCCCCCAAAAGAAAGGGACAGTGCAGGGAACGTGACCGTGGGCAGGGAAAACATGCATTCATTTCGGGGTCACTTTAACTGCCTCACATTGTTTCCCCGAGGTTTAGAAGGGAGGACATTACTCTGGAGGCTAGACGCGAAACAGTGTTTTGTGTCATAAACGGCTTCTTTGCCGAAATCCTTTATGAACGCCAAGTGGAACATCCGGCCAAGTGGAACTTTACATGAGATGCCCTCCATCTGTTTGGGGTGGCGGGGGGCACCCCCTTTCCACTAAAAACATCCATGGTGGTTCAGTGTCCCCCCACAACTACCCAAAACAAGTTACAATTTGATTATATGTTTGTTTATGTGTTGCCCCCCTTTCCAGGGGGAAGATAGGCAGATTAGTGTGGGCAAAACGTACTTCCCCGTGCATTGGGGAGCCATTCCAATGTTTTCCAGTGGCCCTCTCCCCCCACACACCAAATGGATGGGGGGCATCTCATGTACTCCTTCCTTGGGGCAGATTGCTTCTTCAGTGGTGCAGTGGCAGGAGTGATAGGGGTAAATTATTTGATAGTGTTGCACCCGCGTGAACCGGGATTACTTCTGTGTAGGGGTTGGCATCAGCTTGATGTTTGCAGTAGATGACACCTTTCTTGTGGGGTTAAACCCTGTGCATGTATTTAATGGTGCACAGGCCCTTTGATGAGTACAGCCGCGGATTGTAGTAAAAGGTTTGTATTTTATCAGGAGGCATTTTATGTCCTGAAACCCCGGGTAAGGATAATTCTCGTAATCCATTTATAATGATTCATAAAGGTGCACCTGGCCGAGCACCGGGATGCACCTGGGACCTAGTAATGAGTATACAACATAAACCCTACAGAAGAGGGATTGATTTCTAGGTGCCTCGAGTGGCAGGCGCACTGACCAGCACTGCAATATTTAAGCAGGGACATTCGACCTTCATGCCATGTTTGATTCTGATGCGTTGCGGCGTGGCCTTGCGAGAGACTCGTCTTCAGGCACCCTAAGTGTTGCCGCTGGAAACATCGCTGAGAACTTGGACCACTGCCCTGGCTGACGTTGACAACTTGTGGCCCTACCTGTCCTAGAGACAAACTCCCCATTGAGGCCGCGAGCCGCTGAGTCACGGAGGACCACAATAGGCTCATTCAAGCTCCTGCAGCGGGGACACCTAGCCCTTTTTAAGCCTGTCTTAGAGAAGATTTTTGACTGTATTGAATCCTTTTGATTTCATTTGGATGCCAATTGACATCAGAATGAAATTATGAACAATCTCAGATTATGTCTGCCATTTTATGGCGGCATCCCGCTGAGCGTCAACGAGCGATCCACCATCTTGGACCTGCAGCAATCTTTTTCCTAAGCGCATCACTGACCTTTCTTTAAATTTGCACGCCAAGAACCCCCAAGGGCGGGTTAATCTGCCTACACTGAAGCACCGGCATGGCCAACGCTGAACAAGGCCGCGTCTCACACGGCGCAATTGAAGCAGACGAAGGAGAGATGAAATAATAAGCGCTGCACTGTATGCGCGCTTGTGACTTTTATTTCCGCCCCGCCAGTTGCGGTTGCTTTATAAGATTGCGCTTCGACTATCTACAGCCCGCAGCGTTTTTGGCGGGAAGCAGCCGGATCTGCATACTTACACATGCAGCATGTAAATCAGGGCTGGTTTAATGAAGCACTCCTTTCTGGCACTAACTACACTGCAGCCTGGGTCTCCCTGGAAATAAAATTCTCGCTATTGATTTACAAACATTTTTTTCAAAGGTAATCAGCAGCAAATTATGGGGTCGCTAAAGAGATTCTGAGCATCATGAAAATACTCCAGATGTGAGTGCGGAACGCAGACCTGTGTTTGTGTTGTGTAATAATGCACCTTTGGGGACACAAGAGTGCAGGAGTTTCTGTTTGGGGCTTTATTCTCCCTCCCCCAGCTTATGACAGGGCAATCAATCAGAGTAAGGGGATTCCCTATTATGAATGATTACTGGGGTGCATTTTAATGAGTACACACTTTTTTTAAAAAAAAAACGTCTCCTTTTCTTGTGAATTTGTAGTACGGCCTAGTCCCTGAATGATGAAAACAACCGTCATCCCTTGAATCACAAGAGTTAGCCTCTTTATTATAATTAACAAATTAAGAAAGCATCCCAAAACATCTGAAAATGGAATTTAAAATGCATTACAAAATCATAATTTCATATCTAAAATACCCACATTGTGAGTGAGACACATACCAATTAATAGTACTGGCATTGATCAGCCCTGATCAATTATGGGCAGTCTAAT
Organism: Ambystoma mexicanum; assembly: GCF_040938575.1. Taxonomy (NCBI): domain Eukaryota; kingdom Metazoa; phylum Chordata; class Amphibia; order Caudata; family Ambystomatidae; genus Ambystoma; species Ambystoma mexicanum. The sequence goes on from NC_090934.1 coordinate 64,295,378, forward strand.
GATTCCAAGCTAATAGGTAGCACCGAAAATGCTGAGATGCAAAGGATTACTTGTAGAGAGTCCAACACAGATTTCAATTGAGTTCAAGAGATCATTTGGAGAGACTTCTTCTCAGATCTATGCTGGATGGGGGAGATTATTTGGAGAGCCCCCAATGACACTTGCACAGTGGATGCACAGCTCCATGTGATAGGTGCATGGATGACCTTCCATCACAGGTGCATGTTGAGTTCAAGAGATGATTAAGAGAGACTCCATCAAAGGTCCATGTTGGATGCAAGAAATGATTAGGAGAGACTCCATCACAGGTGCATGTTGGATGCAAGAGATGCATTGGAGAGACGCCACCACAAATGCATGTTGGATGCAAGAGATTATTAGGAGAGACTCCATCACAGGTGCATGTTGGATGCAAGAGATGAATTGGAGAGACTCAACCACAGATGCATGTTGGATGCAAGAGATGAATTGGAGAGACTCAACCACAGATGCATGTTGGATGCAAGACATTATTAGGAGAGACTCCATCACAGGTGCATGTTGGATGCAAGAGATGAATTGGAGAGACTCAACCACAGATGCATGTTGGATGCAAGACATTATTAGGAGAGACTCCATCACAGGTGCATGTTGGATGCAAGAGATTAATTGGAGAGACTCAACCACAGATGCATGTTGGATGCACGATATCATTAGAAGAGACTCCATCACAGCTGCATGTTGGATGCAAGACATTATTAGGAGAGACTCCATCACAGGTGCATGTTGGATGCAAGAGATGAATTGGAGAGACTCAACCACAGATGCATGTTGGATGCAAGACATTATTAGGAGAGACTCCATCACAGGTGCATGTTGGATGCAAGAGATGAATTGGAGAGACTCAACCACAGATGCATGTTGGATGCAAGACATTATTAGGAGAGACTCCATCACAGGTGCATGTTGGATGCAAGAGATTAATTGGAGAGACTCAACCACAGATGCATGTTGGATGCAAGAGAATATTAGGAGAGACTCCATCACAGCTGGATGTTGAGTTGAAGAGATGAAAAGGAGAGACTTGCAGGGTTTGCCGCTAGGTGTAAATCTGCGACCCGCCCCGCTCCTCATCCTTTCCATGCCACCGCCTCTCACTGCACTCCTCTACCTGAACACTCTCCGTCCTGACATCAATGCCAGTGAAACTGTGGTGCTGCCTAAGACCAGATTTAGGCTCCACTTGTTAGCGAAGGAAGAGGCATCTCCTGCCCCGCCCTCACTGCAACTCACTAACTGACTCCAGCCTCCCCCTCCTGGGAATATCCTTCTCACAGGTACCTGATGTAAATGTGTATATTGATCTTACGTGGAAAACCTACTCCATTATTATTCGCCATGTTCCGTCTGCCCTTAGTCTCGGTCCAGGTTTTTGTATCATTACACCGGTCTACACAAGTCGACATTCCTAATTCCTTCAGAGCTGTTTCCTGACTGGCCGCTTTGCTCGAAGCATTTAGTATTCATTGAGTCATTGAGTTCTGGGCCCTTTTTCCTGCAGGCGCCACTAGCGCTTCCAAACACGACCTGAGCTCTCTTCAGGCAAAGCCTTCTTTCCAGTGTAGCCTCTATGGTGCAGCCTCCCCAACATCTTAACGTTCAGGACCCTGCTCTGCAGTTCAGGCCTGGCCACTTTGTGCAAGAGCGTGTCCACATTATGTGGGAACAGAATGCCGATTTCATTAAGCTCCCCAGAAAAATGAAGAGAGCTGTACCTGCTCGCCCCACTTTAAATGAAGGGCCGAAGTCATGGCGAGCTCTGTACTCTCCAAGACATGAGAGTCAGGCACAAGAGGGGGTGTTTCCGACGCCACTGAGGGAGTGGGGAAGGAGAGGACTCTGACCTGTGGCCTAGCTCACTGGACTCCCTGAATGCTCTCTCAGCCCAAGTACCTTTCCTTTGCCACCCAATAGTGCCTCTTCCAAACTCTCCCTCCCTAATGTGCATCCACCCTCCCTTGCTCCTCTCTCACCATGTGCTGCGAAGTTGCGTTTATCACTATACATGAAACATACATGTACACAGTATGGAAGCTGTATGGAGAGAAGGGGAGGCACACAGGTGAGAAAATGGCAGAGAAAGTGCAATGATGAAAGAAAGAAATGGAGTGACACAGCTATAGTGATGAGATTACAGCTAGAAATAGGGGTAGAAATAGAGAGGAAAATGATGGATAGACAGGCACAGATTATCCTAGTGGGAAAGATGTGGAGCTTGTTCATAAGGAGTGAGCGATTGCATGTACCTGTACTGCAGAATGGCTACTCATGCACTTACACTGATTTACTGATGGGCAGAGACATGTGCTCAGTGTGTGTACAGCTGTCTTATGTATTTAGTCTCCTGGAACCAAATCGGTATTCCGTGAACTCACTTCACTCAAAGCTCCATCCAACCTGGCTCATCTTTGGAGCTTCTGCTCACAAGAAACCACATCATCGCTTGCCTTGAAGATGGGAGAAGGAAACAACCAGAAGACAGGCCTTCTCTGGCTAGGCACCTGCACTCTGGAAAACCCCATCAGAGGGATATGCTGCCAGTTCACCCGTCATGCAGTTAAAAGCTCAATTTGTGTACATGCACACAGGGAAACAAGCTCTTTTATCATGGAAAGTTACTCATGTTAATAAGCTTTGGAAAACTTTTGCAACAAAAGGTGATCTGCTGGCTGCTGCAAATCTCCCATTGGATTTCTGGTACACCAAGGATCTGTTTGATCGCCTTGACAACCTCAATATCCTTACACAAATATTGCAGATGACACCCAGATTCTCCTCAAACTCTCTGCTTCCTACAAGCTCCATTGCGCAAACATCAATCACATCACAACATCATTCAAGCCTCGATGGCCAACCACCAAATCTGCCTAAATAAAGATAAAACCAAGCTACTCATTGTCGGCTTCTCCCTACCATTTCAAACTCTTCGACTCTGCCTACTCCTCCATCATTCACGGAAACAGTATCCCTGTCTCTCCCGAAGTCTAAACACTAGGAGTCTACCTAGACTCAGAACTCAACCTAAACAAACATGTGAGGGCCATGGCCACTTCCGCAGCATACTCAACTAAACTCCTCAATCTCTCCAGAAAATTACTCACTTCAAGCAACTTGAAAGACCAAAGAAATATTGAGACTTAGTACCACAGAATGAAATACGCCAATCACGGGTCAAGAGATACAAGTATCTTTATTTCAGTACAGATTCAAAGGCAAAATCAGATAGCTATCTGGCTCCCAACACCTTGCAGTGTGTACCAGCAGACACCGTGAGGGGAAAGAGCGCTCGATATCCCAAAGCGTGCTCTATTTATACACCATTGTGCTCATTGTCCAGCCCTTCTCCAAACTAATAAGTTACATACAAGGGTTCATGCCCAGTTCACATGACTAACATGACAATATTATTTAGCACATTTAACATGTTTACTTTTCCATGAAGATTCAATGGCGATGTTGATTCTCCAGCTTAAAGTAAGTCCAGTTTCAAGAATGAAGACAAAGTGTTTCTTCCAAAGCACACGGTTTTAGTTGTTTTGCAACTCAGCTGCAGCCAAAAACACAGTTCACCATTTTAGGACAGAAAGCAGGAGTTAGAATCAAAATGGTGGATGGTTCCAAGATGGCGGTGAAGTCAACTTCTATTCAAGGCATTTTAAACATGGTTTTCTGTACAATGCAAATGTGCTTAGGTCAATGTTCATAACCAGACGGTATTTTGCAAATATGGTTTAACAAACTGCCTCACTCTTGCCAGAGCAACCATTGGCAGCAAACTCGACTAATACAATGCCATTCTAGCTAGGACGTCTACTAAGAACCCCAATAAACTACAATTTAAACAGAACAACACCCTTAGAGCAATTAGTGGCCTCAAATGTTCAGAGCACATTTCCCATTTCAGACGCAAAGCCCACTGGCTTCCCGTCATAGCACGCATTGAATTTAAAATACTCTCTACCACTCACTGCTGCCTCTACAACACAGCCCACCCTATCTCACCCACCACCTCTCCAAACATCCCGACCTTACGCTCATCCTCCTCCATCTTTCTTGCTACCCCTAGATTCATCAGGAAACGATCAAGGGGCTCCTGCTTCACTGTCATCGCACCCACATTATGGAACCCGCTCCCACCCGCAACCAGGAACGAAACATCCTACCTTGCATTCCACAAAAAAAAACACTTTTCAACAAATATGCTTGAGTCTCTCAGAAACCACTGTGAAACTTAACTCTGAATTGTAACTACCTATGCATTACTATGTATATAATCTAGCGCCATTATACAACCGGTTCCTGGGTGTGTATATCAAATAATATAAATAAATAAATATGTAAACTCTCTGTGCCTCAGTGCTTGCTAGTGCTAAAACAATCAGTGACCGTGCGCCCTCTATGTCCCTCAGTGCTTGCTGGTAGTAACATGATCAGTGTCTCTCTATACTCTCTCTTCTCAGTGCTTTCTGGTGATAACATGATCAGTGTCTATGTTCTCTCTCTCTTCCTCAGTGCTTGCTGGTGATAACACAATCCCTGCCTATGTTCTCTCTCTGTGCCTCAGTGCTTCCTAGTGATACCACAATAAGTGTCTATGTACACTCTCTGTGCCTCAGTGCTTTCTAGTGATAACACAATCAGTGCCTATGTACACTCTCTTTGGGTTAGTGCTTGCTATTGATAGCACGATCAGGGCCCATGTTTCCTCTATATTTATCAGTGATTGCTGGTGATAACATGATCAGTGCCTGTGTTCCCTCTCTATTCCGCAGTGCTTGTTTGTGATAACACCTTCAGTGCCTGTGTTCCCTCTCTATTCCTCAGTGCTTGCTTGTGAAAACATGATCAATGTCTTTGTTCCCACTCTCTTTGTCAGTGCTTGCTGGTGATAACACGATCAGTGCCTGTGTTCCCTCGTTGTGCCTTAGTGTTTGCTGGTGATAATACGATCAGTGTCTATGTCCATTATCTGTACCTCGGTGCTTGCTAGTGATCACAGGATGAGTGATTGTGTACACTCTCTGTGCCTCAGTGCTTGTTTGTAATCACACAATCAGTGTCTATGTGCACTCCCTGTGGCTCAGCGATTGCTTTTGATATCACAATCAGTGCCTGTGTTCCCCCTATATTCCTCAGTGCTTGCTGGTGATAACACAATCAGTTCCCACGTTCCCTCTCTATTCCTCAGTGCTTGTTAGTGATTACAGAATCAGTGTGTATGCACATTCTTGGTTTCTCAGTGCTTGCTGGCGATAACACGAACAGTGCCTGCATTTCCTCTCTATTCTTCAGTGCTTGTTACTTATCACTGGATCAGTGTGTATGTACACTCTTTGTGCCTCAGTGCGTGCTGGTGATAACACAATCAGTGTCTATGTAAACTCTCTTTGGCTTAGTGCCTGCTTTTGATAACACGATCAGTACCCGAGTTCCCTTTCTATTCCTTACTGCTTGTTAGTGATCACACGATCAGTGTCTGTGTACATTCCTGTGCCTCAGTGCTTGCTGGTGATAACACGATCAGTGCCTGTGTTCACACTCTATTCCACAGTGCTTGCTGGTGATAACACGATCAGTGTCTATGTAAACTCTCTGTGTCTCAGTGCTTGTTAGTGATCACACAATCAGTGGCTGTGTACACTCTCTGTGCCTCAGTGCTTTCTGGTGATAACACAATCAGTGCCTGTGTTCCCACTCTATTCCTCAGTGCTTGTTAGTGATCACACGATCAGTGTCCATGTGAACTCTCTGTGCCTCAGTGCTTGCTAGTGATCACACGATCAGTGTCTATGTACACTCTTGGTGTCTCAGTGCCCGCTGGTGATAACACAATCAGTGCCTGTGTTTCCACTCTATTCCACAGTGCTTGCTGGTGATAAAACGATCAGTACCCGCGTTCCCTCTCTATTCCTCAGTGCTTGCGAGTGATAACATGATCAGTGCCTGTGTTTCCACTCTATTCCTCAGTGCTTATTAGTTATCACACGATCAGTGTCCATGTGAACTCTTTGTGCCTCAGTGCTTGCTAGTGATAACACGATCAGTGTCTATGTACACTCTTGGTGTCTCAGTGCTCGCTGGTGACAACACGATCAGTGCCTGTGTTTCCACTCTATTCCACAGTGCTTTCTGCTGTTAACACGATCGTTGCCCGCATTCCCTCTCTATTCCTCAGTGCTTGCTAGTGATAACATGATCAGTGCCTGTGTTCCCACTCTATTCCTAAGAGCTCGCTGGTGATAACACAATCAGTGCCTGTGTTTCCACTCTATTCCACAGTGCTTGCTGGTGATAACACAATCAGTACCCGCGTTCCCTCTCTATTCCTCAGTGCTTGCTAGTGATAACATGATCAGTGCCTGTGTTCCCGCTCTATTCCTCAGTGCTTGCTGGTGATAACACGATCAGTGCCTGTGTTCCCACTCTATCCCACAGTGCTTGCTGGTGATAACACGATCAGTGTCTATGTAAACTCTCTGTGTCTCAGTGCTTGTTAGTGATCACACAATCAGTGGCTGTGTACACTCTCTGTGCCTCATTGCTTTCTGGTGATAACACAATCAGTGCCTGTGTTCCCACTCTATTCCTCGGTGCTTGTTAGTGATCACACGATCAGTGTCCATGTGAACTCTCTGTGCCTCAGTGCTTGGTAGTGATCACATGATCAGTGTCTATGTACACTCTTGGTGTCTCAGTGCCCGCTGGTGATAACACGATCAGTGCCTGTGTTTCCACACTATTCCACAGTGCTTTCTGGTGATAACCCGATCAGTGCCCGTGTTCCCTCTCTATTCCTCAGTGCTTGCTAGTGATAACATGATCAGTGCCTGTGTTCCCGCTCTATTCCTCAGTGCTGGCTGGTGATAACACGATCAGTGCCTGTGTTCCCACTCTATCCCACAGTGCTTGCTGGTGATAACATGATCAGTATCTATGTAAACTCTCTGTGTCTCAGTGCTTGTTAGTGATCACACAATCAGTGGCTGTGCACACTCTCTGTGCCTCAGTGCTTTCTGGTGATAACACGATCATTGCCTGTGTTTCCACTCTATTCCTCAGTGCTTATTAGTTATCACACGATCAGTGTCCATGTGAACTCTTTGTGCCTCAGTGCTTGCTAGTGATAACACGATCAGTGTCTATGTACACTCTTGGTGTCTCAGTGCCCGCTGGTGACAACACGATCAGTGCCTGTGTTTCCACTCTATTCCACGGTGCTTTCTGCTGTTAACACGATCGGTGCCCGCATTCCCTCTCTATTCCTCAGTGCTTGCTAGTGATAACATGATCAGTGCCTGTGTTCCCACTCTATTCCTAAGTGCTCGCTGGTGATAACACGATCAGTGCCTGTGTTTCCACTCTATTCCACCGTGCTTGCTGGTGATAACACGATCAGTGCCCGCGTTCCCTCTCTACTCCTCAGTGCTTGCTAGTGATAACACGATCAGTGTCTGCGTACACTCTCTGTGCCTCAGTGCGTGCTGGTGATAACACAATCAGTGCCTGTGTTCCCACTCTATTCCTCAGTGCTCGCTGGTGATAAAATGATCACTGCCCGTGTTCCATCTCTACTCTGCGATATCAATGAATTGGAATATGGCGAGCCTTCATTGGGCGATGTCTTGGACATGTCCTTATTGATCCGTCATATGAGTTTAAGCCTCCTCTCCCAGCCAGAGTACCTTGGAGAATCGTCCTGTTTCGTTATTGTCTTTTAATTTAAAATCCACCCTTTATTGGGTAGGACATTTCCCCTGCGTCCTTTCACAGAATCCTCTAACCAGCAATTCTCCGCCCAATCGTGATCCAGCTTAAGGATGAGGCCTTCTCAGGGGTTATCCATGCATGCACAATACACAAGGACCCAATAACTGCCCCGTGGGGGTGGATAGCTAGGGATTGTTCAATCTGTGCATCAATCCATGGGTTCCTCATCACTCAGTATATTCTTGTAGTCTTAGGACCACTCCATTCCATCAGACTCTCTGTGGAATTCACCATGTATGCGCTGCGTGATGACGCTAACGGGTATTCACGCTTTCATCCTTAACCATCCCTTCGGTTAATTAAGCGATGCGCCCCCAGAGTGGCGCACTGTTGCTATGGTGAGATAACCTGCAGAATGGGGAATAACCCTTTCATATTGCACATGCGCCTTCGATACGCTGCGCATATCCCGCATCCGCCGCGGCCCTGCGTGCTTTAAGCGGCTTGCGCAGTAGTTATTATTGCACGCATTTGCGCAGTCTGGATGGTGCGGCGCGTTTGTAATGCGAATTGCCAGACAGGTCTTCTTCAATAGCGAAAGCCTGTCTGATTAGTGGGGAGGCTGTTCAATTATCCAGGAGCCGTTGTTCTTCAAAGAAATCTGCATCATAACGGATCCCTTTCATTGGAAACCAAAATCATTTATGAATTATTTTTTCAAAGGCTGAAATCCCTCCTGTGGTAGTTTGGTCTGCCGCTCCGCCTCGAATCATTACTGTAATATGCACAATTGGGTTGCGTTTGAGAACGCATTTTTTTTAAATGGATGGAGATTTCAAACTGATATTTATATATTTAGCACCATAAACAAAGTGACTATTGCATCGAGGCATTTTATAATGGCAAAACCCCTTTGGAAAACGCTCTGTGAATCAGGCCCTACATATATTATTGCAGTTGATTGAGGCAAAGACCTGCCCAGTTTGTGGGTTTACTTGACAATGTAGGCACTACATAGTCTTGATCCTTACCAGTCATTTAGTAGTATCTTAACATCCTTTAAAGTCAGCGACTCTCTATGTAGCTTTCAGTTGTACTTCAAGGTCAACCCGTCCTGTTAGCAGATTAATGAGTTGGCAGATGTTTGCAGTACAACACTGCAAAGAAACTCACCCACCTCTGGGCGCCTTGGAGGGCTGAATTGTGGTATTCAGCCTCTTCGTAGAGATTCTCCCCACCTCCCATTTTCACAGATATGGGGCTGGGGCGCGCCTTGATGTCTTCACAATCACACAATGCTGGTCACGTTCGGAGCCACGGATTAGAGCGCTGTTCTGTAGAGTCACAAACCTGCAAACTAACCATAAGCCACCCTTTCTCCATGTGGACACCTTGGGCCTCATTGCGAGAATGGATGTAGCCATGAAGCTATTAGCTCCATGGCTGCTTCCGTTCCGGGCTCCATTACCGAGTTCCTGCAACGGGGACTTACCGGGTGACTCCGACATAGGAGGACCCGGTAATTCCTCCTTGCAGGAACCCATCCCCATTCCCATTGGAGCCCCCATAGGGCTCAATGGGAATGGGGAGGGAGGTAATAACGGGCAGATTACAAATGGCCTGTTATTGCCTCCCTCTTCCCCTCGCGGGACTGGGAAAGCACACCTGGCTTTACCAGGCATGCGCTCCGGGTCCCGCGATGGGAAGCTCGTAATCGGCGCTCCCGGAATGAAGGGGGCCGGTCCCGTACAGGCCCCCTTCATTATGGGAGCGCCAGCCTTATAATGAGGCCCCTTCTCTCTGCTTGGGCTCCTCGAGTTGCTGCTGAGCCTACTCTGCCCCCACCCTCGTACTGCAACTCATAGCAGTACAAAGATCCCCTCGACGACCTCTGCCTCCTCAAGACGGAGATAGTGTCAATCTTTCACCACCTTGATGGTGGGTTGTCTGTTGATTTTGAAAGTGCAGACGTTGGGTTTGTGCAGCACGGCTGGACCCTTCCATCTTCAGGATGATTTGTGTGTCCAAATAACACACTATTTCAGTCAGCATTGTGTTCACTTTTGCTAGTCTCCCTTGGCTCTTCTGGAGACATGCAAACAACGTTACATTTTATAGAACGTGTTGGTCTTGTGATGAGACACACAGCTATTATGTGGTGCATTGGAATCTCTGTCAACTGGTGAGCAACAAAACCTACACAATAGTCCTGACCTCCTCTCTTAAATCAGTGATACTCGGTAAATCACTTTATCTTTAACTACCTCTGTTCCTTTACGTGCCGAAAGTGTGAGTGCTTAGAAACAGTGTAATTGCCACACGAGGCACTATGTTATGAAATGGACGTGCTAGGTTGGCTCTTTGCCAGCGGGTGCTTAGTAGCCAACACCCAACTGGTGTATGGCTTTTCTCCGGAGCCCCTTTAGTCACCCTGCAGCCCACCTTCGCCATTTGCTGAGATGGCAGGGCAGCAGAGCTCTGAGCACTGCCATCAGTCTCCTGCATATCACTGCCTTCACTAGTGCCTTGCACATCTGCAAATGGTTCTGATGAACCTTGCTAATAGCCACTGGCGAAGCACTAGATGCCGGAACCTGTTAGCCTAGCTTCACCAAGACTGGACCAACAATAAGGTCAAGAACAGTACCCAGTCGCCCATTCTGCCCTAATATTGCAGCATTGTCCAGGCAAACACTATCCGACATACATGTCTAGTCACACAGAAGTGGCCTCCGGGGCTAGGGAAATCAAATGGGCCTCATTCCGAGGTTGGTGTTAGTCGTGGCGCCATTAACGCCATGGCTAGCACCATTACCGGTACCGTGTCCGCCCTCGTTCAATGGGGACTTACCGGTCTAGTCCGACCTTTGCAGGACCGGTAAGTCCCCATTGAAAAAATGTCAATCCCCATTCCCATTTGAGCCCCCATAGGGCTCAATGGGAATGGGGAGGGTGCTAATAACGGTACCGTAAATTACGGTACCGTTATTAGCTCTGAAGTTCCTTTGCGGATCCCATCCATAACACCTGGTAAAAGCAAACGTTAAGGACAGGGCCGCAAAAAGGGACCTCGTAGTAGGGTGCAAAGGCTTTACCAGCAATGATGTCCTTAACGGTTCCCCGTATACCTTTGCGCCGTACTCGGAATGAGGCCCAATCACTCAGAGTGTCCTACCAACACCAAGATGGCCATTGGAGTCAGATGCTTCTGGCCTCTTTAGGATGTGACGGCACGTGCTGCCCCTGAAGTGCAGAAGAAGGCACACATTTGAAAACATACTCTATTCCAATTATCTGCAGGTGATTATCCAGCCCTGATTCATCTTTGCATTCTGGGATTTGTAGTCTGAGTTTTATAATGGAAAATACAGAACTTCAAGTTCCAGAATGCTAAATTTGTCACGTTGCATAGATTATTGCTAACTTTAAGCCCAGGCATTTGGCAGGCTCCTACTTACCACCAGCAGCAGTGTTTCTGTCAATGTTTTTATTTTCTCCTAAACGATCCTTCCATATGGTGACGCGCTCGGTCCGTGCTCCCGTCTCTACTTGTCTGACACTGCCAATGAGACTGATCCATGGAGCTGCAGGACCACACATGGCAGGCATCTCTGGAGTATTGCCAGCCTTCGTTTAGGGTGCTTGCTTGACCACACTGCCAGCTTGCACCCGGCTTCCATTTGTCCACAGTGGAGCAGGAGTGCCATCAGCAGGTAAGCAGATAGGTAGATATGCCAGTCTGACATAGCAATACTTTACCCTCTAATTTAATTGGGCAAAATCAATACAACAGATTCTAACTGGATACCAAATTCTAGTGAAAAAGAAAAGCAGGCAGTTTTAACTCTAGACGGATGTAAGGCTGCCAGTGTAACACAATGTCATATCATTAAACATTGTGTGACCTCAAGTGACCCCCTGCAATAAAGCATTCTAGGCGCCATCTGAAGTCAATTCTCTTAATATTCTTTTCCTTGACAGTTTGCTGTTCTTTACCTAAAAACCCTTTCCCTCAGTGACTGAATTGTCTTAATTTCACTAGGCAACGAGACACTGCTCTTAATTAGCAGCGCAAAGCATTTTGCCCTTTTTGGCTCAGTGCTTCGGCGCGCAGGACAGCAGATGGGACCGTGTCATCAAGACATTTGCTGAAGAATTAGACTCCGGCACATCGACAAATAATGGACTCCACAAAGCCCAGCCTGGGGAGCGGTTTATATTCCATGAAACAAACAGAAACAGAGGCCTGACCATCCAAAGACTCCCCGCGCGCTAGCAAACGTACAGGGGCAATAGATCTCGGCTCGCCGGGCCGCAGCGGCGCATCCCAATTTCTGTTCGAAGAGCCGCTTGGTGCTGCGCGCTCACCTCTCCATCAGCAGCAAGGAGCGGGCCGCCGGACAGCCGCCGCTTATCGCGATAGTAATTGGACAGGATTGTAGGGCACTTGGCCATTCCCACCAAGCCTCCTCAGCAGCTCCTGGAGGAGGGTGAGAAGATGGCTCGCCATAGAGGAAAACAAGCATTGGCAATGCCAACAGCTTGGGGTTTTGTGTAGGCACTGGAAATGTATTTGCCAGGCACAGCCAGAGTGATATTAACTGGCTATTGATGGTACGACCTGCAAAATGGCACATGTACCTGGGCATTGAATAGCCTGAAAATGTCTAATACTTATACACAAGCCAAAACTGTTGCCTTTGTTTTTTAACAGGATGTAAGTGAAGGACACATATAGTGCTTATAAATTGAGTGACTTAAGGCAGACCTGCTTAAAATATTTTCATTGCACCAGTCATTAACTCAGAAGGATGCTTTAAAATAAACACTGGCAGTCACTTTGAGCTCAACGTTAACACTGGCAGTCACCTTGAGCTCAACGTTAACACTGGCAGTCACCTTGAGCTCAACGTTAACACTGGCAGTCACTTTGAGCTCCACGTTAGATCGTAAGGTTTTAAAAACCCAGCTCAATGAGCTCCTATGAGGATGTGTTTTGGTTAAGCGCAGGAAGTGGGTGTGAATGGCTATAAGTATTATCATGGTATGGGCAGTGAACGTTTGGGTAAATAACTAAACATCACCTACAAACTTTGCAGCTCTCCTCGTATTTTGTTACAAGCCACAAGAATAGACAGAGGATTACACTACCTGATTGGCTGCACATCCAACAAATCTCCATCCGAGGTTCTACGTACGCATAAGTGCACCACTCCAGTGGACACTGGCTGCAGGCATGGCCACCCACACAGATCAGAATACGGTATCCAGTAATTCCATCGAATGACAATCCATCTAACACCAAACCATTGAATTTTTCCCATCGAAATACCATGCCATAGAATCGCCATTTCATTGAATAAAATGTGATGGCTCCATCGAAATGTAATGTTATGATTCGAGGTTAGATTAGGGTTACATTAGGGTTAGGGTTGGGGCTAGGGTTAGATTAAGAGTTACATTAGGGTTAGGGTTAGGGTTGGGGCTAGGGTTAGCTTAAGGGTTAGGGTTGAGGGTTAGGGTTGGGGCTAGGGTTAGATTAAGGGTTATATTAGGGTTAGGGTTGTGGCTAGGGATAGGGTTATGGATAGGGTTGGGGCTAGGGTTAGATTAAGGGGTACATTAGGGTTATGGTTGGGGCTAGGGTTAGATTAAGGGTTACATTAGGGTTAGCGTTAGGGTTGGGGGTTAGAGTTGGGGCTAGGGTTAGATTAAGTGTTACATTAGGTTTAGGGTTAGGGTTGGGGCTAGGGTTAGATTAAGGGTTACATTAGGGTTACGGTTGGCACTAGGGTTGGATTAAGAGTTACATTGGGGTTAGGGTTATAGCTGGGGCTACGGTTAGGGTTAGGTTGGGGCTAGGGTTAGAATAAGGGTTACATTAGGGTTTGGGTTAGTGTTAGGGATAGGGCTATGGTTAGGGTTAGGGTTGGGGGTGGGCGTGGGGGTTAGGTGGGGCTGGATGGGGGACCACCCAATATACAGAAATACTTAAAAACATTACAAGGAGCTGGCCAATGCTACAATGTCAGCACTTTACAGCACCATGTAACATTTTAAAGTTACAAAAAAAGCACGGAAAAGCTACTTTTTACATGTAAAAGGGGATTTCCATTGAAACCAGTCCATGTATATTGTTGATGCAAAATATAGGTTGTCAATCCTTTGGTATGCAATGGTTTGTATTCGATGGTTTTGCATGTTGACCCTTCTTTTTTCAACGTAATCACAATAAACCCAGAATACAGCACCAACTAAAACAAATTAAGTCTCGCTGGTCACATAATTGTTCCACCTACTTACAACAGTCTATGCCTCAACACCTTTGCCATCCGTATGCAGCGAGCAGCGAAGACCTATGACAAATGTGGGCCAGCTGCACACATAGGGTGTCTCTAGCCCTCATGTCATCTCTTGACCCCTCTCAGCACCCAACCACATGCCTGAACTTGTGGGTTGCTCTCTAACAGAGCCTGGCCAGCCCTGCTAGGCCTTATCATGGCCAAATACACACACACATTCTAATCCTACTCCGTGATCTCCAACACTCAGGACTTTGGTCCCCCAGGGCGTTCTCACCACTAGCACATTGAGATTATAATAATGATAAAAGGCGCTATATAAATGACGACTACTATCCAATTCAATGCGGCATGCCATTTGCCCCTATTTGAACTCTAATGCAATAGTTTTGGCTTATAGGTGGCACTGAAGCGCCACCTAAGAGCTAAAACTAAAAAGACGGAATACCACAGAGCACTTCTAGGACGTGAGAACTTTCATCCAGATCATGGGTTGAAAATTCTTGCTTTCGACTTCTACTGATGAATTCTTGATCATGCTTTTTAATGAGTAGATAATTACCTACTGAAGTCTGATTGCTCACTCATGAATCTGAAACCACAATTAAATAGTGCCATCTTCTCCTGTACCACCCAGCAGAAACAGAGATGTGCTGTTTCAGTGCCGTAATTGGCCTGATTTCAAAGACGGTCTTTAGCATTTTAACCTAAATCCAGAAGGGGGCAGTATAGAACACAACACGTACACACGTGGCTACAGACAACTGGAAGCACCAAAGAAGGGGAGAGCTGCAGGAATAAGGCAGGTGTCACATTAGAGCACTAGGGTGCATGTATTTATTTATTTGGCAATGTTAATTTTTGTAACACACCACATGTCCATAGGCCTAGGGGCGCACATGCAGCAAATAAGATGATGACAGACGATAAAGTCAGTAACCGGAAGGACAACCAAGAGCAACCCGCATTCAGCCTGGATTAAGGTTGACAAGGTGGTGTTTAAGAGGTCAAGTGTATCAGCCTATCGTTTTAGTGAGGAAAAGGGGACAATGCCCCCTCTTCGGCAAAGCAGTAAGGTGGATACAGAGCTGGCCTTAGGGCAGTGCCATCTGGGTGAACACCCAGGGTGTCATTAGCCCCTGCCACGCCAGCTCAGGGGATTCTTTCAAGGTCTCCACCAAGCTGGCATGGTGGGAGAAGGCGCGGCAGGTGCCCTATTGATATTAATGCGCCCTGCTCTTGGGCTGCTACTGGGCTTTCCAGTGCAGGAGCGGGGTCATTTAATAACAATAGGTTGCTGATGCTTTTGCCCCAGTGCCCTATTGAAGTTATTACCTCCCTACTGTGGCGCGGGAGCTGGGTGGTTTTCATTAGAATAGGGAGCTGATGTAATAGCATCAGCACCCTATTCCAGCAATTAACCTCCTGCTCAGGTGCGGGAACAGGGAGTAAAAGAAATGTTCACCTGCCCTCTCCCCCGGCATTCGCCAGCGGCCCTCTGGGTGGTGCCAAATTCTTGTTTCACTTCCCGGGGCGCTGCCGTAGCTAAGGCCGCCGCAGCGTGGCCGTACCTTGGATACCATCTCACACTCGCACACACACACACACACACACAGGAACAGGCAGGAAATTGTAAACCTGTTTTTTTGTCACCGAGGAGGAGTAAGAGGTGTGGGTGAATCACGGTGGTCCAAAAGCAAAGGAGATGGGTACAGCCGCAAAGCGGGCAAGTCATTAAGAATACAGTCTGATGCCCTTGAAGGAACCTTTGCTTATGTGAAGAACACAAAGAAAAAGTGAAAAGTATCAAAAAGTATAAAGCAAACTGACAGCCAAAGCTGCTTAGAAAAGAACAAGGTGTATTCTTGTATGCTTGTAGACTGATCCTGCAAACTCAACACAGCCTTGAGACTGGGTGCCAAGAGCTACCATACTCTACACATAGCTTCTTGCATCGATGTATGATGAGATGTTGCAAATGCTAAGGGTCAGGACGCCCCCTCATTTCATATGCCCTTGAAGGAACCAGCACAGTAGAGGCACTGACGTGCAAGGGTGGACTGGGAACCAAAAGAGGCCCTGGAAATAATGTTCAAGGTAGCCCCATATTATACATTTCCTGCAAGCACCACCATGTATGAATGGGAACATGTGGAAACACCATACAATAGAGGTTCCGGGCACATGGGCCTACTGGGAAATATCCAGAGTTCCCTATTGGCCAGTCCACCTCTGCTGACGGTCAAGGCCCTGCGTGTCCGGAGGAGGGGGCAGAAGTGGGCTTGCCCTTATGAAAAGAAGCGGAAAGGAATACAAGGTACAAG
The DNA here is from genome assembly GCF_040938575.1 of Ambystoma mexicanum. Lineage (NCBI taxonomy): Eukaryota > Metazoa > Chordata > Amphibia > Caudata > Ambystomatidae > Ambystoma > Ambystoma mexicanum. The sequence continues at coordinate 64,311,750 of NC_090934.1, forward strand.
GACCACCTGTACATTCTACTGCCCCCCCCCCCCTGTTTCATTTACTAACACATACACCTTTGTTTGGGGTAAGGAAGAGGTTGACTGTGCGCGGAGTGAGCAGAGCAGCACAGCTAAGCAGTTGCATCCAATGTTCAGCCACAATGCTACCAAGGTAAGCATGGTGAACTCTCAATCCTACCACTTCTTGTCACGTGACTTAAGTTACTTTACTTTATAAACTGTAATGCGCTTCAATGGACCCGGAGGCATAATGACGCAGACTAGACACAAACAGATACTTAAATGCAAATAGCCATGAGAAGAAGATGTCAGGAAGCGGAATTTAGGCAAACAGCCAGGTCTTTAGCTTTTTCTTAAATGGCTCGAGTTGTTGTTCAAGCCTTAGGTCAAATGGGAGGTTGTTCCAGGCGGCGGGAGTCGCTGCACCAAAGGCTCCCTTTTCTGCCTTTTTTGTTCTACTTCTTGGAATGATCAACACTTGAAGTTTGTTGGATCTGAGCAATCTAGAGGGGATCTTATACACTAACAGATCCCTCAAGTAGTTTGGCATGACCCCCTTAAGGCACTTAAAGGTGATCATGATAAGACAGAAGCAGATTCTGGCCTCCACAGGGAGTCAGTGTAAAGCTCTTCTTGCCGCTAAGACATGATCACGCCTCATCAGACCCACTACGGTCCTGACGGCCCCATTCTGGATCACCTGCAAGCAATTGATTTCAGCTTTACTAAAGCCAGAAATAAGACTACAACAATAGTCCATTTTTTAATCTATTATGGCTCTCGCTAGTGTTTCGGCGTTGGCCTGGGAGATGAAGGGGCGCATGTGAAAGAAGAGTCTAAGAGTGTGGTGTCAGGCTGTTCCCGACACCACACTCCCCACGTGAGCTTTCATAGAGAGATGTTGATCTAGAATGACCCCTAGGGATTTTACCTTTTTGCGTGTGTTGATCTTCACGTTGCCTAGATGGAAACTCCCATAAACGGATTCCTGTTTAGCGAGTACGCTGGGGGATCCCACAATCATTAGCTCGGTCTTCGATTTATTAAGGGCTAGACGTTTCGCAGCCATTCGGTTTTCTATACAAGTGTAGGCTTTGTTCAATCTGGCTTCATCTAATGCATGGGATCCTTCCAATGGGATGGCACTCTGGGTGTCATCAGCAAAGTTGGTGAACCAAATCCCTTCCTGGTCCAGCATATGAAAAAATGGGACAGTGAAAATATTATAAAAGCACGGAAAAAGACTGGCTCCCTGAGGTGCTCCACACAGTAGTTTCTGCAATCTCTGAACAGACACAGCTTAACCTATTCTGAAGAAATGATGCGAACCAGTGAGAGGCTGCAGAAGAGAAGAAAGCCACTTCTTCGAGCCTGGCGACCAACATATTGTGGTCGACCAGGTCAAAAGTGGCAGAAAGATCTAAGAGCATAAGCATAGAAGCCAAGACTTGGTCCATATGCGATAGGAGCCTAGATTTGAGTTCCAGCATAGCCGTCTCAGTGCTGTGCCCAGCCCTTAAACCTGCTTGTCGGCCGTTAAGGATGGGGAACATATTGAGATGTATGGCTATCTGGTTATAGGCAACCTTATCTAAAATCTTCAATAAAAAGGCAGTGTTGGTTATGGGTCTATAATTCAACAGATCTTCCATAGGCAGGTCAGGTTTCTTTAATAGCGGTGTGACCCAAGATCGCTTGAGGTCACCTGGGCCAATGCACTCTATAAATGATGCATTAACAAACTTGAGAATAGCATCAAGGAGGGAGGGGGGACAGGTTTTGATCATAATAGCTGATTATGGGTCCCCATTGCAGCTGGTGGTCTTGAGATGTGCAACCACTTCCGTTAACTCCACCAGGGAGATCGGGGAGAAGGCAAATTTAGGGATTGTAGGACAGTGTTTTAACTCACTACAGCTTGAGGTATTAACCATATTGGCATTGGCATTCCCCCCCCCCAGGATATTAGACTTAATGCCCTGTAACTTAGCACCCATTGCATCCTGAATCCTTTGACACAACATTGTGTCTTTCACTACAGCACCAATATCGGGAGCTGAGGTAGACTCGAGCTCCTTAAGTATTTTAAATAGTTCTTTCGTCTCTGATTTTGCCGCGACAATCCTGTCATTGAAGACATTATTTTTTGCTTCCAGAAGGGCTATTTTTTTAAAGCGCTGGTAGCCGTTTTATATTTAATAAACTATTGGTGTTGAAAGACACCACTGTTTTACTACAATGGCTCTCTTTGGACACCTACCCATCCTGGTGAGAATGTACAGTTGCCTTTGCTTTACTCATCCTTTCGGTGTGGTGAGGGTCATCATGTGACCTTTTCCCGCTGTGCCTTAACCCTTAGGTGTGGTAGTTGGCGTGGCTTCTTCCAGGGTTTGCCTGTGGAATTCAGTACGAAATGATACACCATAGACACTTCTGAGCAGATGTGACACACTTCCTCCCCTCCCACAGCTTTGGGAGGCAAAGCTAGAATGCAGTGCACATGCAATCCATGCGAACATACACAGATATCATGGCATGCGTGTAGATCGACAGAAAGGCCTTGGCAGTGATGCACAGCCAGTGTTCGACTTTCATGAACTTCCTAGTTCCTAGAGCAGACACAGTCATGGCATCAATCCTTGGTGGTCAAGCCCCCTCACCCCTTTCTTATTGGCTAGCCTTTGATGCTAGGTCAATTGTTCATGATCCCCAATCGTTCTTCCTCAATTTGTTGAAGACGACTTTTTAAGGTGGCACGCACACGCGCGTCATACATGGGTGATATGTAAGTAGGTCTATGAGTGACCCTGCAGCGTATGTGCTTCTCATCGCAATCCATCCACCCTAACACCAGGATTAGTTAAAGTGTGTTCATGTGACCCATTATCCATGGTGTATCCCTAGTGGGCCAAGACTTGTCTGTGATATTTGCCAATGGATACCTCGGGAGGACACACCCGAAGACTTTCTGACCAATCACAGGAGGCCCTCATGCTCTTTATGCACCCTAAGGCTCTCTGACCAATGGAGGCATGAAGTGAACATGCTACACCAGTGGTCTGCAATCTGCATCTCTACATATGCGTTGGACTACAACTCCCATGATCCTTCAGCACTGACTATGCTGGCTAGGTCTGGAGGGAATAGTAGTTAAAAACATCTGGCACGCTAAAGGTTGCAGACGTTGTCTAGCTGCAACGGTTAAATTCTGTTTCCAGACTTGAGGCTTTGCGCACTTGCCTAAGAACTGCATTTAGGCGGCGTTGTCCCAGATTTGATTATAAACTCTGTGGTTGTAAATGCTTGTGCTGGGCGGTAATTACACACTCTTCTTTGAGAGCTGTAATTGCAAAGTATTTTTCGATGATCAGCAGGCATTTGCATTCCTCCCTTCCCCCATTTGTCGACCAGTTTGCTCCACTCAATTTGTTGAAGCCAACTCTTTAAGGTGGCACGCACACGCGCGTCACACATAGGCGATATGCAAGAGCGACCCTGTTCCTCATCGCAACCCAACACCCCCTGCTCATCCACCCCCATAATAGGAATTTGTTAAAGCGTGTTCACGTGACCGGTCAAATTAGATAGCGGGTGGCCTGATTCTCTGACATTATCAGTCAAGAGAAATGTCAGTTTCTGAAAACGTGGCATGTATTAACCCCTTAAGTGCCAAGGACACGTATGCTTGTTCTTTTTGCATATACTTGCATATTAGCCTGGCAGTAGACAGTGCTGGCAGAGGTGCACTAAACAGCCTTGCTCAATGTGGAATCATGTGCCAGGTAACAGATGTCCTTTTCATGACTTTTCATTGAAACATTTAGGTGTTGGTGTTCAGAGGTTGACCTCACTCTAGCTCTGGGCAGGACTGGTTATTTCACACTGCTATGTATATTTAACCTGAATCTATATCATTCTGTGTGGGCCATCGGCAGGTCTCAGTCTGTCTGTCCTTCCACCAAGAGGTCCAGTGTCTTAACCCTACCAATACATGGTCCTCCTTAACTAGCTACATCGGCGTATCCCTGAAGCGCATACTCCTCTTACGCCACCAAGCTAGTTCCAGGTACCTCAGGGAATATGCAGCGTTCTTTGCTATTTAAGCCCATGGGCCTTCTGCCTTTTTATAGGGACAGGTAACAGTTTCCTTACTTTGATGAGCTACTGGGATGTGCAACCAGAGGCTCCACAATATGTTATGGACTACAACGCCCATGAATCCTCATCATTGACTATGCTCGCTAGGGCTGGTGGGGGTTGTATGTCAAAACACATGGTAAACCATGGGTTTCAGGCAACTGAGTTAGTTATATCACATCTGGAACGTGGTTTTCATCCCTAATCCTGTTCACGATACATTTGCAGGCGAAACATTGGCGCTCTAAATAGTGAAGTGTGCACTATTAACTAACTGCCTGACACTTGTTTGAGGAAATATAGAGTTTGTAAATAACATAATATAACAGGTGCATTTGTAGAGCGCAAGATTCACCCTATGGGGGTGTGTGGGGTGGGGGGGGTGGGGGGCATGGCACTTTTTGACAGATAACAGATGTGTATTCAAATTGCAGAAAGCAATTAACAGAGTTCCTAGTTTACAGACTGGTAGGTGGATTAGTCGGACCAGACAATAGGGACATCTTGTGAATTCCAAACAAGCCAGAGTCTCTGTTAAACGTTAGGGCCTCCATTGCCCATTCAGAGACCATGTGGCCTTTAGAAATAAATGCAAGGCACACCTGTTCCCAGAATACCCCACGGTACCGACCTGAAGAATATAGCTGTTCCTCCCATTCCATGGTGATTAACCAATCAAACCAAGACACTCCTGTTCCCCCAAATGCACAGATGACTCTGATCTCAGAAGACTCTTCACGACCCACCTGTTCATCAATAGGCCAACCCATCCACACAGGACAACCCCAACCCTGACTATTTCACCGACATCACCATATCTTAGCCCACCTGCGTTTAAAATGGGCCAACCATATTTTCAGGAATCCCTTTCAGAATAAGGTCCTGTTAGGACTCAAGCAACCAAATTCCAACATCCCTGCATTGGCTCTTCCTTCAATAACTGGTCACATTTTCATACTGAAAAAGCTCCCCAGTAAGATGCCGACCAAACAGGAGGATTGTTGCTGGCAGGTGTTTGTTTCTGTCAGGATATGCACGCCTTAGCAGGATGTCCTCTCCCTCACTGGATGAGAACTCCCCCTTAAGATGGTCGCTCCCCCATAGGAAGTTCTCTCCCCCACACAGGATGATGACTCCCCCACATGATATCCATTCCCCCGCAGGATGCCCTCTCCCCCACAGGATGACAGCTCCCTCACTGGATGACAACTCCCCGTTAAGGTGGCTGCTCCCTAATAGGATGACGGCTCCCAAACAGGAAGATGACTCCCCACACGATGCCTACTCCCCACAGGATGTCCTCGCCCCACAGAATGTGTGCTCCAACACAGTATGCTAGCTCCCCCACAGGCTGACAGGTCCATCACAGGATGACGCCTCCCACACAGGAAGATGACTCCCCCACAGGATGTGCTCTCCCTCACAGGATGCCCTCTCTGACACAGGATGTCCGATCCCACACAGAATGCTAGCTCCCCCACAGGGTGGCTGCTCCCTAACAGGATGACGGCTCCCAAACAGGAAAATGACTCCTCACAGGATGTGCTCTCCCACACAGGATGCCCTCTCTGACACAGGATGTCGGCTCCTACACAGGATGCTAGCTCCCCCACAGGGTGGCTGCTCCTCCACTGGATGCCCACCCCCACATAGTAGCATAGCTCCCCCACAGTATGCCCACTCCTCCACAGAATGCTCTCTCTTCCACAGGATGAAAGATCCCCCACAAGATTCCCGCTCGCACACAGGATGATGACTCCCCCACACGATGTCCATTCCCCCGCAGGATGCCCTCTCCCCCACAGGATGACAGCTCTCTCACTGGATAACAACTCCCCGTTAAGGTGGCTGCTCCCTAATAGGATGACGGCTCCCAAACAGGAAGATGACTCCCCACACGATGCCTACTCCCCACAGGATGTCCTCGCCCCACAGAATGTGTGCTCCAACACAGTATGCTAGCTCCCCCACAGGCTGACAGGTCCATCACAGGATGACGCCTCCCACACAGGAAGATGACTCCCCCACAGGATGTGCTCTCCCTCACAGGATGCCCTCTCTGACACAGGATGTCCGATCCCACACAGAATGCTAGCTCCCCCACAGGGTGGCTGCTCTTCCACTGGATGCCCGCTCCCAAATAGTATCAAAGCTCCCCTACAGTATGCCCACGCCTCCACAGAATGCTCTCTCTTCCACAGGATGACAGACCCCCCACAAGATGCCCGCTCCCACACAGGATGATGTCTCACCCACAAGATGCCCGCTCCCACACAGAATGATGTCTCACCTACAAGATGCCCACTCCCGCACAGGTTGTTCTCTTCCCCACAGGATGACAGGTCCCGCACAGGATGGCACTCTCCACAGGATGCCACTCTCCACAGGATATCCTCTACCCTAAGGGATGCCAACTCCCCACCAGATAGCACTCCCCACATGATGCAACTCTCAACATGATGCCCACTCCTCCAGAGGATACCGCACACCAAAGGATGCCACTCTCCACAGGATGTCCTCTACACCACTGGATGCCAGCTCCCCCACAGGGTACCACTGCCCACAGGATGCCACTCTCCACAGGATGACTGGCACTCCCCTGCAGGATAGCGCACACCACAGGATGTCTGCTCTCCTACCAGATGCCAGCTCCCCCACCAGATACCACTGCCCACAGGATGCCACTCTCCACAGGATGTCCGTTACCCCACTGAGTGCCAGATCCCCCACAGGGTACCACTCCCACAGGATGCCACTCCCCCGCAGGATACCGCGCACCACAGGATGTCTGCTTTCCCACCGGATGTCAGCTACCCCACCAGAGACCAGGTGCCCGACAGCATACGTACTCCCTCACAGGTTGACGCTACTCCCCACTCGATGCCTACAGACTGCCTCACAGGATGTCCTTCTGCTTGCAAGCTGTCTTTTCAGTATCAGCTGATCCTTAAAGAGCAAAATAATCCCCAGGCAATGGGCAAAAGAGTTCGAGCTGTCACACTTAATGAGTGTCTAGACTTATAGAAAGGTGCTGGGTACGAACAATCAATACCTCGGATTTAAGACCAAAAAACACGGTGTCCTCTCCCTCTCCATTCCCTCCCCCCTCCCTCTAGTGAGGGGGTGTAATGGACTTGTTTTCTTTGCTAGTTTATCTGTATGACGGAAGCCGGCTCTTCTGTTGTAGACCACGCTGTCTGTAAGCAGGTGATCTCTCCACCAAATCTTCTCGTAAGCCCCTTTTTTTGTTCTTTTTCTGGTAAGGTAGCGTTTAGGAATAATGTCTTGGTGACGTGTCTCTTTGGTGAGAGTGTGAAGGGCTGTGTTGGGGTTATGCTCTTGAGGTTGTTAATTTTTCAGTCATGGGTGTAATTGTGTTAGTTGTCTGGCGTTCCTGTCTGGACACCTGGCGCATGTTCTGGCGGAAGTTGATTTCAATACCTTCCCGTCATATGGTTAATGTTGGGGGTGCTTTGGTTTATTGTAGGAACAATGTTGCTTCAGTGAAGAGGATAATAATAATTTGGCACTTATAAAGCGCTACGAAACCTCAGGTATCTGAGCGCTGCTTATTATTACCCACGGTGTGTGGTGCTCATTTATCGACCTCCGAAGGATGAAAGGATGAGTTTTGCCCTGCCTGGATTCTAACCTGCGTTAGCAGGCTCTGCACGCATGTCAAAGCGAGCGCTCTACTCGCTGTGCCATTTGACCGGCGAGGTTGAACGGGGTGGCCTCCCCATTGGAACGTCCATAGGGCAAAGGACAGTGGCGACACGTTGCAAGAAAAGACAGCATTCGAGGTGTGAACAGCTTCATCTGGAGGCCCCTTTAACATGACTGGTGTGGTGTTGGCAGGCTACTGAAAGGTTGGCAATCACGTCAGTTGTGTAAGACGCGTAGTAAGACGGTAGTCTGTTGATGAGAAGGAAGCTTGGTGTGGTTCGCATGAGGTAGACCAAATTAGAAGGGGTGATTTGCAGTTTGGCACGTTGTCAGACTGTGACGTTTTATTTTGAGGGCATCTCTGTGTACGCGTGCAATTCCTCCTCTCTTGATGAGTCTGTCGGCAAACACTATCTTGCAGCCTTGGGGAATTGTTGCAGAGTAGTCTTCTGAGACCATGGGTTCTACGATGAAAGGAGTGTCTGTTTTACCCTCCCCCCTAGAGGGAAGGCAGAGATGTCAGAACAATGTCCGGTATGTATTCATGTGAAGGAGGAGCTAGCCCAGGTTATTTGGTTCCTGGGGGGTGGACTCCAGCAGTCTCTGGCTTTTTGCATTCTACTTCAAACAGACTGAGGAATTTCTTCTTGGAGTCTGGCTGGTTGTCCTAAGTCCATCGAAGGATTGATGTGAGGGCGTTGTTTTGTGATGAGCCGTCTAAGATGAGGTTATTTGAAAGTTTGTGAAGCTTCTTTTGTTTCGTAGCAGGCTTCTGTACATTATGTGGCTTGTGGTGATTCGTAGCAGTTTTCTGTACATTGTGTGGCTTGTGGTGATTCGTAGCAGTTTTCTGTGCATTGTGTGGCTTGCAATGATTCGTAGCGCTCTTCTGTGCATTGTGTGGCTTGCAGGGATTTGTAGCAGTCGTCTGTGAATTCTGTGGCTTGGGTGATTCATAGCAGTCTTCTATGCATTGTGTGGCCTGCTGTGATTTGAGGCAGTCTTCTTTGCATTGTGTGTCTTGGGTGATTCGTAGCAGTCTTCTGTGCATTGTGTGCTTTGCAGTGATTCGTAGAAGTTTCCTGTGCATCGTATGGCTTGCAGTGATGCGTAGCAGTCTTGTGTGCATTTCGTTGCTTGCAGTGATTCGTAGCAGTCCTCTGTACATTGTGTGACTTGCGGTTATTCGTAGCAGTCTTCTGTGCTTTGTGTGGCTTGCAATGCTTCGTAGCAGCATTCTGTGCATTGTGTGGCTTGTGGCTATTCATAGCAGTTTTCTGTGCATTGTGTGGCTTTCAATGATTCGTAGCAGTTTTCTGTGCATTGTGTGGCTTGCAATGATTCGTAGTGCTCTTCTGTGCATGGTGCGGCTTGCAGTAATTCATAGCAGTCATCTGTGCATTGTGTGGTTTGCAGTGATTTGTAGCGGTCTTCTGTACATTGTGTGTCTTGCAGTGATTTGTAGCACTCTCTGTGTATTCCATGGCTTGCAATGATTCGTAGCAGCCTTCTGTGCATTGTGTGGCTTGCGGTGATTCATAGAAGCCTTCTGTGCATTGTGTGGCTTGTGGTGATTCGTAGCAGTCTTCTGTGCATTTGTGGCTTGTGGTGATTCATAGCACTCTCCTGTGCATTGTGTTGCTTGCAGTGATTCGTAGCAGTCTTCTGTACATTGTGTGGCTTGCGGTGATTCGTAGCAGTCTTCTGTGCATTGTGCGGCTTGCGAAGATTCGTAGCAGTCTTCTGTGCATTTTGTGGGTTGAAGTGATTTGTAGCGCTCTTCTGTGCATTGTGTGGCTTGCAGTGATTCATAGCAGTCTTCTGTGCATTGTGTGGCTTGCAGTGATGCGTAGCAGTATTATGTGTTTTATGTGGCTTGCTTTGATTCATAGCAGTCTTCTGTGCATTGTGTGGCTTGGGTGATTTGTAGCAGTCTTCTGTGCATTGTGTGGCTTGGGTGATTCGTAGCAGTCTTCTGTGCATTGTGTGGCCTGCTGTGATTTGTAGCAGTCTTCTGTACATTGTGTGGCTTGGGTTATTCTTAGCAGTCTTCTGTGCATTGTGTGGCTTGCAGTGATTCGTAGCAGTCGTCTGTGCATTGTGTGGTTTGCAGTGATTCGTAGCAATCTTCTGTCCATTGTGTGGCTTGCAATGATCCTTACCAGCCTTCTGTGCATTGTGTGGCTTGTGGTGATTTGTAGCACTCTTCTGTGCATTGTGTGGCTTGCAGTGATTTGTAGCAGTCCTCTGTACATTGTGTGACTTGCGGTTATTCAAAGCAGTTGTCTGTGCTTTGTGTGGCTTGCAATGATTCGTAGCAGCCTTCTGTGCATTGTGTGTCTTGTGGCTATTCGTAGCAGTTTTCTGTGCATTGTGTGGCTTTCAATGATTCGTAGCAGCCTTCTGTGCGTTGTGTGGCTTGCAATGATTTGTAGCGCTGTTCTGTGCATTGTGTGTCTTGCGGTGATTTGTAGAAGTATTCTGTGCATTGTGTGGCTTGCAATGATTCGTAGCAGCCTTCTGTAAATTGTGTGGCTTTCAGGTATTCGTAGCAGTTTTCTGTGCATTGTGAGGCTTGCAGTGAATCGTAGCAGCCTTCTGTGCATTGTGTGGCTTGTGGTGATTCATAGCAGTCTTCTGTGCATTGTGTGTCTTGCAGTGATTGGTAGCGCTCTTCTGTGCATTGTGTGGCTTGCAGTGATTCGTAGCAGTCATCTGTGTATTGTGTGTCTTGCGGTGATTTGTAGCGCTCTTCTGTGCATTGTGTGGCTTGCAGTGATTCGTAGCAGTCATCTGTGTATTGTGTGTCTTGCGGTGATTTGTAGCGCTCTTCTGTGCATTGTGTGGCTTGCAGTGATTCGTAGCAGTCTTCTGTACATTGTGTGGCTTGTGGTATTTTGTAGCCGTCTTCTGTCAATTGTGTGGCTTGCAATGATTCGTAGCAGCCTTCTGTGCATGGTGTGTCTTGCGTGATTTGTAGCGCTCTTCTGTGCATTTTGTGGCTTGCAGTGATTTGTAGCAGTCTGTTGCGCATTTCGTTGCTTGCAGTGATTCCTAGCAGTCCTCTGTACATTGTGTGACTTGCGGTTATTCAAAGCAGTCGTCTGTGCTTTGTGTGGCTTGCAATGATTTGTAGCAGTCTTCTGTGCATTGTGTGGCTTGTGGCTATTTGTAGCAGTTTTCTGTGCATTGTGTGGCTTTCAATGATTCGTAGCAGCCTTCTGTGCGTTGTGTGGCTTGCAATGATTTGTAGCGCTCTTCTGTGCATTGTGTGTCTTGTGGTGATTTGTAGAAGTATTCTGTGCATTGCGTGGCTTGCAATGATTCGTAGCAGCCTTCTGTACATTGTGTGGCTTTCAGGTATTCGTAGCAGTCTTCTGTGCATTGTGAGGCTTGCAGTGAATCGTAGCAGCCTTCTGTGCATTGTGTGGCTTGTGGTGATTCATAGCAGTCTTCTGTGCATTGTGTGTCTTGCGGTGATTTGTAGCGCTCTTCTGTGCATTGTGTGGCTTGCAGTGATTCGTAGCAGTCATCTGTGTATTGTGTGTCTTGCGGTGATTTGTAGCCCTCTTCTGTGCATTGTATGGCTTGCAGTGATTCGTAGCATTCATCTGTGTATTGTGTGTCTTGCGGTGATTTGTAGCTCTCTTCTGTGCATTGTGTGGCTTGCAGTGATTCGTAGCAGTCTTCTGTACATTGTGTGGCTTGTGGTATTTTGTAGCCGTCTTCTGTCAATTGTGTGGCTTGCAATGATTCGTAGCAGCCTTCTGTGCATTGTGTGTCTTGCAGTGATTTGTAGCGCTCTTCTGTGCATTTTGTGGATTGCAGTGGTTCGTAGAAGTCCTCTGTACATTGTGTGACTTGTGGTTATTCGAAGCAGTCTTCTGTACTTTGTCTGGCTTGCAATGATTCGTAGCAGCCTTCTGTGCATTGTGTGGCTTGTGGCTATTTGTAGCAGTTTTCTGTGCATTGGGTGGCTTGCAATGATTCGTAGCGCTCTTCTGTGCATTGTGCGGCTTGCAGTAATTCGTAGCAGTCGTCTGTGCATTGTGTGGTTTGCAGTGATTCGTAGCAGTCTTCTGTGCATTGTGCGGCTTGCAGTAATTCGTAGCAGTCGTCTGTGCATTGTGTGGTTTGCAGTGATTCATAGCAGCCTTCTGTGCATTGTGTGGCTTGAGGTGATTCGTAGCGGTCTTCTGTGCATTGTGTGGCTTGAGGTGATTCGTAGCGGTCTTCTGTGCATTGTGTGGCTTGTGGTGATTCGTAGCATTCTTCTTTGCTTTGTGTGGCATGTGGTGTGAATCGGCTTTTTCCGGCGAGTGCCGGATGCTGCACGAAAATGGATTTTTGAAGCCAGTGAAGAAAGGCAGAGCCCATAATTTACTAATAACATGTTCAGAAAACTCACAGCCATTTGATTATTCCTCCCTTCTCTTTTGAATTATCACCTAACATCTTTTGCATCAAGCACCTTTTGGAACCTTAACACAACCATGAAAAGCCCCAGATGTGGTCTTACACGGTTCAGCACAACTCCAGACACAATTTCAGAAATCAGTCTTTTGGTAAAATTATAGGACAGGCTTAGTTAGGACTGTTTTTGAATGCTAACATGATTCTGATGTTATCTGTGCAAAACATGCTTTGTTTAGGCTAGGCTCTTCTGAAAACAAAGTTAGGCGACGACACATGAAGCCTTTTAGTGCTTTACAGATGCCCACATAACATATCATGCTATTTTATGGCACGACCTTGCACAGCAGAGCTGCACATGGGCACCGGGCTGCAAGACCTGCATGTGATGGGCGACTACATTGGCAAGTGACAGCAATGCATGGCAGCTGTAGTGCGTCACTCTGTAGTATAAGGAGTAAAGGACTCCCAGGCACAGGTCCATACCGACGCACAGACCTCACTGTACTGTGCTACTGTTAAAAGATGGCAGCCCAAATGCCGGCTGCACAGACTCTGTACAGCGCTCCGCGGATCTCGAGCTAGGTCTGCGCTTTAAACAATAAAATAAAAAGAATACTAAATAAAATATGCCCTGAGTATACAGCACTGTCACTTGATATTCCCTGCCTAAAAAGCCCCCCCCCCATACATAACTAGCGCCATGAGGCCTGTTGATTGCGTGTGTGTGTGTTACAAATGTAAAAGTAACTAAACTAATAAATAAATAAATAAATACATACATACATACATGCATACATACATACATACATACATAAATATCCATGGTCTGAATCACTGACCTCCATGGAGACTGGCATTATTTTGCTCACTCATGATCGCTGGCACTGTGTTTAAGAAATAATCGCCTACTTGTGATGTCACTAATCTGTCATCATCAGGAAGCGCAGCTCGTCAGAGGCAGCTGCAGGGCGCAGGCGTCCATTTTGCACACTAGGACATGCATTAACTAGCAGAAAGGCTGTGATTTATAGAGCTAAACCAGAGTCCTTCCAAGCACATCAGCATTTTCTAAAACCCAAGACACACACTGACTACTTCAAAATGTGGATTAACCGTGATCCATCTGGTATTACACAGAATAGAGTGCCCACACATTTCAAGTGTGGCATAGGTCACTTTGGGTGTCTGTGTAACGCCCCCGACTATTGCCCTCCTAGGCACAGAAGTCATTTGCGGTGCCAGCCACCCTTAAGATGTGCAGCTGAAAGACACCATTCTTTCACAATGATGCCTTCACAGCGCACAGAAGGCAGCCCATGTTCTTCTTAGCACACATGCATGCCAGCCCTTGTCAGCGGCAACGAGGCTTACTTACATGCTCCAGAGATTGAGGTGCTAAAATGCCCACATAGACAATTACACACGTACTGGCGCTTCAGCCCAGCCTCCTCCAGAACACAATGTTCAGCTTTTAGAAGTATTTGTGGAATTTCTATTAAAATAAATTATATTTTCAACGCAAGTGCAAACTCATCAGGCGGAACGGTGGCTGTGAAGCCTGCGGAAAGTGGAGCCGTAACCACCGGGGGAGGAGATTTGTCATTTAAAAGCTAATGTCAAAGCCCAGGGCGTTTAACCAGAAAAATGAGGCATTAGGTTTCCATCCGTGTCTGTCCTGAGGACCACCATCGCCCAAAGGTCAACTGGCCTGCTAGGAATTAGGATCTTCCGGGGCAATGTGGCGCTTGCCACGAGCCACAGTCATTCGCTTCCCTAAGGTGAACTGGCCTGATAGGAATCAGGAGCTTCCGGGACAATCTGGCGCTTGCCACGAGCCACAGTCATTCACTTTACTAAGGTGTACTGGCCTGCTAGGAATCAGGAGCTTCCGGGACAAGCTAGCGCTTGCCACGAACCACAGTCATTCAGTTCCCTAAATTGAACTGGGCTGCTAGGAATCAGGAGCTTCAGGGACAAGCTGGCGCTAGCCACGAGCCACAGTCGTTTGCTTTCCTAAGGTGAACTGGCCTGCTAGGAATCAGGAGCTTCTGGGACAAGCTAGCACTTGCCACGAGCCACAGTTTTTCGCTTCCCTAAGGTGAACTGGCCTGCTAGGAATTAGGATCTTCCGGGGCAAGCTAGCGCTTGCCACGAGCCACAGTCATTCACTTCCATAAGGTGAACTGGCCTGCTAGGAATCAGGAGCTTCCGGGACAAGCTATCGCGTTCTCCGAGCCACAGTTGTTTGCGTCCCTAAATTGAACTGGCCTGTTAGGAATCAGGCACTTCCAGGACAATCTGGCGCTTGCCACGAGCCACAGTCGTTTGCTTTCCTAAGGTGAACTGGCCTGCTAGGAATCAGGAGCTTCTGGGACAAGCTAGCACTTGCCACGAGACACAGTCTTTTGCTTCCCTAAGGTGAACTGGCCTGCTAGGAATTAGGATCTTCCGGGGCAAGCTAGCGCTTGCCACGAGCCACAGTCATTCGCCTCCCTAAGGTGTACTGGCCTGCTAGGAATCAGGAGCTTCCGTATCAAGCTAGCGCTTGCCACGAGCCACAGTCATTCCTTTCCCTAGATGAACTGGCCTGCTAGGAATCAGGAGCTTCAGGGACAAGCTAGCGCTTGCCACGAGCCACAGTCATTCGCTTCTCTAAGGTGAACTGACCTTCTAGGAATCAGGAGCTTCCGGGACAAGCTAGCGCTGAGCCACAGTCATTTGCTACTCAGGACGCCCGTATCACCTCTGACTCTGCATGACTGACTCTTGCAGATTTGAATGGTGATTTGTCCATCGTGACCTTTGACCCACATCTCAATGACAACGACTGGATGTGGTTTCCTGCTGATTATCTGGGGCTATGGTCTAATGGCCAAACGCCAAATGGAGGAGCCCGGAGACGGGGCAGTAGCATTTCCGCCATCGGGGAGGAGTATGGGTGAGTCCTGGCTCTGCCTCTGGGGTTGCACAAGGAAAGGGCATCTTACAATCCTCCAGGGCCAGACAATGCCGCCCTAACTCTGCTAGCCAGATCCTTCAAGCATTGCTTAATTTGAACGGGAGCAGGGGCGGGGGTTGAGGGGTGGGGCTTGCTAGGGCTCAGCCCCAGCACCTAATTATGAGCCCAGCTTGATTATTTTGTGGTGTTTTGTCAACTTTATTATTTTAACTGTCAGTCATTATTAAATAATCAACGACAGTGTGCACGGGCCAGGGTCTCTGCATCCTGGGCCGCCTCATTGTTATTCTCAAACCTGATGACCGACGTTGGCAGGGCAGGACTATTTATCCATTTTTATGAAAAACACTGATATGCAAGGTGACAATCCTGAGCACTGATGCGGGCCATGCCCACACAATGCTTCACTTAGCCTTCGTGACATTGCCACAAATTCTCTAGTGTAATACCCAGCAAGGTGGGTCGACAACAACGGGACAGTTACCAGCCAACAGCCCCAACAGAGGGGCAAAGTCAGTGAAAAGACCCATATTCGAACAGGAGGGCCATTCATGAGTACCAACCTATGCAAGACGATTTTGCTGCAGTGTCTGACAGGCAACTCATCAGTGTAGTAATCATTGTGCCTGCATTTGTAGGAATAGCAGGGAAGCTTGTTTGCTCTTTTTTTCCTGTGGTTAAATGGTTATCGTGCTCCACTTGACACCAATGCATTAGAGCAACATATACACGATGATGTGTTTTAAAGAAACCCTCAAACATTTATTTTATTTCAAGACAATTAATATGTTATGTTGATTTCACCCTCAATGAACCAGTGGGAGTTTGAGATTTAACCCCTAATATGCTGAGACTGTGTGGAGCAGCCGTGTGACACTGTTTGGAGCAACAGTGGGTGGTGTCACCAGTAGATGGGGAACTGCCCCTCCCCCATGCAAGACAATGGGCCTCATTCCGAGTTGGGCAGTCTCGTAAATAAGTGCCGGTATGCAAGGATACTGGCACTTTACCTGACTGCTGGACTATGAGAGTGCTGCTGGGGCACCTGGGTTACCTCCAGCTAAATGCTGGACGAAAGCCAGATGGCCTACCTGCCAGAAAAGCCAGTTTTACCGCCACTGGCATTGACAGTGGCGGTAACAACAGCAAATCTCCTCATTGAGTCCTATGGGACTCTATCAATGGGGATCAACAACGCTCTCTCGGGTGCCGGAAACGGTATCCACATTTGCCAGTATCTTGGCGGCTCTACCTCCAGGATACCGGCAGGGTTGGAATGAGGCCCAATATTTAGGCCCTGGCACATATTCTCTCACAAATTGGGCACTTCCTTCAACCACAAAGCCGGCCCATGGTCCCTGATAATGGGCGGCCATCTAGAGGTTGACTGCATCCCTACAGCTCAGCAGCACATGCTCCAAGAAGCAAAGTTGGGTATTGCCTCTTTTCACATTGGGCCATAGGTCCCGAAAGACAAGCTGGAACGGGGAGAGGGTATAAAGTGAGCGTGACACCCCACTGGTCAATTTCCATGGTAATAGGCTGGAATTTCAAAAGGTGATGAGGACATATTGTGAAAGCCTGAAGGACCTCTCTGACTTCTTCCCATCATCTATGGGTCCAGTTGGAAGAAAGATGCAGCGGGCTAGAGTCGGGATAGAGCTATATGTCAATAAGTTGGCGATATCACCACACCCTTTCAACCATATCTTTCTGTTGTTCAAATGTCAACCGAGTGGACCGGCTATTCCCAGTTGTGGGTCCTGAGTCTGCTGTGTCTAGAGACCCAAGCTACACCTCACTGGCTTTGCCGCTGGCGGAAGAGACTTGTCTGGGGCTGCTTGTAGTTTGAGTAAGGGCACTGTGGACTAGCAGTTCGCCCTGTACTGCCCTTTTTGGGGTGGGAGCAAGCCTGATTTGCAAATGTTATTCCCCCTACTGTAATGACATGGAAGGTTGAAAAACGATGGTCTGGGTGTTACCCAAAGCAGAAAAACAAAAAAAAAAAAACATTCATTCAACACTTTGCAGACATCACCTTTCTGTAGTGATATATGGTAGACCTTCAAAGACCCTGTTGTTACTTTGAGTAAAAGGAACACCTGCCACAGACCCTTTTTATGGGTAAGGGGAACCAATAACAGATCAATAACAATCACCAATAGGCAGGATGGTGCCTCGTGTCCTGCATTGTCTTGGAAAGCAGTGACGGTCTCTACAACTGAAGTGAAGGGGTCACCACTGGAGAAATACAAGATGAGGGAGTCACTTCAATCCTCCAGGGACGCTGGCATTTCAAAGCAGTGGGGGCCACTACAAGCTTGTCGGTCCGGGAACTACAGTACCGGTAAGCTTGCCGGTACCATAGTCCCTGGACCGGCAAACTACGAGTTCTGCTCGCGGGTGCCATTACGGCTGCCAGGTCTGACCTGGCAGCCGTACCGGCACCTGCGAGCAGAGCATGTCGGATGCCCCGGCTCCATTCGGAACGGTGCAGGTGCATTCGACCTCCCCATTCCCATAGAGCCATATGGGGCTCAATGGGAATGGGGAGCATTCCATTCCGGCGCCTGTGACTGGGCAATTACCGGGTCCGGCAGCGCTGTAATGACCCGGTAATTTCCCATTTGCGGGCCCCGGGAAAAATTGCAAGTCTGGCGGCAGCCTGCTGGTTTTACCGGCAAGGCTACCGCCAAACTTGTAATGAGGCCCACTGTCTCCATTCGCTGTCAACCCCTGTCCCAAGGAGAGTGCTGCTGACAAACCTTACAAGTGGGAGATACCCGCCATCACAACAGCAAGACATGCATCCGTTCAGACATGAGCTGAAGGCCTGACTGTCAGACATCCTTCGCCGTTTGACTCGGCAAGTCACCTCAACTCCCTGTGCCGCGCTGCAAACACTTGCCAACATATAAAACTTACAAAATAGCCTAAAAGCAACTGTGTTCAGCCAAATACAAAGCGTGAACATTCACAGTCAGTTTTAATAAGGATAATATTATGTCGGGGTTTTATAAACCTGTTGAAGTGTTTTAAGGAATCTGCATGCGTGTGATGTGCTTCTCACGGTTACATGTATTGTTTTGGAAGGATTTCTAGGCTGAGTGATACATGAATGACACATTTTCACTTCATGGGGTTGGGGGAGGGGGCATCTGTGGTAATGGCAGAAGATACCCCACAGAATCCTGCATTGATGAAAAGCGTATCCTTATAGTACAAGCGAGCTTAGTTGAGAAAACTGGGTTTAAAGCCACATGTATGTTTCTACGTATGTAGAAGTAGCGCAAGTGCTCTCACAACTGGGAGGAGGCCCCTGACACTTGAAGAAAGAAGTGGTAGAAGGAAGCCAGGATCACACAGGACAGGAAGGGAAGAGAGCTACAGGCGAGGGGGTTGGGTTAAGCACACTGCCTTCCTATGAGATGGGCCTATTCCAGGCGTAGTCTTCCAGGGAAAGGATTTCAGGGTGCAGCGCCTGCATCACAAACGCTCTTACGCCTGATCTAGCGCTCCTGATGTTGGACACCTCCACCGGGTCAAAGGACATCTAAGGGGGGGCGGGGGCAATTTTGGGACTATAAACTTATTTGTGCGCTTGCACTAGCTAGAGTGCCTTATGAACTATTCCAGCCACTTTGAAGAGCATCCTCGTCTGCACCTATCAGAAGGAACAGGAGAGTCATGGCCTGTCCCATTCCTCCCATCACCAGTCTGGCCTCCACCTTTGAATCAATTGAAGCCAACTAAGCTCAGGTGCTGTTTTTGTCCCCGTTCAGTAGTCCAGGCTTCAAGAAATGAAGGCATTGATTAGTACAATATGGTGAAGAAAGGGGATAAGACATATCACCTTTTTTGTGGAAACATAAACCAAAGAATAAGGTTTTAGTGAATGAAGAACTCTCACTTGTTCACCAACTAAAAGTGCCTATTCTTTTTGAGCTCCGATACTAGTTCAAGTCATGACCCACTGAAGGAAGGCCAGACATCCTTCCAAGTCTATGTCCATCTAGATGCAGACTACAGCCATACGCCTGGAGAAAAAATCTGCCACTATAGCCAGTCCCGATTTAAGGGAAAGGACGTCCCGAATATCGTCCACATATGAATCAAAATGGATCCTGTGGCTTGTCAAGAGGAAAGCCAGGGGTCGCAGGCATACATTAATAGTAGAGGTGACAGGACAGAACCCTGAGAGACTCCAAAGACCACTTGCTGTGCCACTGATCAGAAAGGTGGCAGGGTCACCACTACTTTCAGGCCACCCAAGAAAGATCTAATCCATTTAAATAGTTTTTCCTGAGAAATGGGATGATCAACTGTATCGAAAGCTGCTGATATGTCCAGCAAAATGGGGCTCCAGCACCGCAGCCATTCACCAATCTCTTGACGTTGCTGAGAATTGAGGCTGGCAGCTGCTAGTTCTATGAACCGCCTTGCTGGGGATCTGGGGTGCCATGAAACCACACAAACCTTTGGAGGTGCAAAGAAGCCACTGACTCAAGAGGTTTATGAACGAGAGAGGAGATATAGGTCTGGAATAACTGGCTCCAGACAAGGTTTTATTTAAAGGGGTCTTTAATGAAGCTGTATTGCCCTCCTCTGCTACATGTGCGTTCCTGCTCCGATCTGCTGCTCAAAGTAAAATATCCCATCTGGGGTCTGCCCCCTTACCATGTGGGGGGCTCCTGTCAAGCCAGTGGAGACTGTGGACTTCTTAAGCCCCAAGACAGAGCTGGGAATCGGCAGCGGAGCAACTTTGCTGAAAATGTTGGGGGATACATGACATCTAAATCAAAGCGGCCCCTGCCAAATGAGTGGGACAAAATGGTGTGCCAGAAAATTTTGAGGGCGAGGGGGGACAAACACCCTTGTCCCTCCCCTGATATTACACCTATTTCGCTCAATAGAGGTATACTCATCGTGTTGACGAGTGATATCAGGACAACAAAACTGGAGACGTGTGTGGGACCGTCATCATCGGGCGCGTGTATAAGTACCGGGTAACGGGAATTGGGTAGCGAGAAGGTACATGTAGCGACACGCAACAATACCACGCTCGATGGACCACGCTATCTTATCTCACATGTTCGTACGGATTTCGTACGTGTTACCTCAACTCTCCTTGCAATTCCTGCCTTCCTATTAACCATAATGGCCCTGTAGTGCTCAGGAACTATGTCGCGCAGGCACTATAATGTCGGCCTCATTAAACTAAGTTTAATTAACACACAGGTTGTTGGGAGTTGAAGGAAACGCGAATAGCCGCTTTCTTTTTAGCTGCTGACATAGCAATAAGCAGTTGGCCCTTCAGAAAGTGTGTGGGGGGGGGTCGGCAGGTGCAGCACACACTCCTCCTGCCGTCTCTGCGCTGTCTAGACCTGTGCCGTCTACTGTCCTGCTGGGAGAGGCAACTCGAAGGCGTGGGCCTTCTACACGAATGCATTTCTGTTGCAAATGGAGTGATGCACAAGGGTTTGCGTCGCTTCATGTGCAGCACCTGCAGCGTAATCACAGAACGGATGAATTCCACTAGGCCAGTGGTGCAACCTTTGGCTCTCAGCGATTGTACACTACAGTTCCCATCAGCCCTAGCGAGCAAAGTCAATAGTGAGAGATCATGGGATTTGTAGTACAAAACATCTGCAGAGCCACAGGTTGCAGACCCTTGGCCTAGGGCCTAGGCTGATGATGGATTCCCTGAATCCCTTCTCGCTGATCTTTGCTGGCGGTCCACTTTCTATGACCAGTGTTCACTGCCCACAGGCAGGAAGAGGGACTATGGGAGCCGAGGAGCATGTCTAAGGGTGGGGAGGCAATGGGGGGCAGTCCCCACCATTGAGATTCAAGGAGGCATGTGGAGCAGGGATGGGAGGCAAGGCCATGATGAAGGGATTGGGCCAGGGATAGGGACGAGGAATAGGGTTTGCAGAGTGGTGGAAAAGGACTATAAGGGGGGGGGGCTCATTAAAGAGCTGATGGGAGACAGGACAAGAGAGTGATTCAGGGGAATGCGATTCGGAGGCAGGGTCGGAAGGAGCAAAGCACGGTGATTGAATTTGGTGGGTGGGATTCGTGGGGTCAGATGTTCAGGGAGAGGGAAATTAATGCAAACACTCAGACATATCAGAACACGTGCATTATAGATGTGGACCCTCGGGTTTCCTTGTACCCTCCTGTGCAGAATTGTGCAAAGCAGAATCTGTAAGACGGTATTTTACACAATTCAAAGCATAGCCCAAAGTCAGAAAGAGGATGCGTTTTCAAATGTGTGGAAAGCAAAATCTCCATCTCAGTCTGCCAGGAACATGCACGTGGGGGATGAGCAATGCAAAGGAGGGTTGGGACAGACATATGGGGATATGCAGTGTACGGGAGCGGGATAACTGACACGTTACGTCATCTTCTATGTGTAGCAGCAGCGGTATAAACCACTGCTGTCAAAACTCCTTGTCCTCCCTTCACACAGTGATGGACATGTTTGTTTGCAGTATTTCACAATAAAAAGTCTCTTTAAGGGCCCATCAGTGTGAAATGCCTTCCCATCACCCACGCGGGGCTGAAAGCCAACTAGACCTTTGTGTCAGGAGCATGCCTGGGGGCTGGCCAGTGCACGCGGCATCACTTGCAAGGGTGTAGCTCATAGCAATGACGTCGGGCTATATAGTGAATATAACTATGTACCTAAGGTGTGTCAGCGCCGTGATACGGGTTTGGGGGCTGCAAATAAATGCTACAAATAAATAAATAAATGCAATAAATAAATAAATAAATACATGGTGACATGTATATGTCTTAGAACCATTGAATGAAAAAAGAATGTCATCCTCAATGATTTTTCAACATATGCTCTTTGCAAATAATCATGGAGTACTGTGGGTCAGATATTGTTACCGTTGCTATATCTTTAAAATGTCACTTTAACCTGAGGAACAAGTGGTATACTGTAAACACGACTCCACTTACACTAAGAATACAGACAATGAAGAAGTACTGTTAAATAGTTTTTTTTTAAAAAAGCTTTAAATGAGCAAAATGATGTTTTAGAGCAAGAACCTGTCTTCTGAAAATCTTGAATATGTAATTCTCTAAGGATGTAAGTGTATGTGGTACTGGGAATGCACACAGGCACTTTATCCTTGAGGATGGCATTTGTCTCTAGGATCCTCCCGGAATGACAGATGTCACTGCTATTTTGTTCTCACATTTTAAAATTGTCTGACTTAGTCAATAAGGTCTGAGGTTAAAACAAACTTGACTTTAACTGCAACTTTTGTGCAAAATGAAATGAAAACCAATCCTAGTGCGCAGTATGTACAGAGAAAATTAAAATTAAGCATTCCATAGTTTTTTCACAGACTTCCTTGTTAAATAAAAAGATCAGTTGTCATTTGTAAGTTCCAAAATTGCTCTTTGATTGTATGCAATGCAGACAGGAACCCTCATTGATGCTATTTGACCGTATCCCCTTTCACATAGAGATATGTTGAAAGAGTTCAATAATAGTATACAAGACTGTCCATATTGGATTAATTAATATTATACGACAATAATGTAATTGCTTTTTCTAGACTTTGATAAATGAGCGTTGCTTAGTGAAAACAAGTTTAACATGCTTGTTATTACTACACGTAATGCAGGGAGTGACCAGTTGAAAGGCACACTGTAAACATTAGAAAAGAACCAGTTTACCATGTGTGTACATGTTTCTATAGCTTCCTTTTTTCTTGAATACACATAATGTTACTTATCTAAATCACTTTACTTCTTGGAAATGGATGGGCCCAGATAAAACACAATAATAATAATGCTTTATATATGTAGCACTTTTAGGCAAAGCACTTTACATAGAACATTTTTTATATACAATGTATATTAACCAATTGAAATTGGTACTCATTTTATTGACCTCAGACGGATCGATGAAGCGCTAAGTTGGCCTTGCAAGGAGTCGAACTTGCGACATGTAATCACACAAACAGATTGCAGCAGCGACCGTTTAACCCACTGAGCTATCTCATCAGCTTAACAATGATCTGTTTCTTCCACGAGCAGCAAGGCAATGTGTCAATCTACCTGCTGGCCGCTTACAGTGTTGTTGAAACGACGCCTTTGTTATCATATTCACACACACGAATAATTAAGACACGCATTAAAATAAATAATGGAACTGTAGATCCTACAGGTTGGTCTTCTGGTCCCTTATAAGATGTGCCACAATCCTAGCACGCCCCTCAGAGCCTGTTCATTAGAAGTGCACGAACACCCCCAAACGTTACCTGCAAAATTTGCTGGTCACTGGGTCAAAACGTCGTTGATCTTCGAAAGATTGTGGGATATTTTTATTTTTGAGGGGGGTGGGGGCTTGAAGACTCATACCCATCCCAACAGCCTCACTTTACTAAACTCATCACCACAAGAAAGATGTAAACAGTTGTAAGACCATCGTGCACCTTTTTCATATCCATTGCAAGAGAGCTGAACATATTCTTTAAAAGGTTTCGCGTGGCCCTTATCTCTTTTGCCAATGTTTTATAATGTCTTAGATCTGGACACTGATCTGGCGCTGTTATCATTTCTCCATCAAGGTGACTTTTACTTGGATCACTTTCCTGCTCATGTTCTGTTTATTATATTACTTGTTTCTTCTTGACCTGACCTAATGCCGAAGGCCGCTATATCATGCCCGGACATAGGGGCGCTGTATAGGGCCCTTTGGGAGATGGCCATAGCGTGGTGCATCTTCAAGGCTATTCTTTACCCCTGGCAGACCACTGACATTTCTGGACATATCTCCAGAAAAGTGTCAACAGATTATGGGACTAGAAACCCCTTAAAATGTGAGTGGCGTGTTCACCCGTACTATATGCGACCATCTCACCTCCCCCTATAGGCACTGCACTCTCGGTGCAATGGTGACATTCCTGTGTAATGCAATGAAAGGCAATGTATACCAGTGTAGCCCCCGCCTGGGGGATGCCTCTGTTACTGCTGATCTTATTCTCCATTAAACCAACCCCCACCCCCACCCACTCCCGCCCCATCCCTTCAAGGTATAGTTTACTATGTTTCCACTGCTGCCAGCAACGGCTGGAGGAGCTCTAGCAAACCCACACATGACAATGTGCCTCTCGCCCACGGCAAATGAGAGAACAATGGAGAGAGAGGGGGGCAGTGAGAGAGAGTGAGAGGGGGGAGAAACATGGACAGAGAGAGAAAGGGAGAGGGGGAGAGAGGGAGGGAGAAAGAGAGAGAGAGGGAATGGGAGAAAGAAAGAGGGGGAGAGAGAGGGGGCGGGAGAGAGAGAGACGGGAAGGGGAGAGAGGAAGCGAGAAAAGAGGGAAAGAGAGACAGCGAAAGAGAGAGAAAGAGGGAGAGAGAGAGGGCAAGAAAGAGGGAGAGAGAGAGAGAGAGAGAGAGAGGTGGGAAAGGGAGCAAGAAATAGGGAGAGAGAGAGGGGGGAGAGGGGGAGGGAGAGAGAAAGACGGGGGAAGGGGAGAGAGGAAGAGAGAAAGAGGGAGAGAGAGACAGCGAGCGAGAGGGAGAGAGAGAGAGGGAGATGGGGAGAGAAAGAGAGGGAGAGAGATAAATAGGGAGAGAGAGCGAGGGATGGAGGGGGGACAGAAGGGGAGAGAGTGATAAACAGAGAATGGAGAGAGAGGGGGACAGAGATAGAGGGAAGAGGGAGAGAGGGAGAGAGGAGGCTAGAGGGAGAGAGGAGAGGTGGGGAGAGAGAGCGAGAGAGAGAGAGAGAGGGGCATAGAGAAATTGAGAGGAGAGAGAGGGGATGAGCGGGAGATAGAGAGAAAAAGAGAGGAGAGAGAGAGAGGAAAGAGAGGGAGAGAGAGGTTGGGAGGAGGGGAAGGAGAAAGAGGGAGAAGGAGAGCGAGCAAGAGAGGGAGGAGAGGGAGTGAGAGAGACATTGTGAGACAGAGAGTGAGAAGAAGAGTGCGTGTGAGAGAGAGAAGGTGGTTGAGAGAGTGATAGCATAAGACATTTAAAAGGAGAGAGAGAGAAAGAGGTAGAGAAATAGAAGTAGAGGAAGAGAGACAGATGAAACAGGTATACAGAGAATAGAGCGAGGAGGTGAATATGAAAAAAGAGAGGAGAAAGAAAAAAGATAGGGAGACGACGAGAGAGGCGCGCGGGTGAGAAAGTGTGAGAGAGAGAGTGAGAAAGAGAGAGCGCTACTCTAGTTCGTGGTAAGAACAGACGCATCTGGTCCTGAGAAGCACACTAAGCGTGATGCTGATTGAGAAGCACACCAGGCGGGACGCTGCTTGAGAAGCACACCAGGTGTGAAGCTGCTTGTGAAGCACACTAAGCGTGATGCTGATTGAGAAGCACACCAGGCGTGATGCTGCTTGAGAAGCACGCTAGGCGTGAAGCTGCTTGAGAAGCGCACCAGATGTGAAGCTGCTTTAGCAGCACACCAGGTGTGAAGCTGCTTGAGAAGCACACTAAGCGTGATGCTGCTTGAGAAGCGCACCAGGCGTGACGCTGCTTGAGAAGCACACCAGGCGTGGCGCTGCTTGAGAAGCGCACCAGGCGAGACGCTGCTTGAGAAGCACACCAGGCGTGGCGCTGCTTGAGAAGCGCACCAGGCGTGACGCTGCTTGAGAAGCACACTAGGTGTGACGCTGCTTGAGAAGCACACCAGGCGTGGCGCTGCTTGAGAAGCGCACCAGGCGAGACGCTGTTTGAGAAGCACACTAGGCGTGATGCTGTTTGAGAAGCACACTAGGCGTGATGCTGCTTGAGAAGCACACTAGGTGTGACGCTGCTTGAGAAGCACACCAGGCGTGACGCTGCTTGAGAAGCGCACCAGGTGTGACGCTGCATGAGAAGCACACCAGGCGGGACGCTGTTTGAGAAGCACACTAGGCGTGACGCTGCTTGAGAAGCACACCAGACGGGACGCTGTTTGAGAAGCACACTAGGCGGGACGCTGCTTGAGAAGCACACCAGGCGTGGCGCTGCTTGAGAAGCACACTAGGCGTGACGCTGCTTGAGAAGCACACCAGACGGGACGCTGTTTGAGAAGCACACTAGGCGTGACGCTGCTTGAGAAGCACACCAGACGGGACGCTGTTTGAGAAGCACACCAGGCGGGACGCTGCTTGAGAAGCACACCAGGCGTGGCGCTGCTTGAGAAGCACACTAGGCGTGACGCTGCTTGATGTGGCGCAGGTGCTGAAGATGGTGGAGGTTGTGAACTTTTCTGGGGTGCCGGGCTATTTCCCGGGTTGGAAAGAGTCCGGTTACTATAACAAATAGGAACACAGTAAAGAAAGGGAGCAGAGAACTGCAGGGTTGGTGGCCCCGCAATAGGACCCCTAAGAGAATGGGGCCGGCATCTGCTGTCTGGAACAACTCAGTGCTAGGATCATTGTGAGTGTTTTTTTCTGTGTGTACTCATTGCCTGTTAGTATAAAGGTCACGTGTGACCATAAACAATTAATATATATAGATATATTTATATTTTTTTTATTGCCTTTCTTGACCACTCCCACCCTTCCCTATCGTCATGTACATGTGCCCAGTGTGCCCGACCACCCATTTCCACTCTGGACTGGTTCTGGCTTCTGGGCTGTTCTCCCTCCGATCCTTTGAGACCCTAAGATCAGCCGGACGGATACTGGGTGCCCCTCAAGATACAGAACTCCCTCCACACTTTCCTGGTCTGCTTCCTGTGCCCTTTCACCCCCATCATCCACTTCCTGCAGATAACCGTCTAAATGAGGAATTAGCCTCTTCTCCTTCTGACAATTCTATTCTCGCTCCAGTTGTGCTTGCTGCACTTGAAAAACGGGTACTGCTCTCAATAGGTCCCGCTACTCGTGTCACACTTCCAAGTTGTAAGAGAGCTGACGTGCATATTCATTGCAAGGAAGCCATTGACTCTGATGATTTCAATATCCCCCCTGCATTAGAGGTTCGTAAAATGAACTCTCAGAATCGTCCATACTCTAGTTCTTGTCCTTCTTCTCCAACTCCAAACCCAACTGCGGCTTTGGATCCTGCACTAGGTCTTGTATTCTCTGGGCTCAACTCCTCTCCCGTCATCTGCATAGTCTGACTATGCGAGTCTCTGTGGCTCCACCCCCCCCCCCCTAACCCAGTGCATGTCTCATTACTTACCGCCATGTTTTGATTGTGTAATGTATCCCGGAAGTGTATTCTTCGATTCTAAAACACTCAGTCATGTGATCATTACTGCCATGCTGTGTCACGTGTGTGCTGCTCAGCTCAATTCACCGTCTGCAATTGTCAAATTAAATATATCCACGCCCTTCCTGTTTTAACATTCTTTATTGTTACTGTTTGTATTAATGTTACTCATTTGTCTGTACCTATTGACTTTAAGTCCTGCTTAGTTATGAAATGATTATTACTACACATATAACAACACCAAAACTATGTGCAAATGTGTTGTGACACCAGCGGCTGCAGAGTGTGATTCTTGTGTGGAATGTGCCCTTCAGGACACGACAAAGCGTTGAGGAAGGCGTCATGCGAAGTCCCAAACCTCTGCGGCTGAAATAGTGGCAGATCAGCCCCAGATGTGACGATATCAGAATGGAGCGATGTCCCAACAGACAGACAAGACTCTTTGGGGACGAGTCAGTCCTGTGCCACATGAGTGACATTGTCTCCGCCACAGCAGCCGCTGAGAAGCGCAAGTCATGTGGGACATGTGTCGCTTTTCCCCAGCAGACCCTACTATCTGTGTCGCAAGCTGTCCTACATCACTCCCGCTCTTACGCAATGACACACGCTGACATTGAAACTCCAACAAACCACATCCAGATATCCCTTCTAAATTATGCATGCAATTTATAACCCCCCAAAACACCGTATGGAAACCTTTGAAAGCTCCCACTCCCAGAGTGTCTAATGATTCAGAGTGAAACCCATCTCTCTCTACCCAATAATGGGTCAAAGCTGGAGTTAGGTGGGTGTGAAGGTCCTCAGCTCCAAACATGTCTCTAATCATTCATTTGAGGGTTTGGATCAATTTCATTGAGTTAAACACTCTGAGTGCTGATTCGAGAGGGTGCATGTTATGTCATGTTATGTTATAGTGCATTTAGACTGCGCCCTTCCCCTCCGTAGTGGTCTTACAGCGCCTAAACCTTGTCCAAAAATGTGCCGTATTGTGACCCGCCAGTGAGGGAAGTGTGGGAAGGAAAAAAAATAGGAGTTGGAAAATGAAAAATAGAAGGACGACAAACAAATTGGGGAGAATGGGTGTGAGAAAGAGGGAAAGCCATACAACCAAGCAGGCTCATAGGGGCAGAACAAAAGGAGAGAGGGCAGAGCGATATGGGGTGTATATTGCATGGGTGCATGAATGATAATGGAAGGTCGTTATCAGTGTAAAGTTCAAGAATGTTCTGTAGGGATATGAACCTGATCCGACTAAATTGTGATGTGTGGGATTCAAGTCACCTGTAATCAAAGGTATCTATTGCTTCAAATTAAGTTTGAACTGATTGAAACTGAAACGGGTCTACTATCACACTGATAGCAGATACAATAACACAATCAATCAAATAACATACATGAAATTAGAGAAAGAGACCAAAATCCGAGTTGGGGCAAGACAAAAAGTACTGTGATCTAACAAAGACACTTTAATCACGGTTTACATCGTTTGAGTAATGTGTGTTCCATCGACAGTTAGTTAAAATGAGTCAAACTATTAAGAACAGCAATTATTTAGAAAGGTTGAAAAACGTTCTTAGCCAGGTCGCCCATCCATACCGATAAAACAAAAACACTTTTGGCTTTTCACAGTTTTTAACTGTTACTATATGATCAGCATCACAATTGAAACACTTGAAACACTTGTTTATAAGCGCGTTGTAAGTGCCATATCATAACATATCATTATCCAGTTTTAATTTTTCAGCCAACATTAAATTGCATGCTGGGAGTTGTAGGCCCATAGTTATAATGGTAAAGTATTACTAATGGCTCAGAAATGCTGTTGGCCTGATAATTCAACCCCACACTCTATCAACATTCAAGTTAAGTCAAGTCTCACTGGACCAGGTGCTAACCACCATTCTTTCTTTAAAATCCTCCAATTGGAAGGGGGACGCCTGCCCTGCTCACTTAGTGAAACTGTGTGCCCCCACACGGTCACCCCTCATTACCGATTTTATCAATGCCTCATATGCCAAAAACTTTCTACTGGCCAACATTGAGGCAGCTTGGATTACCCCCTCCTAAAAAAAAAAACACTCCTTGACCCCACAATATCCACCAACTACTGCCCCATTACCACAGTCCCTTTCTGCTGAAGGTAATAAACCGAGTAGCCTATACCCAAATCCAACCTTGAGCTCAATCACCGTCTTGACACAAGACAATCGGCCTTGCACCCTAAACATAGCACGGAAACCGCCTTCCTGGACCTATACATCCAGATGGACAGCATCCGTGACTCTGGAAACTTAAGCATTCCCCCCACCCTAGATTTGTCAGCCGCATTCGACCTAGTCGAACAAAACAAACTCTCCCAGAAACCCAGCCAACACTTTCACATCTCTCCTGAAGCCACTGTCTGGATACAGTCTTTCCTATTTGAACGAAGATGCAGCCGATCCCATCCATGTGCCACTTCGGGTCCCACAAGGCTCTCACCTATCACCCACACTTTTACGACACTTACACAAAACCCCTCTTTGATCACCTTGACACAATGGGTATCACCTGCACAAACTTTGCTGATGACGTGCACATTCTCATCCCCATTACTGGTAACTACTCACAGGATTCCTTCACTATCACCAAGGTGTACTGTACTATTCAAAATTGGATGGCTACACACCACCTTTGTCTTATTGACGACAAAACAGAGCTCCTCATTGTGGGCTCCCCCGCTCAACTAAAGGAACTTGACTTCAGCTACACCTCCATCCGCATTGAAGCACTGCCATCACAGTCCTGAAACAGGTTACAACTCTAGGGGTCTACTTAGTAGCTGAGATCACCATGGCCAGACACATCAAAGCAATATCCTTTACTACGGACTACACTTCCAGGCTAATTTTGCTGAGTAGACAATTCCTGTCACCAAACAACTGCCCCACGCTAGTTCACTGGTGTAACGGGGCTCCCGGTGCCCCTACAGTGTGGGGGGCCTCATGCTACAGACCCAGCGAGCGGGCAGTGGCAGTGCGGGGGGCACCCTCAGCAGGGCTTGCAGCGGGGCCCCCACATTTAGTAATACATTTAGTATTACACCACTGCGCTAGTTGGAGCCCTGATCCTCTCCAAACTGGATGACTGTAGTGTGCTTCTCATGGGGACATCCGCTACTAACCTAGCCAAAACTCCAATTATTGCTGAACAAAGCGTTAGGTGCTGCGCTTGGCTACGACATGGTGACCATATTTCAGCTACCAGATGTGATGCGCACTGGCTGCCTATCAAAGCGCGGATTGACTTTAAGACATAAACTCTCAACAACAAGAGCATTTACAAAGAGGCACCCTCATATTTCAATGCCGCCATCACCCAGGAAATGCCAGTATGCGCTCTAAGATCCAGTACCAACCTCTCAATGGACATGCCCCGCTGCATAAGCAAAAGGGTGGGAGAGCCAAGCTTTGCGGTTACTTCCCTCACACTGTGGACACTCTTCCAGCATCCATCAGCAACAAGCTATTGTATACAACATTAAAAAACATGTTAAAATCTGGCCCTTTGAGAAATATGAATAATGACCTCATGTACCACTTCTGCCATACTCTATACATTCTGCTTCACGTCCTCTATACACTCATTACCTGTGTTTATTTCTGCTGATGTAACAAACGCTGTGATACCCTTGGGGTTTGGCGTCTCTTCAAGTAGCAACACATAATTGCGATTGCTCCATCAAACTTACACAAGAGCTAATTACACTTAAAAGCTGTACAATGCATTAAGAGGTTCACCATACCACTCTCCAATCAGATTCTCAGTATGATTGAACAAGCTCACAGTACTCGAAGTGCTTCCTGACATCCTGAAAGCATAAAGATGCCTGGCACTTTGCTGTTCTTCCAGGAAAAACGATCAAAGGTTGAATGGAGTCTTTTTTGATAATTTGTATTCTGAGAAAGTGGATATGATGCCCCAGTGCTGGGGAGGGGAGTAGAGAAGGTATGTGGGGGACCAGGCAAGTGAGCGAAAGATTGAATGGGAACTCAACTTGACCTTCCCAGTGATCTGACAGATTGGTGAGGTCTTGGTACTGGGGAAGAGACATGGTTGTGGGGAGCTTTCTTGGTGAAGAGGCAGCTTTTATTTTCAATGCATCCTGGTAGATTTCCCATCAGCAAGACACACACAGGCACTGTTGGGTTTCCAGTGGCATAGAAACAATTAAATAACAATCAGTCACATGACATACTGTTACTGTATCACGTATTCTAACAATACATTAGAAGAAGGGGAGAGAAAGGAAAAGAAAAAGGGGCAGAGGGTAGCAGGGGAAGAGAAGGGAGGGGTAGGCCTCACGTAAATAGTATTAACATCTCTATCCATATAACTTGCTAAAGCTAGTCCATATTTGATCATATTCGCTAATCTGTTCTTCACCTTGACAAGATACTCTTTCTCCACCAGAAAGGATAATCAAACTACCCAACCAGTCCTTAACAACAGGCTTGCTATTACTTTTCCAATGTTTCAGGATATGTTTTCGGGCTCTATGAACCGCATATGGTTTCACTTTGACACACTTATATTAGTAGGGTGTAAACCCAACACACAATAGGTGTAAGTGGAAGAGGAAGACCCAACGCAAGGTCAATACCCGGAATAACGTCATGCCAAAAATATGGGATCGTTTGGCGCAACCAAAACATATGTAAGCGAGTTCCTGTCTGTCTCTTACAAGACCTATGAGCAGTAACTGAATTGAGTTCACAAGACCACATCTTCCATAGAGACCAGTATCTGCCATCGCCATGGACAGTGTAAAGGAGTCACCTATTCTAGAATTGAATGTCATATTATACTGTCCACTGAAAATGGAAATTCTAATGTTGTTTAATTTCAACATGATATGATATGATATTATATGATGTGGCATTTATAACGCGCCTGTACACAAGTGTTTCTAGGCGCGACAAGACAAGAGGAGGAAACAAGGCGGGATAACATAACGATCTTACTAGGCCTTGTGTCATTCAGATTGCACAAGTGCGGGGAAGAGAGAAGGGGAGAAGTGTCATGTGGGAGCGGAAGTGGGACGTGCAGTTAACTCACAAGTGCAGTCAGTGGGTGGTTCATAAGTGGAGAGAGAAGGGACTGTAGGGTTGCAGATACAGACCCTCAAGAGCTGGGGAGCCCAGAGGCAATGCAAGGGCAACTGGACATGCAGGAGCCTGGGCCCGAGTTCAGAGGGTGACCAGTGTGTGGAGCAGTAAGGTGCATCGGCAGGGGAGAGGAATGGAGAAAGCATGAGTGAAAAAGAAGGTCTTGAGTTGCTTCCGGAACCAGAGGTGGTTCTGCTCAAGTTTGAGAAAGGCAGGTAGGCTGTTCCAGAGGAAGGCACCAGCTGAAGAGATAGATCTGCCCCCAAGTCTCTGCTTGGAGAAGCATCTGACCCTCAGAGAGCTGGAGGTGGATGAGCGGTGCATAGCTCCTTACGGCCATAGTTCTTTACCCTATCCTCCTTACTTGGACCTTCTTCCCAATTCCCACCATCCTTTTCTGTTGCTCTTTCCTAAACCCCTCCATTTCTCACACTTCAGTAGTTCTGCATCTTTCCCTCTCTGGCGTGTATGTTTACTACATCTTTCTTGCAGATACCCCCTTTTCCCGCACTCTTCTCCCCCTTCCCTCCAAACTCCTTTATCTGTCGTTTCTCTGCCAAACTCACATACCCCCCTTTGAGACTCTTTTCCCTTTCTCACACCAACTACTTCCATCATCTTCCCTTCCCTCATATTTCTCAATTGCTTCCTGTCGCACTTTACTTCCAGGTCAGGCCCTCTCCCACTTCACTTCCAGGTCATGCCCTTTCGCACACTCCTACTTTGATCTATGTTCCGCGAGCACACCTTTCAGTTCTGCATCTCTATTTCTCACATCATCCAACTCTTTGTGTGAACAGCACCTAGACCCCCTTTCTTCCCTGCCTTATCTCACATCCTCCATGACCCCCTCCAGTGTGTCCTGCATCTTTGCAGTCTACTCTCTCCCTTATGCACAGCCGTTCCTTTCTCACACAAACCTTCGCCACAACCTTTCTCAATGCTTTTTCAACTTCCACAAACACAACACGTACAGCATGTGGCCCACATAACCTCTACCCTCTATATAGGTTCACCTCACCCATATGCACACTTTCATCTAGGTTTCTCCACATCTGATTTCAATTGTCCATTATTTCTCATCCCTCCCGCCATGCAGTTCGCTATTTGGCGTGTCTCCTTTTGACGGACACCTTTCCTCCCTCCTCCCTTCTGGCTCTCTTCCAATCCTTCTGCACTTCTTCTCCCTCCCAAAAATCATCTACTTCCATTTGCTCGCCTTCTTCAACTTTTCCTCCAATGCATATCAGTGACCGTTAGTTCTGAACTGAAGCTGCCAGCAGCACATCAAAGCCCACTTGCTCGTCTCCCTCTTAATCCCACTAACAACCCCCCCCCCACATCCTTGTTGCATTGCAGACCCACCAGGGTGCCAAGAGACAACGCAAGTGGCAGCAGTGCACGGTACAAGACAACATAACATGCCATAACGTAACCTATGCATAGGAGTAATGCTGTGCATGTGTATGGGGACATATGCAGCATGTTATGTCCCCTTACACATGCATGCACTCACACTCACACACACATGCACACACACACACACTCTCACGCACTCACCACACACACTCACATGCACACACACACAAACACACACACATGCCTACACACACATACAGTCCCTATTGAACGTTTCTTATCACATCTCTCCTTTTCCATCGCTCTCCACTCCCATGCACCCCTTTCCTATACCTTTCTCACTCCATTGCTTACTTTATTTCTCGTTCTCCCGCACTCACACACCCCATTTCATCATTTTACCCTTTCACAGACCAATATATCTCACAATATCTCTGAAACACACCGAGGTTCTCAGTGGTCATTTCTCACACCCTTTGATTCTCCCATAATGTCTTCTAATTGCATTCCTCTGCACACGCATCTCTGTCCTCTCCATGCATCCCTCTCTCACATAATTTTTCTCCTCATCCGTTTCTCTCTAATGATACCTTTAATCTGCACATCCCCTTCCACCTGCTTAATTTATTTTCACCTCCTCAATACTAATTTCTCCATTACTCCATGCCCTGCACATCCATTCCTGCTGCTTCTGCAACACCCATCCTTCCCCATGTGTACCTTCCCCACACTTTCTTTATCCATCTTCATTACCCTCTGTTATTTATTTATTATTTGCCCTGTGTGACAGGCTCGGGCATCTGCACTTGACAAGAGGGGATGGCCACCCTCCTCAGCCAAGGGCAGGAGGTCTAAAACGGTTTTCCCCCGAGCCGCTGCTGACCCAGGGCAGGGTGTGGAAGTTGGTGGTGGCCCAGTCCCTATCCCTTCTTCATGTGCCTGTATGTCTGAAATGTGTATAACCGTTTCTTGTCCCGTACCTGTACTGTTCAATGATGGCTGGTCTCTTTCTACTCGTCCCCTGGGACTCCAGTCCCCAGAAGGCATGGGGTTTGCGGGAGAATGACCAAACCAGCCCGGAGAGAGCCAGCAAGAGTTGGGGGTCCGGCAGAACGTTCCCTCAACAAAATAGCACTTCCACTGCTCTCCGTGACACAGACTTGCAGCCGTGCAATGGTCAGCACAGCATTGGGGAGATCAGAGGCGTTGCTGGAGAGGGGGCTGGGGGAGCTATAGCCCCAGGTCTTTTGGTTGTAGCCCCAGATAGAAGCTCAGGTGATACAATCAAAAGGCTAGTCAACCTCGAGTCTCGACAGTCCCGACATTAGCGTAGCCCCAGATCTTTTCCAGACCTAGCAACACCGGTGGGGGAGATCCCCACGCTCCATGTACCACATACTTTTCACTTAGATGTAATGCGACCCCGAACAAATTAGCGCTGTGAGAGAAGAGCGAGGATAAAAAGGGGGCACAGAAACAGGCAGGCAGAGATAGTTTGGATGAGCTCTTGGGAGGAGGAAGAGGAACAAAAGGCAAGCTGGAGGAAGGCTGGTGCAGAAGAGCATGGGAGTGACCGATGGAGTGCAAGGAGAGTCGCTGTGGGAGAAGGTGTGGTTGGAGTGCAGTATAGTAAACAGTAGCAGTGTGGAAATGGGGGAGCAGTGGCAGTGTGGTGAGGCAAGGGCAGTCGTGTTGCTAGGGGAGGGCAGCAGGAATGCAGAGAGGGCAGAACAGTAGTAGGGCGGAGGGGGGATATTAGTCGTGGTTTGACGATCAGAGAGGAGTGGTAGAGGGACAAGCAGGGAGTAGAACGAGGAGGAGAGAGGGAGATAGAATCAGAGGGAGAGACAGGTAGAGTGATAGAGAGAGAGAGACAAAGGAGAGTTGCAGGCGAGGCGTGTAGAAGGAAGGGAAAGCAAGGATGAAACGTCAGGGAAGGGAGTACACGGGCATGGAAAGGAAGGACCATGTTGGTTCTGGGTGCCTGGAAGTAACCCATTTTTATACTGAATTGAATCTCGGAACCCAGGTTAGGAAGCAGCTAGATTGTACCCAGAGGGAGATAGGTAAAAGGGCCTTTGTGCTTGGGCCATCACTGCCTGGCAGATATTTATACAGAAACCACACAGGTCTCTAATTTCATTTACTTTCATTGAGCGTGGTCAATCTGTGCAACCTAACTTGCCCCACAACCAAACTTGCTAAGCCCTCCTGCTGTGTTTAAGCCCTAGATTGCGGCAGTGTGACACTTATTCATGGTTAGGGGACAGATGAAAGAGGCTTGCCCTGTCTATTCTGGGCATGGGATACATCTCTGGGTAGCACAGTAACAACACACACCACAAGGGCACTAAGTTTGATTGATTGATTTTCGCAGCGTTTCCCATTCCTTTGGACTTTGATCAGATCCAAAGGTACCTGGGTCTATGAATGAGTCGCTGATTCAAAAGAGGCAAAACAAGCCCCTTAGAGTTGAGGCTTGGCACAATATGAGAGATTCAGATGCAGTGGTCATCCTCAACCGTGCTCGCCAATTTCGATGCCCATCATGGTACAGAGGCCCTGAAGAAGGTTGTAGATTTATTTAGGCCACTGAAACCGGTAGGCCTTTGTGGTTCGTGTGGTGACTTTAGCTTCAAGGAGACCACTTGGTGGAATACCAGTGTGGAACATACACTAGAGACAGCTCATAAAATCTCTGAGCATTGTCTTTTTAGTTTTTGCTTATTTTTTGAGGTTTATAAAGGTATTGTTGGGTCGCTAAACAGCAGTAATAAAACAAATGACCTTCCTGTATGGCCCCCATCACACATTGGGGTATAATATTTAGTGCCCTTGTGGTGTGTGTTTTTTACTGTCCTACTTAGATAAGCGGCACACCACTGCCATCTAGTGCTTAAACACCTCAGGGGGGCTTATCAAGTTTGGTTGGAGGGCAAGTTAGGTTGTACATATTGACAACACTCAATGAAAATACATGAAATTAGAGACAAGTTTGTTAATCTTTTCTTGGCTCGCTCATCCTTTCTTGGAATTTCCCTCCAATGCTCCATTTTGTTCTCCATGATTTATTGTCATACCCCTCAGTTTCTCTATATCGTTCTTGCTCTCTTGGCATGTTTCTTCTTTGGCAAAGCACCCTTAACAATAGTAAGACTAGTACAGAATGAGCAGTCTTTCTACCATATCTATAGACATGTGGTAAACACCCACGACAGCACAGAAGCCTGAGACTTATGAGACGCTACAAACCCAGTTTGGAAACAGAGCTCGTAAATCTTGACATGTTTAAGAAGGCGTAAGAGGCAGACGTATATCAACATCGGAGGCATAGAGCAGTGACGATGATGAGAAGGGAACCCACTCTCAAGATTACCAAGAATAATTGGAGTTCATAGGGAAAGATGTATTGCAGTAACCAAAAGTAAGACCAAGTTTATCAGGATATAGAATTGCCAGCAGCAGTGTGAACGTCAAGGAGAGGGTTGGTACCACAAATTGAGATGTCACAGAGATGGCAAGCAGAAAGTAGCAGAATTGGGGAATGGCTTGCTGAATGATAACTAAGAGACGAACAGGAAGGAGTGAGAGAGGCCAATAGCGAGGAGGGAGTGAGACCTACAGCAAGTGCAGAGACATCACAATCCCAGGAAATGAATCAACAGGAGGGGAAGAAATGACAAGAAACATGATTGACTTTGGGAGTTACATTTAGAATACTCATAGGCCGTTGGAAAATCGGGAGGGCATACTACCATTCGATGGAGAATTATTGTGAGAGAAAGTTGTACACTTTGCAAATCCATGTCAGAGATCCACAAGTCCTCTTAGAAGATGGAGACACTGAAGATCAGTAACAGGAGAACCACAAAAGGAACATATTAAATAGTTTGTGAATTCAAGACCAAATTCCCTGAGATCTTTGACAAAGCATTGACGATGAGGATACATTGATGAATACATCTTGAATG
Source organism: Ambystoma mexicanum (assembly GCF_040938575.1). Taxonomy (NCBI): domain Eukaryota; kingdom Metazoa; phylum Chordata; class Amphibia; order Caudata; family Ambystomatidae; genus Ambystoma; species Ambystoma mexicanum. The sequence goes on from NC_090934.1 coordinate 64,349,582, forward strand.
TCAAATGAGAGAAACACAACTGCCTTCTGGGAATTTGAGTTTGCATTTCCAGGTCTCTGAGACGGATTGCAATTGAAACAGCAGAGCAAATTTCATAATAAATAACATGTTTTAAATCTTCTAAGAATTAGGCAGAGTCTAAGAACAGAGCCTCTTCTGAATTTGTTAGGATCAAGGTCTTAGAGAGACTGACATAAGCGAATGAATGAAATAAACCTGACTCCTGCCGAGTGATTTCCAAGTTCAAACATCGCTCAACGAGAGCAATTGAACCAGTGGTGGCTGGGAATTGAAGGGCAAGTCCCCAGACTCAATTATGAATTAGGACTGATTCAAACCAACCTATATCCTGAATACTGAAAAATGCTTATCAGAGAGAAAGAAAAGATGGCCAGGAGCACATCATCTGCTGAAGACTAAAAGCAAAGACCAAAGGCAGGTGGAACTAAGATGGAAAGTGCGGTGGCAAGTTCCCATGTAGATGCACAAGGCCCAGAACACCTGATAAATATGGTGGTGAATACATATGGAAACCCTATTCTTAATTTAACACCATCCTTTTAGGGAAATTGCCACACTCCACATGTAACCCTTTTGCCCATCTTCCCAACATCCTTTGCTCTTTTTACACTCCTCTCAAATAATCAATCTTCCCTTCCACGGAACAGTCCACTTCTGTCTCTTTCTACCACACATTCTCTCATCCAACGTCCCTCCAAATCTTTTTCACACTCCTCCATTTCTTCATCTTTGTATTAAGTCCCTCCAAAAGCTTTTCCTTTTGATTTTAGGTGGACCCCATGCTCATGGTAGCATTCTTATGCACGTGAGATGATGTCACTCATCAATTATTGGTCTATCTTTCTGGATCTTGGGCAAGAATGGGGAAAACCCATTTTCAGACAGGGTGAAATAGGTGTCTGACCTGTGTCATCTTGTGTTTAATACCGTAGTGGGTGCCATAGATTCTGGTAGCCCTTCCTTCTAAAGCAATCTTCCAAGGGTGAACAATACCATGTGAAAACCGCGGTAGTGGTCATTATTATGTGATAATCCCCCACCCTCAACTTCTGGCCAGAGGCGAAGCTGAGGGGCATTGAGCATTAGTTGGTAAACGGCCATTATCCTTAGCAATAATGACCTCCTCCCGACTCTACCACTCCACTTAGTAGTAATAGCGAAGTAAGTTGGAAGTTATGGGGGTGAACATGTTTTTGTTTACTGGCATGGTTTTAATATGAACATGCATTAAATGCAAAGTTAAAGTAAATATTCTATTTATACAAAGTGAACTAATTGTTCTGTGCTACATGTTTCCCTTTGTTGCATTAAATTAGATGTTGCCTGTCACATTGAAGGGTCAGTGATAAAAAGTCCCTCCCAGATAATAATTTTCTTGTTGAATCAAATTTTGCTGGGCAATTACATTGCTGTTCCTTGAATGCAGACAAATGCCTTCTGCTCAATCACTTTCTGTTTCTTTGTTCAAATACTTAAAAAGAGGTCAATTCCAGTAGTTACTGGCTCCTTTCCAAGAACACAAGAAGTTCCAGTTCAGCCAATTTTACAAATGAAATGAATACCTTGTAAAGAAAACCTTGTTTACATGCTACAAAATGAGAGAACATTTAATTAACTAACCCCTTTTTCTCTCCCCGTGATCATCCACGATTCAGCACTATCTGATAATGTAGCTTTATAGACCTTGGGGGCTTGGGGGTCATTAAAGCTTCACCACCTTGTGGTCCTCCACTTTGCATTAGACCACAACCTTGGGTGGGTCATTATTGAAAGCTAATGGCCTGCTCTGCTTGGTCTATCAGGCTACATTCAAAATAATATATGCTAGAGAATCTGTAATACAGAGACGTTAGAGGAGGAAATATAACCTGGAAAAGCTTCTGATGGGATCTTCCGGAATATGAATAAGGTTGTGAGGAATTCAACCATCCACACACGGAGAGTGCGCTCATCTGGGCTTTTTGATTTTATTTTATTTAAAAAGAATGAATGATGGGAGATCAACCTCCGGAAAATATGTGGGGCCATTCCTGCACATATTTTCCATGCCCACTGCATAGCAGAAAACTAGTCATGTACTCTGGGAGGACATAGCTTACCAGCACCGCCCTCCCCTGTCATGTGTAGCTAACACCTGACAGCTGTGGGGACATCAAAAGTCTCTGGCTGTGGGCAGCCTGATTAGCATTACAAGGCCCCATGGATTTGCATCTCCATTGTTACACCTTACTGGTGGCGGCAAATACTGAAGAATGTTAAGTAGCAGGCCTCAGGGAAGGACTAGGTGCAGGGAGTGACAGTGGAGACCAAACGCCAGTCACCTCTTTGTAATGCAATGTGTCAACTTGGTACTAACACCCCTTTTTTGTATGAAAGGGCAGTGAATGTCCTGTCTGGATTCACTCCTTTCAGAGCAGGGAAATAGGTTAATTGTAGGAGAAGAACGTCTGCCTGCAACCCCCTACTTCAAGGGAGGCCTATGTTGTGATCAAGCGCCACATAGGTCTCCGTTAATTAGGGAGAAGCTTTGATGTACAGCAGACAGGAAGATGGGTGGGACTTGGAAGTATATCTTGTCATCCTTCCGCAGTCTGTCACCAAGCACCCTGTTTCTGACATGAAACATCACTGTAGATGGTTGGTGGGGACACGGGATTGATCCATTAAGGTGGGCTCAGCCTACACCATTCGCTGGGGCCTATTTGGATTTCAAAGAAGGCTGAACCCCTCACTGATCAGATCATCTGCAGACTGTGCAAGGAGTAAGAAGAAGGACTCATTTGGACCCGAGCTGAAGGTACAGTCAACCTTAAATCTTCTGCCATTGAAGGAAGGCCATGAGGTCCAAGAGGGAAGGGAAAAGGGGGAAATACTGGACTCAGAGGACCCGTCCAGCAGCCTCAGAACTGGCACCCAGCCTGAACACAGCGAGCCCTGCTAGGCTCTGCAAGCAAGCTTCCTAGGTGGGAAGGGCCAGACAGTCTCTGGACAAAGGACAAGGTCTTTGCCTGCTAACACCCTTCTGAGCTTTGGGCCATCTGCTTGAAAGGACACAAACCCTGTGAAGAAGCTAGGAGGAGTGCCACACAAGCATCATCCAGCGTTCATCTTTTTAAGGACAACTTCGAGATAGTCGAGTCCTTGAACCGCATCCGGCTGCACCGCTGACTGTTGTCACGTCGCAGTCACCAGAGCTGCCCGAGATGCCTCGACCAGCATTCCAGATCCGGCAACCAGCACAAAGACAATAATTTTTGGCCCGAGCCCCTGCGCCGGACAGCCTGCAGACATCCGTCCAGCCTTGCTTGCCGAAACTGCCTGTAGCCTGGTACCAGCAGCTGGCTCCCGCCACTAACTCTGTTTCAAGTGCTGCAAAGCACCCTGGAACCGCCTTGACACTGAGAGCACCAAGAACTACTTCAGCACCAGGTACATTGTGGTTCTTCCCCCCTGGTCCTTCTCTGAAGGCCCCTAGAGACAGTTATGACCCTTTGCCCCTTTGGTGTTGAAACCAAATCATCTTGAACAGTAAGACTGATTACTTTACCAACTACACTCCTTTCAGTATCCAGCGTGCATCCCTTTCCTTCGTGGAACTGTCTGTCCTCTGTGTTCCTTTACAGTGTGGGTTGTAATTGTAGTGTGCTAGAACTCTCAGTTGTAGTAATAATGAAGTAGATATTTTTTATACAACCTTGACTGAACAGTCCCTTTTAGCATTGGGTAACAATGATATTTTCACTGTGTTGCAACTAACCAACGATCCACGACCTCATGGAGATAAGCCTGCATTTCCGTTCACGTTACCAACATTGGATAAAGAGGTTTATAATTGACGTGTGTTCCGATCTGTTCGTATCCCTTCTGTTATACTAGATTTGTGGGGTTGATTGATGGTTTAGAAACCGATATTCGTCCCTGGATCACTGGTGCCCCGGAAGTTGATTCGTCGCAGAGGTTTGAAGATGTTTGCAGTTGAGGGGATGTGTTCTAAAGTAAGAAACAGCCGATACAGTATCTGGGTCTAGGTTGGGAGGCAAATGGTGTGTTGTATTGAATAAAGGAGAAGTGGGATGGTAGAAGAAAAGGCCTTTTAACATATAGGTTTAATGCTGATATTGTAGCTTTTCTCAAACCCTAGGGTCACAATCCAAAGGATTGTGTGTCGCTGGGAGAGACCAAAGAAGACCACTTTTGTGGCGAGCAGGTTAATACATGATAAGGCATAACCAAGATAGCTGCAACTTGTGTATGTGCTTCAGAAAAATGGGGAGCATGGGTACAAAAGTGAAATCAAATTCAGGAAAATACGTGACAACTTTTACTGGAGTAAGCAGTGGCTATGGTACCGCCACACTATAGCTTATGGTGCCCATTCGGAACAGTAGTGGCAAGGATCTGATGCCACACTGCGCAAGAGAGGACAGTTTCCCATCTGAGCAGATCCCTTGGGCCTCATTATGAGGTAGGTGGTAAGGGATTACCGGCACTGGTAAGGACACCGGTGCCGGTAATCCCTTACCACCCTATTCTGAGGTCCCTTAGCGGGTCCCTTCCTTAACTCCTGGTTTTCCCAGGCGTTATGGAACGGACCCATTAACGGACTTCAGAGCTAATAATTATTATTAGCTCCATCCCCATTCCCATTGAGCCCTATGGGGCTCGAATGGGAATGGGGAATGGTTCCCGGAATGGGGACTTAGCGGGTCCTCCAAGGTTGGAATGACTCTGTAAGTCCCTATTTCGGGAACCCGGACCCGGAATGTGGTAACTGGGTAGCCAAACCTCCTACCTCGTAATGAGGCCCCTTGACTTGTAGACTTTGCATCTCACTGTATTCTTACTAAAACATAGAAAAGTGCCTTTGGCTTAGGGTTGCCCCATTGAATTGTGCTTGGGTGTGGAATTCGCCACTCTAAAACAATGCAGACATGATGTCACAAGGTAGATCTCTGTGGAAGATGACCGATGAAGAAACAAAACAAAAAGAACTGGGGAATCAAATGTTTTTATTAAAGGCATAGTGGATGATTACATTGAAACATGCCAGTGACAGACAGGGAATATACAGTTAACATGATAGTGTTTGCTCCAATTAAAAGGATGTCAGACTATACAATATTCTGCAGTGACTATCGCAATGCGTGAAACACATATCCTTGAGAGCTGTCCTTCTTGTGCTTATAGAGCCATGTGTAAACTAACAATGCCCTATAAGAACAAGACAATGTTCTGGAGCAAAAAGCATGCGTTTGATCTAATTTGCAAACCCATAATGCAATGCACATTTGCTTCGACGTTTACTTTCACACATGCTTGTAGGGTGGGAATTGATAGAGGATGAAGTATTAATGGTGAGAAACAGCAACAAACAAAAAAAACCTGTTGTGTCGCATAAGTCTTCCCCTCTCTCCTTCTGTGTATTCTTTGCCACCTATAGGGTGACCAGACGTCTGGGTTTTCCCGGCACAGTCTGGGGAATTCACCTGACGTCCCGGGAGTTTTTTTATTTGATAAATCCCATCCGGGGTTTCGCCTACGGTCCCTTTTTTTTGCCGGGACTCGATTTCAAAATCCCAAAATCGGGTCCTGGTGCAATTCTTCCTGTGCAAATGGGGGCGTGAAATGCTTTTCACGCCCCCATTTCCTCTCCCCCCCCCGGCGATCTCCAATGAGAGGAGTGTGCATGTTAGCACACCCCCTCCTCACCCCCCCCTGCGATGGGCCAGCGACATAGAAATAGGACTAAAGTTATATATGTGCTTACCTTAGTCCTACTTCTATTTCCATGGGCTGTCCCGTTATTTATTTATTTTTATCTGGTTTTCCTACCATCTAGGCGAAAGGACCCCCGTGGCTCGCTCCAGAGGCGGATCTAACGGTCGCCAGGCAGACCAATGGCGACCGGGCCCCTGTGCCAGGCCCCGCCCCTTTCAAGCAGCACAGGGCCCTTTGCAGCACAGGGCCCTTTCTGTTGGACGTCTTGGACGTCACTCCAGAGTCCAGTCTCCTTTCTTTCTCCCTTCCAATCCTGGGCCAGTGTAGGTAGTGGTACCTGAGAGACGACCGTGACGTAGACACGTCTCGTGACATCCCTACACTGGCCCAGGATTGGAAGGGAGAAAGAAAAGAGACCGTTAGATCCACCTCTGCCAGGTGACTCAGTGTTATGTGCCGGTGTGGTGGTGCCACGAGGAAGGAGTCACCAATCGCCATTGCCCGGGCCTAGCTGCAGAAGAGAAGGTGCTGCTACTCGAGTCGAGGGAAGCTGTCGTCCAGCAGTGTTTGCGGTCTGCTGCTGCTGCTTACTAAAACAGGTAAGCTTGGCTATTGTGGGCTTGGGGGCTTTGATGGTGTTTTTTTATTTCCAGTGTTTTTTTGTTTCCAGTGTTTCTAAGCATTTGTCTGCAGGCCTTTGCGTGGAAATGGATGTATTTATTTAAAGGGGGTGTGTAATCCGCGCTATGCCACTGTAAGCCGCTTCATGGCGCTGGAGGGAGGGGTGAGGAGTGGAAGGGGAGACAGGTTGAGAGGGAGGAGAGATATGGCAGATTTACTATTTTTTATGTCGTCAGTGCTTCCGAAACTAGGGGGTGTGTAACTGTGTGTTTTCGTTTCGTTTTAAATTCATTGTATTGTTTAGGCTGATGTGTCCTGAACTGCCTGCCTCCTTAACTGTTTGTCTTTGCCGGGCCTCGACATAGCTACTGCTGTGGGGATCAAATGGGACACGTAGGTGGTTGGCCTCTTTATTGGCGGAAGTGTGCAGCTGCAGCCACCGCGCACATTCCGTACCTGGACTCTTTGTGTGGGGAAATTTCGGAATTAGCGGATTTCGGTGGGTGATGCTTAGCTATGGGGCTTGCCCAGGTGTTAAAAGCAGTGCAGTCAGTGCCCATCCAGTGATTGTTCTTTATTCTCGGGGGGCGCTGGGAGAAGTCTAGCCTCTATGCTCACTCAGTGCTCGGCCATAGAGCCTCCCACCCATTCGCTGCTTGGCCTCTCGGTGCCTCTCCCATGGTGTGGTGAACTCTGGATGGCCTCGGCAGTCAGTTTTGTGATTCGTTGTCTAATTTGTAATGCGTGCCCTGGGCTGGATGTAGTGATGGCTGCCCGTTTGATATGCTGCGTGGCCAGGCCTTGGCTGGGGAAGAGTACTCTAGAGAGTTGTCTTTTGGTTATTGCGGCCCTGAGTCAGTGAGTCAGAGGCTCTGGGCCCAGCTCAGAGGGGGAGTTCATGGGCTGCAGTAGTGCGATGCCACCAGGGGCCCACCTCGTTGCCTCTGTGTCTCTCTATCTGTGTTTGTTTCTCTGTCTTTCTTTCTCGTCCTGTCCGCCTTCTTCTCCCTTCCCCTCCATCTCGTTCATCTGTTTCTCTACATTCCTCTCACCTGCATTCTTATCTCATCCCATCACCCTTCCCCTTTACCCACAACTTCCTCTTCCATCCTATGTTCTGTCTTTCTTTCTCTTAACTCACTTTATATAATCTTTCTCACTCCCTCTCCTAGACTCCCTGTTTTTCCTTATTCTTTTCTCCTTCGTTCTCATCCCTCCATCCCACTTCTCACTTGCCCCTCCTGTTCCTCTCTCTCATCGCCCTTCTCTAGCACCCATCATTATCTCTCTCGCTTTTCATCGTATTCCCCTCGTCCCCCCTCTCATCCGCCTCAAAAGCACTCTGTGTCCCCCTTTGTTTTTCTTTTTCTTTCCACCTAGCTTGCTCTCTTTCACCTCCTCACTCCACAGCCCCTTCCCCTTTCTTCCCCCATGGATCTTGCACCAATATGCTGAGTCTATCTGGTTTTAAATGATTGGCACGAGACAAGCAATACCACGCCTGATATAACTAGAACACATCTCACGTATATATATCTGTTGCAAAGAGCTAGAAGCTCAGAGGCTACACCCAAAAGGCTAGCTAGCCTCGAGTCCAGACAGTCCCGACATTAGCATAGCCCATATCTTTTCCAAATCTAGCAACACCCCTGTCTGAAAGGGTGGACTTGTGGGGATGGATGGGCCTCTGTGAAACGTGACTATTTAGGGATCAAACACGTGACTCGCCACCTTAACTTGCTGTTGAGATTCAATGGGTGTACAAGGGCATCATGCGCATGGTGCAGCAGTTGCTATCCTGGGTTGCTGCTTGTCAACCCTTCACCCCCCCAATGAAGCATAATCGGGACACTGATAAACTAAAGAGAAATCTGCTTTTGTCTTTTTTTAAATGTTACTGTCTGTGGTCAAAGTTGAAAGTCATTAATTGAGCTTCAGGAGGGGTCCGAGAGAGATTCAAAGTTCTGAAAGGTAAAGCTCGACTGGAGCGTAACTGACCCCTAGGTCACTGTAATAAAGACAACTTCATAAAAAATAGCTTTTGTCCCTAAAGTTTGCCATTGTGCACTTGTTACCACAATTAACTCCGCCCACCCAAAGCTCCGCCTCCATGACCCGTCCACCTAGGGCCCTGTGTCAGGTGCTGCCCACGGGGCCCTTTGCCTTAAATCTGCCACTGGCTCGCTCCCGCCCCCGCCTGAACCTTCCACTCCTCATCATCCTTTAGCCCGGAGAGGAGTGGCCGATACCTGCTCCTCCTGCTTCTGGTACTGCTCAAGTGTAAGGAACGGCTCCATCATTACCGAATCCTCGCAACCTGGGACTCTTCCTGTGGCAGTCGCTGGCAACCTTTGACACTTGCCGCTCGCGGATGACAGCATTGTGCAGTCATGGCCGCTTATGAGTGCGCATTAATCGCCTGGATTTTCTGCACTTAGCGTCTCGGAGCCCAGGCAAAGCATTAGCCGCGGGACTTAATGCAAAGTTTTAGCAATGCTCTCCGCACAGATGAGTTTTTCAAAGCAGACGCTTCGAAGGGTAATGTCAGAGGACAAGTTTAAATGCGGCCATTATGCCGATCAATCGGGCCCTCTTCTGTATGCGCAGCGATGCTCGCTCAGACAGCGAAGGTTAGGCCAATTTCTCAGCAATGCACCTTAGAATCTTAAAAGCTTGAGCGGTGAATTCAAATGCCCATGACGGCACGTCACGGTCCACCCAACCCGGGACCACCAAGGTGTATGCAGATGTTTGAGCAGATGTTAAAGAATCTGGCAATGCCCCAAAGACGAAGAGATGGCCATATGTTGGCATGGACACATCACACCGCCACAGAGCTGGGATCTCGGTGGCATTGACAGCTGGATCCTGGTGCATGATGTCACAATAGGTCTCCAAACCTAACCAGGCATCATCAAAGAGATAGTCTGAAATCTTGGGAGTTGGGGATTATCGCTGAAACACATATGACATCACCAAACAGAAGCTTCAAGTCACGGCTCGCCTGGAGGACCAGTCAACAGGCAGGCCTTAATTTCCGCAACGCAACCTTAGAAATATCCAAACATTCATACATCTTCGGGACCTCTGGCGTATTTGAGGTGAGACAAATCAGACCTGGTTGGCAATGCCGGTGTAAAGGATTGACATCTGGAAAAGGTGTATGAAACCTGGCCTTTCTAAATTATATTAATTAATTAATCAAAGAATGCTGGTAATTGTATCTCATACAGGGTGTTGTGCTGAGCAGATGTCCCTTTCATATCCTCCATTGCAAAAGCACAGTGTACATCTGTGTCTCGCTGCATCAGTGTTTTTGTCTGCAGTGCCTAATCTCCAATGGCACAGGGCAGGCTCACGGAGCACAGGTGCCATCTTCACAGCTACAGTGACAGCCAAGTCACCTCAGCATAGGGGCTGCATTTAAGATATGCACTGCTGCACCCAAACTACATAGCTATGAGTTACTATCCTGGTGGGTAGAACCCACTTTTGCCGACCTACACGTTCACCAAGACACGTTATTACTGAATTTGTTTTTGCCACCAAATGAAGCTGCAGTTGGAGTAAGGTAAATATGCGGGTGGTGGGTGAGCGGAGCAAAGGGCTGGGTGTGGGGAGTCTCCCCCTGCATTTTGTGGTAAAACAACTGAAATGAATCAGTAACACATATTCAGTGAGAGGATATAATCATTCCTAGAACCTCCTGGTGGCAGTTCAAACTTTAAATATAAACCATAACTTGGTTCAGAGTATTGTGGCTAGCATCTCCCACATGTATAAACGCCACATCAATTCCCTATCATGTAAGTGTCAGCACAGTTACCTGTAATCTGGCCAGACAGCCTGGCCCTCCCAACAGGCAGTGAATGAGAAAGGATGGCTATGCCTCTGCTTTGATGTGAGGTCAGGTAACAACTCTCCCCGGCAAGAAGTGTCTTGGGAAACATGAATCAAATAGCACATCCACCCCAAATGACCAGCCTCACACCAGGGTGCTGCATTCCAAAGGTACTTTGATAGTATGTGTCTGACAAGGGGGGAGGGATAGTGTAGAGATAGAGAACTCAGGGAAAGAGGGGAAGGGTTACACTATTGTGTTTCTCTCTGCCCCTATCTTGCACTTCCTTTAGCACAAAGCATGTTGGGTATGATGCAAAGCCCATTTGCCACAACAACAGGGATTAGACACCCTAATGCAGGCTTGCTTTCTTCCAATTACCTGTAGACATGTGCCTTGTAAGAGGGGATGTTCTCTCCTCCCTTGTGTCACTTTTGGACTTCAAGATTTAGGAAAAATAAATGTGGTCATCTTTTGGGTTTTAGGAGAGGTTTACTTTCCAAAGCCCTCAGATATTGAGGTGAAGAAGGAGCTGTCCAAGGCATATTTAAGTTTTGCTCCACCTCCCAGGGCATATTTGGGGTGTGTTCTGCTGAGGATGACCTGCCACTTTGCACCAATCCTCTCGATGCAGGCAGAGCACACCATGTATACACTCATCCTGTCCATGAGCCCCAAGAGAACCAGATCAACCAAAGCTCTCTATTCTGCTGTTTTGAATCAGTTGATCTGTAGTTTAACCTTTTTCATGGCACTTGCACCAGACAGACATGCCGGTATTGCTTTTGGCAAACCATTGTACTCAAACTACCCCTGTATCGCACCTGGCGAACCTGCTCACCACCGCATAGTGCCAGGAGGAGCATGTCACGAGTTCAGCTCTAACAAAATGCTCAGCACTGCCGATCGAATTCGAACCACAGATTCTTCAAACTCTTCATCAGAGCACCAAGCTCACTGCATGTAACCGACAGACACTCGCTGACCTGAACCAGCGGTTAACAACATCTAAAATTGCACCAACTTCCGATTCGAACCTGACGAACCACCTGTACTGCATGACCTGTCTGATTCATTGTTACCACATCAAGCTCCTGATTCAAACTGATTAGATACCAGCTCACCACATGACTCAGAATGACGTGCAGAACTCTAACCGTGTTTGACCGGCATCGCAGCGCAGCTCTTAACCTGATTGATGCTGTTAAACTGCCTAAACATACCAGAAAGGTATTATCGACCCATAAATAACCCCCATATCCATCTTTGGGCCATAGAGACTTGGTCACGTTTGTACTGCTTTCCCACTGAACAAGATATCCCAGTTTCAAAAACTCAACTCAAGATTTGGGGAATAATGCCACAGGTGTACACTTTTTGCCTAAAATAGTTTGATAATGATTAATATAGTTGAGTGACAATATGGTATGTGTACTTTTCAAGTTGTCGTTATAAAGCAGAGTATTGTTGAAAGGAGTACTGTTGAATGGAGTACTGTTGAAAGGACTACTGTTGAGAGCCAGACCCGGGGGTGAGGAGGGGAAATGATGAGAGGGCTAGTAAGTCATGCTGCAAGAGAGTTTGCAATCTGGGACACTTGTGCAGTTATTTGCCCCTGATTGTGACTGATTTTCAGAGTATAAGTTAAGCGCACATGTGGGTGGACATTGTAAAGGTTTTTTTTCAGAGGGTGGATGCAACCCCCACAAGAACACAAACACTTGTTTCATATTGGGATTTTGATTTCCTGGGAACATTTCACTACAGATTGCTGTGTTTAAAAGGTGCACACCTTTACTACTTTGCCAGCATATTTCTGCTCTTAGGTTATTTGTCTTGTGTTCTTCACTTTTCTAAAAAGTCCAATGCTATTTTGTTTTGTGCACTTTCTTCTAAGGGGAAGATCAATTGAACTACATGTGTATATTTCACTTTAAGACATATGTTCACTTACTGTGTGTATATTCATGGGGGCCAGCTTTGGATTTTGGCTATTGGGGCAGATGTGCTTGGGCATATATTATTCTTGCAGCCAGTCATTTTCTTCCCTTTTTCCCTGTTGCTTAAAAGCGGTTTGTTGGGGTTGTGCAATGGTTTGCGATGTATCACAAAAGTCACCAAGAGACCGGCCATAAAACAAGGGGCTTCAAGGCCACTGCTTAACCAAAGTGTGTGGCACATGGGAAATAATGCAATCTCACTGCCAATTGCCTAAAAACATTGTGAGTTCTCAAAGCCAGCAATCCTTTTTACTGAGCAATACAACTGTCAAAACAGGTCAACATCAGTTTGTGATTGATGAATGCCTTTGTGCGATGGGTTGCAAGTGTTTTAAAATAGAAAGTGGCCATTGCCCAAAGGCCATGGCCAGAGGCCGTGGCTAATAGTCTGGTACTGTTTTAATCCTGCCTCCTGCTCCGTTCCCCCACATTTTCAACTCTTGTCCCTCTCTGCTCGTTATTAGCAAGCATTTGTGCACAACTAGGGCTTGTTACATGTAGATCCAGTTTTGGAATTCAGGTAGTGAAGTACAAAGTGGCGGTTTAACTGTGAGTAAGCCAAATAGAGAAAACAGGTTAGTTAATTAAATTTGTATTTGTATTTTATTTGTATAGCGCTCAAGCCCTTAGGCATCTGGCCGCATTTCTTACGGTTACATAGCATAGCTAGTTTACAGTTACATATAACAAGTATTTACAAGTGACATAGGGCAAGTATAAACATGGTGAGAATACAGTTAAGAGTTATACAGAATGATTCACAGGAAGTTGCAAGTAGGTTTGCAATTAAAGTAAGGCATAGTGTACAACAGAATACCATCACAATGTGCAAGTGAGGAGAGTGTACAGGGTTATATCTTGGGTAGTAGGTGGTAGCATCTTTAGTGCACGTTTTCTAGGATGAGATGTGCTTTAGAGGAACATGTACTTTCCTTTTGTAGCTTTTAAATAACAAAGTGTGTCTTTATAAGGTAATCATTTCATTAGTAACATGGGTGGAGCGGGAATATTTTTAACATGATAAAGAATCCTTTCACGCATGCAGGGACTGAAGTCAATAACTACTGCTAGTGGCTGTTTTCCAAGCATTTTTTTACTACAGAATGGGAAACAAGGGAACCCCCTTTTCTGCATGCAAGAAAAAAACAATGGGATTTCCCAGCAATATTTCAATCAACAAGGCACTCATTTGCTTGGATTTATTTATTTCTCTTTCGCTGAGCCTTCAATGTGACATGCAGCATCCAATTTAATGCAGCAAATTGAAAGCTATAACAGGAAAAAATGCTTCAATTCTTGCAAAAATTAACAATTTGACTTCAAATTATATTCACATTATATCTAATGCATGAAATGTTAAAACCAGTCCAGTTATGAAATCTACAAATTTCATAACATGTTTCTCCTGTTTACTTTACTCAGGATTAACCACATGTTTTTTTTATTTTTTTTACATCACCACTACAACCCCAAAACCTATATTTCTATTATCACCTTGTGATAACAGACACCATGGGGACATTATCACTTGGGATAATGACACTTTACCAACTTATGGCCTTCAACTCCACTTTGGAGTATAATAGGAGGTTGGGTCATTAATCCAATAATAATGACCCCTGAAGCTATAAGACTCTTTTATTTCAAGATTTACAAACAGAAATAATCGCTCATGAACAACAATAGAATCGCACCTGGTATTGGTCCGCCTTGGCGGTTCTCAGCCATCCTCAGAAGGGAGGGCATCGGGCATCCATGACACCTGCTGTGCTTCCAAATGCTTTATTGCACAGCAGAGATACTTATTTGGGCAGGTCTTAAAATGGTGTTCTTCATTCTTGCCCAGGTGCCAGAGAAATACATGAGAAACTGATATTGACATTCGTTGGAGAGCGCAGGCATGCTACAATGAGGATGTTATCTGCCTAAAGGAAAATCAGAGTGCTTTTGGTGGGACTTACAAGATGGACTCTCTAAACGTTGCCTGGCTGAGGAAGCTCTGAGTAGTAACGGCCAAGCAGATCCACTAACAAAGGGCCAAAGATCCACTTCCACCGCCTCAGATCATGATTGTGGTCGCTGTCTCGGATTATGCATTCTATTGCCACATACTGTGACTGTGTAGGTGGGCATGGTATCACAAGTATGACACGGACACAAGAGAAGAGTTTCAAAACCTTTATTATTAAATGTTCGGATGGGTTAGGAGAGCTCCCTATAGCTATAATACTATACTAAAAGAAAGCTAATGCCTGCCCATATTCTAATACAGCAAATGTGAAAAAGGGATGTGTAGTTCAAAAAGGAAATATCAGTGTTCAAAAGAACATCAGGATGTCCGTGTTAGCCGAGGGTAACTCCCTTCCCCACGTTCACATGACAGGGTTTTTAAAGAGCTCTTGCCGGGTGGCTGGCTCATACAGTTCACATGATTTGCACTCTTCAAACCACTTGGCACGATTCACAATGTTAGTTTTTCGTTGACATAACTATTTCCACAAGAAAATCTTGTCAGGCTTTCCTTGCCTTGATTTTAAAGACACCGTTTCTTTATAGGCTTACCTTGTCTTAGTTCCAAACAACAAAAAAGACTTATAATTGTGATGCATCCATATTTTCTTTTTTTTTTTATTTGTGTTTGATTTCTCACTGTTAAAACCTTTACAAAAAAAAAAAATACTAATTACATTTCCTTTTTCATACATATGTTAAAACAATTTCAGTTCTCACACATTTTCCTTAATAATCAAATCAAACATCAATCTTTTAAACCAGACCTTTCAGGCTTCCCTTGGTGTAGGTCTGGGCTGCTCCCTCTGGTCTTTCAAGCTTGTGACAACACTATTTCCCAACAGGTCCCTCCGGTTTCTCTCGTTTGAGTCTGCACCTCTCTTTACCGTAAAGTTCTAAATTTCACTTCCTGACTATTATTTCAATTTCCTGTCAAAGATGTTCGAGCATGCAAGGATTTAACATGTACCTCAGCATGAACACTCGACTCTCACACTTAACACAGTTTGCACAGTTTATATGTGCTCTCCTGGCAATAGTGCTTTCTGGATAATGTAGGTATCTTATGTATGTGCTCTCTCTAGCACTCTTTTTTCCCCTTTATGCCTTTCGGCACTTTGAAAACAAAATATCCTCTTACTGATAAATGCGCCGTTCAACATAGGCTTCCCTCTGTCGGGCTCAAACCTGTCTTTCTCAATGGTAACTTTTGTGCACTTAAAATGTTTTTCGTTCTCAGTTCACTACAACTCCCAGAATGCATGTCTTCATTTGCTTTTTAACTTCAAACTTAAAATGTCCACGTCCAGATCTCTGCCCCTCTTCAGTCACACACATACCACTGGGATCCTCTCTCTCTGACTCACACAGGTAGTACAGCACTGGCAGGTAGCCCTTCTGGATCTGTGGGCTGAGGTCAGGGTCCCACCGCCTGCCCCTCAGATACTCTGGGGTCGGCAATGGCCCCAAGGGAACAAGCAATTGTCTGGGCCTCACCAGCAGGGTCCTGTCTGCCTGATTCAAATCCTTTGACAAACTGCATCCATTTATCTCACCGGCGCTCATTGTAGCACACCGTCCTTCTTTGGATCTCCTTGGCAGCACCCAGCCTTTTGCCTTCTCCACTCCAGACAACCTTTCCAGCTCGCATTTGGTGTTTTGGATTTGAAGAGCGATCCTCTGCTGGTCACAGCCTTGCAGCCTCCCTCCTGCTCCCGCCACTACATCTTATTTCTCTCCCTCAGCAGCCTCCCTTTATACACATGTGTGATGTTATTTGTCTGCAGTTGTGTGGTCTGGGCTGGGTCTGCCTGACCTTACCTGTCCTTGTTAAGGAGACAGCCTGCTATCAGAGTGTTGTAGTCTGTCCTCTGTGTCTTAGTGGGTTTTTCACTGATAATCTTCAACCCTCCAGGTTGTCTCTTCTTATTATTATTATTTTGCGACAATTGGGGGCAGAGGATTGTTGTGTGTTTGAAAATAACCGAAAAAGCCAGAGGGGGTGTGCAATTGTCGATAACTGGAAAAAGGGGTATATTGTGTCTTACCTAGGGTATTCCAATGAGAATGACCCTGGATTAACCAACCCAAGTGATCCTCCTGCGCTCGTCCACCACCAGGGTTGCCCTCCCCTGGCCACCCAAATAGAGGAATCTCGGAGTCCAAATGGGAGAATACCCCTTGGTGTCTCACAGTAGGTTGCCCAAGAGACAGGAGCCAGGGGACGAGGGCATGGCATTTTTCTCAGTGGTCGATTGCTTTTGAGGAATATCCCCCATTTTAGAGAAAGATTAAACAGTGGTAGCACGCACAGTTTTAGACTCATACACACGGACACACACCCACATGCACACACCACACACACATATGTGTGTGCATGTACATACACACACATGCACACACAAACACGTGCAGGTGCATGCACATACACACACAAGTGTGCATACACACAGACACACATCACCAAAGTAGGCTGGGTCAAGTTTCTGAGATCGTTGCACCGATGCCCAGGCACTATCCAGTACTTAATTGCTGAGATTTGTCATGATTCCATGCATGTGCCGATAAACACATTTTGTATCCCATGGCCTTATCTGATCACCTTTGTCCACCCCCCCCCCCCCGCCATGTTATGAAGTTATCACTTCAATAACAGGCATGTGTGTAGCTGTGTTGCTCCTACCAATGGGAGATGGGGGTTGGAGGTCCCTGATATGAGCAGGGCTCGTTAGGCATCTTCTGGAAAATGTTTCTGGCACCCTCCGCGCGTCATCTTTCACTGCAGCTTAAAAATTGTCACAGAACTGGAAATGTCTGCTTTGTCCTTCTCTCCTCTAAATGCAATTTCCTCAAGCCGTCAAGTTGCGCACGTACAAAACACTCCTCTTCCAGCCCCATGAGCCAGGCACTATTCCCATGCCTGGAAAACTCATTTTCAAATTGTAGGGGTCTAAATAATGCACAAGCTACAAAATGATTACCTACCACTGGGTTGCCGGGATAAATATGCAGAAATGAGAAGTAGCCCGAAACATGCCGAAGACGCGGGGCGGGGGGGCAAACCCCACCATGTAATGGCTGCAATTACCACAGAAAGGCGGGTAATTGGCAAGGGTATGCTGGGAAGCATTGTGCACGCATTTAGGGCCAGGCTCAAAGTGGTGCTGGCATTATAAACCAAGGCACTTTCAATGATGCTGGATTATTGCTACAAAATGGAGGCCGTCAATGGTGAGTCGTCACCAATCACACAGTGTGAGCTATTGGCAAGAAATCTGACTCTGCAGCATGGTGGACCCTGCTTCATCTTCAACATAAAGTGTCTCTGTTCACAGAAAACTCATGCTATGACGCCGCCTGGAAATATTGAAGAAATACCACCATTGAGGAAATAGGAGCATTGAATAGTTGTCCGGTCCAATGCTCCATGCCTTGGATTCCATGAACTCTGTAATTAATCACTATACATATTGTTGCAGTGTGATGAAGTCAAAGAAGCCATGCCTTCTTTTCCATCAGACCACATGTATCTAGTACAAACCTCGCTCACAAGCAAAGGAACTTTAGGGAGAATACAGAGAGAGAGGGACTGAGAAAGCCAGACAAAGGTTGGGGATTATAGGGGAAAGCGGTCCAATCGGCGGGTCAATGGACACATTGGTGTTCTTTGAAGAGCAAGCTCGCCACTCAATTTAATGTATTGTTTTGTTTTAATGTATATGTAAAGGAGCAGGTGGACACCTCGTGCCTAGCTCCGACCCATTCACCTCCGTCATACTGGAACAGCAGAAGAGCCCTATGTGGGACACCAGGTAGTATCCCAATACCACATCAAAATGTATGAGAGACGATATGCACTCAGACAACGGAATTGAATGTACCCTCACACTGAAAGGGTGGAAGAATGTCGACACACCCCATTTGTCATCAAAGAGCTAAAAGCAAAATCTGATGAGCGCAGAGTGATGTCATGCAGAAATGATACTGAGACACAGTGAAAAGATATGCAAATACTTAAAAATAAAGATGGAACTGAAGTAACTTGAGAAACATGTAATCGAGTATGAAGAAAGTAAATATGCAAATAACATAAAGTAACATGTTTGCTATTGAGTGTCTACACTCAGAAAAGCAAGGTAGATGAGACGTATAGAAGCTTGCTGCCGAATAAAACATAATGTGGCTGGGACGGCCAAGATAGAAAGATGGACGCAATACTTGTATTAAAAGCAATCACGCTACCTCAGAGACAGACCAGGGCTGCAAAGATAGGAGACACTGGCAAAACAATTCTGTGTGAAGAATAAAGAGGAGTCTATTGACCTGGGATCAAGAATTCTACTTCAAGGAATAATTGCAAGGCACAAGGGGAGTCAAAAAAATAAGCCACATATGTAAGACATATTTCTCTTTGATTAAATAAAGAAGAACATATCTGCAAGACCCAAGCTTTGGACAATTAATGATGCAAAAAGCCTATGCAAAGTGGAGTAAGCCAGTCTCTAAATGCCAAGGGGAGTAATGACTCCCAGCACAATTGAATCAAATAGAAGTAAATAGCAAGTCAAAATGGATACATTCGAGGTCCTCTCACACGTGATTCAGAGTCGAAACAAAGGGCTATTTTTTAAGGTCTAGCTGACAATAATGGTGTGCCTAAACTCCCTTAAAAGTCCCAGAATCAAGAACAGCTGCAAGGAGAAGCCATGGCTTAGGACCGGACAGATGAGAGATGATGGACTAATTCGGAAAGTGGGGAGTAGTCTCAGCACCTGAGTTCCAATTTGCTTACCTGCTCACCTGCTGTTAATGAGCCGAAAGTCCATGGTCAGGAAAGCTTGCAAACCACTGAGAGGGTCTATGTAGCAACATGCTATAAAATGTTGCAAAGACCAATCCGCCACCATTATTCTGCTCTAATCAGTATTATACATATTTAGAGGTGGTTAAAGGTGTGCCAACTAAATAAGGGGCATCCAGTAATATTGCTAATACTTACATGATATATAGGTATATATGTTCCCTTAACCAATCCCTTCCTTCAATAGATTTTATAGTTTTCCACATAGGATGACGTCATATATGAAGTGTATTGAGGTATAACAACTTTGTATAATCACGTTTGGGTAGGAGTTTGTGGACTACAGCTTGTTGTTTGCAGGATTGCCCTACTTTATTTTATGCTGATAATAGAGTAGTACTTTGCCATATTCTTTGAGTCTGTCTGGTTATTTGGGTCCATGATCATTATTGGTAATTCCATCTAGCACAAGAGATGTTTTAAGGTGCTAGAGCACAAATGTGTATAATTCTCTAAGGATGTCGGTGCTTTGGGGACTGACTACAGATGTAACCATCCTTACCCTAAGACCCAGCTTCCCCTGTCCGGTTCTCCTCCTCTAAATATTTAGCATGGCATATCTCTGACCATCAAGGATAGACAGATGTTGCAGACATTTTCCCCTACCTTTAATATTCTAGAACTGACAGAATGAGTGTATATGGTATAGTTACAAACACATTAATGTCAGAAAATGAGCAGCAAACTCAGTCTGCATGATTATACTTAGTGATACAAGCTTTAAACTGTTTTACCACCAACAAATGTGCCAAACTTGATATGATATTTTATTTGTATCGCGCTCATACACAAGTGTTTCAGAGCACGACTAGGCAAGGGAGGGGAACAGGGGAGAACACAACACAACACAACAATGATCTTACTAGGCCCAGTGACATTGAGAACGGGCAAGTGCATGGGAAAGGGAAAACGGGAAAAGGTGCATGGAGGGGGAGAGTGGAAAGTGCAGAGCAGAGGAAAGCAGAATAATTAAAACATAAAGCTCTGTGGTTATTTCTATCTTTCCAAAATGAACTTTAATTCTATGCAAAGAAGCCAGGAACCCGCATTGATGCTATTTTCATCCTTCTTCTTTCTCATTGGTGTATTTCAAAAGAGTACACTAGGAAATAATATATAATTTTAGTCTAGGTTTTGCTAATGAGCTTGGCCCAGAAAGGCCATTGTGGCATTTTTATTAGGACTGCAAGATATTCTTGAAGTGTTCTTGTACTATGTTAAAAAGAGCCAGTATCCAATATCAGTAAAATGAAAAAGCTGTTTGCATTTTTTGGTGGCTTCTTTTGCTGATCATACACAGCATTTCTCTCTCCAAAGTTCCTTTCTTCTTGGAAAGGTTCAGACTCAGATTAAAACCAATAATCTGTTTATTTTGTGGGCATCAAGGCCAGTGGCATAACACATAATTTGGGGTCCCCTGCCTCTGTGCTGGTGCCACCTCATCCCAAAGCTCCTCGACAATGCATGGAAAGCGCCACACACCGGTCCGGCCTGGACCACCATTTGTGTGCAATGTCCATGATGATCAAGCTGCTGTAGGGCGCATGCACACTGCACTAGGTGAAAGATGTTTTTTTTTAATCAGTGCTTTAATCTTTCACCTTAGCGTAAAAGCAAGCGGGCAGTGACTGGCCTCTGGCACCCAAATGGACTAGCCACCAGTGGTGACTAGTGATTTTTTTTAGTTAGAGGGGCGTAGATATTTTCCACAAGTATGCAAGAGCGACCAAGGGTATTGAGGGAGCCCGAATAAATGAAAGAGGGTTCATGGGGGCTCTTCCCCAGCAAAAAAAAAAACTTTAGAATAATGGGTTAAAATGGTGCATTATACAAAACACTTTTTGTGAAACATTGGGTAAAAAGCCAGTCAGTTTGCAATTGTTTTTGTTGGGTAACTCATGAATAACATACAATAGATGCACTAACAGTGTACAGGAACATTTCTCAAGCATTTTCATGCCTTTCCCCACAATATATGTCAGTGCTGAAGTGGGCGGGAGCGATTGGCAGCAGTGCTCCTTATCTTTTTTTAAATTAGGTTTTACCGTACCTATAGCTTTATTTTAAAAAGAAACCCCTCTGGAATGGTTGTGTTTTGAAATAGAACTGTAGGAAGAAGTTGGAACTTGCACTTCAGTTCACTGCACTGAACGATCCCTTAAACAGCAGGCACGTTTGTTTGGGGCTTTGTATTGCGTGTGGGAATGGGCATGTAAATGGGGTTTGTAGGGAGCAGGGGCAGGCCAGCAGCGAACATAGTTCCACTACTTCTTTCTCACTCTTCCACCACTGATATATGGCAGTATGAAAAATATGTTAATGTTCTCTGTGCACCAATATATGCCAGTACCTCCTCCTAAGAACATACTCCTTTTGGCATTACCATTAAAAATGCTATAGCACAATGAGAACGCATGTCCAAACTGGGTTCAATGAAGGCCAGTTTGAACATACACGTATGCTTATCCTTGCTTTTTCATAGCGGCTCACTAAACAAATGTAATGCCACAGTAGGAAATAGCTAGGCTGGCAGCACCAAAATGGCAGTCTAGCCATGTAATAACACATATCATGCTTGCTTTATCAGAAATACCAGGTACAAAATGTAAAGCCAAGACTGGCTGCACCAAAATGCCAGCCTAGCCACATAATAACACACATCAAGATGGATACGCCCAGAAATGCCACTAAACCAAGGCATGTAACTTAAGGAAATGTCAAGATTGCCTCCATGCTCCTTGGCCCCCCATTGACTTGCACACACGTATGATCACATTCATACCCCTTCACCCAGCAGTCACTCATCCATACACTTTCTCTCACATTCACTCACGTGCACCCAGAACATTCACAATGCATTGTCCAAACATGCACCAACAATCACATTCATACATGTTCACTCACCAGTTACTTACCCATACACCTTCTCTCACGTTCCCTCACACTGCATTCTCCAAACAGCATCCACCCATCTAGAACATTCAGTCACATCCATACCCATTCACTCAATTCACTGAACTATCAGTCATCCAAACTCCTTTCACAGTCACTCACACTGATTTCTTCACAAAAGCACCCACCCAGAGCGTTCACTCACAAACATAATTGCATCCATACCCATTTACTCACCCATATGCCATTTCTCACAAGCACTCACCCTGCATTCCCACACGGAGTCCACCCACTCAGAACATTCAGTCACATTCATATGCATTCAACCACCAGTCAACCAGCCATGCAACTCTCACATTCACTCACACTGCATTCTCCACACGAGCACCCCGGACATTCATTCTCAACCACAAAACAGGCACACTCACCACCCACACATGCAGGCACCATTCACATGCACGCACACATAGTCATACATGCATCCATTACATGAAATACACAATAACTACAGGCTGGCGCATAAACATATTGCGCGAGCCACACTCGTTCGTTCCAGGCCTCTGGCCTCTGGCTCTGGGGTGGCACACAGACAGGAATCAGGGACTCTGCTTCCTGTCTGATGTGTGCAGCGAGTTAACGGGTGGTGCACCTCATTACCCCAGCTGCAGTTAGTCCTGGCTCAGCCCGCTGACTGAAAGTCTTGGTGAGGGCTGGACGGGGGCCACCTCGACCTGTTGTGGTGGGGCCCTCCATCTCACAAGGGATGAGGGGGTCCCGTTATGGCAGAGGTCAACTGTTCCTTTTTGTAACTATGTCTGGTCAAAACACACAATATGTTCAACAAATAAATACAAACACAAATAGAAATGCAAATGATTAATGCCAGCATTTGCATAGCCTCTTGCTGTAGGACACACAAAGGATCTGTTGGAAGAAGAAGAGAAGCTGCATGGCAGTGTTTGTGGCCCAGGATATATAAGGCAGGTAATGATGTTGTGCCTAAAGGACTGACAAACACCAGGCATTGACCCAGGTGGAACCAAAGTGTGACAAATCAACTTCCAGGCCACCAGTGGTCCAGGGATGAATATCCGTTTCTAAACCATCAATTAACACCACAACGGTAACGTGGACAGAACGGCAGGCTTATCTCTGCAATGTTGTGCATCATTGGTTTGTTGCAACACAGCAAAAATACAATTATTACCCAATGCTAAAAGGGACTGTCATGTCAAGGTTGAATAAAAATATCTACTTTATTATTACTACAACAGACAGTTCTAGCACACTACAATTACAACCCACAATGTAAAGGAAAACAGAGAACAGACAGTTTCACAAGGAAAGGGATGCACGCTGGATACTGACAGGAGGGTAGCTGGAAAAGTAATCAGTCATAGTGTTCAAGGTTATTTGGTTTCAACACCAAAGGGGCAAAGGGTTGTAACTGTCTCTAGGGGGCTTCCGTGAAGGACAAGGGGGTCAGAACCACAATGTAACAGGTGCTAAAGAAGTTCTTGGTGCTCGACAGTGTTGAGGTGGTTTCAGGGTGCTTCACAGCCCGTGAGACAGAGTTAGTGGTGGGAGACAGCTGCGGGTACCAGGTGGCAGGCAGTTCAGCAAACGAGGCTAGATGGACATCCACAGGCTGTCTGGAGTCCGCCGGCTCATGGTCTGGAATCGTCTCTGTGCTGGTTGATGTATCTGGAATGCTGGTCAAGGCGTCTAGGAAGGCTCTAGTGACTGCAGCGTGACAACAGTCAGCGATACAGCCGGATGCATTTCGAAGACTCGACCGTCTCAAAATTGTCCTTAAAAAGATTGACACTGGTTGATGGTTGTGTGGCTTCTTAGCTTCTTCACAGGGCTCTTTTCCTTTCAAGGCAGACAGCCCAAAGATCAGGAGGGTGTTAGCAGGCAACGGCCTTGTCCTTTGCCCAGAGACTCTCCCGCACTTCCCACCTAGGAAGCTTGCTGCAGAGCCTAGCAGGGCATGCTGTGTGCTGCCTCTGAGTCCGGTATCTCCCTCTGTTCCCTGGGAGATGTATAGGTTAGTGATTGTGCTTCCCTCTTGGAACTCCTGGCCTTTCCTCAGTGGCAGAAGATGTAAGGTAGACTGTACAAATGAGTCTTTCTTCTTACTCCTTGCAAAGTCTTTAGATGATCTGATCAGTGAGGGGTTCAGCCCTCTTTTATAGCCAAATGAGCCCCAGCGATTGGTGTAAGTTAAGCCCACCTTAATGAACCATTCCTGGGTTCCCACCAACAATCTTCAGTGATGCTTCAGGTCAGAACCAGGGCGCTTGGCAACAGACAGTTGAAGGATGACAACATATACTTCTCCCATCTTCCTGTCTGCTGTACATCAAAGTGTCTCCCTAATTAACTGAGCCCTATGCGGCGCTTGATCACAACCTGGGCCTTCTTTGAAGTAGGGGGTTGCAGGCAGACCTTTGTCTCCTACAATTTACATACTTCCATGCTCTTAAAGGAGTGGTTCCAGACAGTACATTCACTGCCCTTTCATATCAAGGAGTGATGTTAGTACCAAGTTGACACAATGCATTGCAAAGAAGTGTTAGTGTCTGGTCTCCATTGTCACTTACTGCACCCATGCCTTCCCTGAGGCCTGCTAATTAAGATTCTTCAGTATTTGTCGCCATCAGCAATGTTTCAAAATGGAGATACAAATCCATGGGGCCTTGAAATTCTAATCAGGCTGCCCATGGCCAAAGGTGTTTGATGTACCTACGGCTGTCTGGTGTCAGATACACATAACAGGGGAGGGAGGCTGTGGTGATCTGTATCCTCCCAGAGTGCATGACTATTTTTCTGCTGTGCAGTGAGCATGGAAAATGTGCGTAGGAATGGCTCCATCATTCATTTTTTTTATACAAATAAAAAAGCCCCAGCGAGCTCACTTTTCCCATGTGGATGGTTGAATTCCTCACACAAAGTCATCAGGAGAACAAGACAAGTACTCTGCTAGTATTAGTAGAAGTCTAGGGTTGGAGCAAAGGCACAGGAAAATATGGCCAAGGTTCAAGAATTCGGGTAGGATAGGAGATCAAGGACCCGGAGTCACTGCATAGAGTTTAAGAAATTGCAGAGTAAAGGCTAATTGAGCAAAGGCTTAATATATTCTGTGCTGGGCCCTCCCTTTGAGTTACTGACCAGTGGGACAAGCAGTATGAGATGGTCCAATGTGATTTCAGATGTTGTTTTACATGATTGCACGTGCTCAGTGTGACTCCAATGTCTGGAGGTATTTGTAAATAATGGCTCTGGCCAGTGCTAGAAATGCAATTTATTAACTCTGAGAATCCCACCAGCGGGCAGGGTGTGGGGCTGTCGATGGAGTACGCAGAATATTTTTCCAAGCCTCTCCATAAATAAACATTTCCATTTCAGGAGATTAATCATTAACAACTGGAGATAACCCAAGAGAGGAGGAGTGTTTCCTATGATGGTGCAAGCAAAGTATAAAAGATGCAGATCTTTCAAACCTACAAAAAATGTGTAAATATTTTCTGCAGAGTGCAATCCTAACCGGCATATTCACTTGTATTCTAACCGGAGGTTCAAGTGGTCTAGTGGGTACGTTTCTCTTCGAATCCCGGCTTCAACAACAAAAGCAAATGAAAAACAATAGATCTACATAGGGGTGGAAATTGTGATCCAGGGAGACATATGTTGCTGGATCTCGGATCCTGGAAAATCCAGCCCAATGACCAGAGCGGGCAGTGGTAACATTGTAGTTTTAATATACAATATAAACAAGGACAATGTCAGTAGCAAAGGGTGCCAATGATTCCTGACAGGCAGTGGAGACAGGTGACACTGTAGGAGGCCGCACCGTGGATCAGAATGCTGGGCAGGAGCCTGGCAACGGAGCGCGCTGCTACCCAAACACTAGACCCCAGGATGTTGAAGAGACCTCTGCCACCAGAAAGCTGAGGAATCGTCGGGGGATGCCCGCAGCATCTCAAGGACAGCAGGATCCCATTGTCAGATGATGCTGAATCTAAATCTGCCCACAATGGATCTGGAAGACAAAACCTTTGGGAAATCAGCTGGTGTGATAATTGCTGCCATTCGTCTGTGATAACCACAGCAGAAACGCATGGAAGAAAGCACTGCCATTTGATGAAAAAGGCTTCATTTCACACAGGGAGAGGAAGGGCACACAGGAAGATACAGTTGCCATCAGTGAACAGGATTTCACTGCCAAAGCGCTGGTAAAAGCACTTGCTTTCAGAAAAGAGACTGGAAGGAGAGGCACTCTCTGAGCATTCTGAACACCATAAAGAATGTCCTCTTGTTGATGCCTTAATGAAAATGGCACTGTGTTGGTTCAGTGTGAAACCATGTAGGGTTTTCTGTAACCTTCCTCCATGGCAGTGTCAGTCACACCCTAACTCCAGCGCTGGTCAATGGGCCGGCTCTTGCCGGGTCCGAGATCCAGCATCAGATGCCTGGCCGGATCTCGGGCTCTGCCTGCCTCAGCCCTGACAAGGGTTTACCGCAGCTTTGCTGAGGCCATCACTGTTAAAAGCAGGCTTTCTACATGCTGGGCACACTATTTTCCAAATATGCATCTAACACTTTCATAAGAAATATATATATATATATATATATATTTTCAAACCCAAAAATGCTGCTCAAACTTGCATTCACACTCGTTTGCTTTGAAATGCGTTTCTTTTTTCTCGGACTACCACACAAATACCCTATAATATTTGTGCCCCGGAACTTTATGTTTAATCACAGGTTACATTTATATAGGTGTTATATGCTTTTGAAACTGCTCAGTCACAATTACATGCTTCTGTTGAGCTGACATCAGTCATTAGGAAATTAAACTGTGGGTTCATGGGTGCCAACTTTTGATTTTTAAAAGAGGCAGAAATAGCTCCACTTCCACCCTAAGTAAGCAAGCGACCAGCCCAACCCATGCCCTGGCCACGCACGTTTGGTAGCACTTGTTTTTATAAGGAATTACCAAAAGTAATACGATTAACATCCATTTTTTGTTTTGTTTTTAATAACATCTCAGCAACGATCTGTCAACCTACTGAGGTACCCTGGTAACCTTCTACTGTAGAGAGTATCTATGGATCCATGAATGTACTAAACATCACTGCATTACCAACAATATTTTGGGTGCACCACTGTCGTGGAAGTGATTTAATGTGGAGCTGATGTACAGTGTGGAGAAATTGCTCCATTTTGAAACTATTATTTTGAACATTTCCTTTGAACGCAGTTCGAATGCCAAATCTGCGCCCGCCTCGAAACTCTGCCCCCAGCCGGGCTTTGTGGGATTCCCCTTGACATTTTTTCCATTTCTACCACTGCCAAACTCTCTTGCTGTGGCGGTGAGCAATGGCTTCTGAATGCCTCAACCTGCTGCCAAACCCTATCCCCCAAACACTGCACATTCAAACACTGGTTATTTCCACTTTGGTTGCAGACTCTAGCCAAACTTCATTCAACACTGTTGCTTCTGATCTGACTCCAGTCAAGGCCTGGGCACGGGGTGTGGCTACGATAGAGAGAAGTTCTCTGCTTCTCGGGATTGCCAGACTCTCGGCACCTGCAGGGCTTTTTCATTTTTCTTTTGTTTTGTTGGCAGTGACAGTGTGAGGCTTGTGTGATCCACAGGGCCCCCCACTATGCGGGGGCTTTGGGGCCCCTAGTTACGCCACTGACCAAGGCAACATTCATGTTGCCTGGTGCTGCTGATATGTTGATGGTACTGCTGGACCTGAACATTCGTTACTGTTGCACAAACACTAATCATGCACACAACACAGAAATAACAGACACATGTGTTGAGCCTGCAGCCCTGTTCAGTGTACCCTTACACAGTCTGTCAGAGCACGGGCATCATATGCACCCCTGATCTCACACCCCTCCGCCACCGCCAGCCCCATGTACAAAACATGCTCACTGTAATCGTAACACTTCTAAAAGACACACACCGTGACAATGTATATACCCACATTACAAGCCAGTCCCCACCTGAGCAAACTACTCCACCAGCCCTGTTCTCACCCCAGTTTCAGCATACAATATACAGCGCCCTCTACACCATGTCCTTATGTTCATTCTCTGGTTACACTGGCGTCGTTCCCTCTAGTGGGGAGCAAGTCATGCATTTGGTGAGGAGGTATGAAGAGGACGAGGTGCAGGGGGTTTCCAAAAACCATCCCGCCACCCCCATGGAACCCTGATAAGAGCTGCCACTTGGGTTTACTGCTCCAAGCGGC
Organism: Ambystoma mexicanum; assembly: GCF_040938575.1. Lineage (NCBI taxonomy): Eukaryota > Metazoa > Chordata > Amphibia > Caudata > Ambystomatidae > Ambystoma > Ambystoma mexicanum. Next base: position 64,377,818 of record NC_090934.1, read on the forward strand.
TCGCATATAGCAGCAACGCTCCCCACATAAGAGCACATCTTAAATTCAATAAGGATGTAATGGCATAACTTGCAGCCCCGGATCCCACTCTAAGCTCCTCATTTGCAAAAAGTCAGCGAAGCTCCTTACCTTGCATTCCACACCACAAACACTTGCAACAATACCGAGATGGTCTACAGCCCCGCCCCCTCCCACAATCAGCCCCTCTGCCTTTGCATCCTAGAATGTCATCAAGGAGAGTAGATGGGGGGGAGCTCGGCTAGAGTGTCAAACTAAAGAATAAACAGAGAGAAAGAAAGAGCTATGGTGATTGAGTGAGGGGGAAAGAAAAGGAGAGCATGACAGAAAGAGAGGAGAGAGAAAGAGAGGAGAGAGAGAGAGCGGAAGAGGGAGTGAGAGAGCAAGGAGAGAGTGTGAGAGAGAGAGGGCGTGAGAGAGGGGCGAGAGAGAGAGGGAGTGAGTGGGAGAGAGAGAGGGAGTTAGAGCGAGGAGAGAGTGAGAGAGAGAGAGCGTGAGAGAGAGAGAGAGCGTGAGAGAGGAGAGAGTGAGAGCATGCGTGAGAAAGGTGAGAGTGAGGAGAGAGAGAGAAGGAGTGAGAGCGAGAGAGAGCGAGCGTGAGAAAGAGGAGAAAGTAAGAGAGGAGAGAGAGAGCGCGGGAGAGAGGAGAGAGAGAGCGAGGAGAGAGAGGGAGCGAGAGGGAGTGAGAGAGCGAGGAGAGAGTAAGAGAGAGAGCGTGAGAGAGGGGCGAAAGAGAGAGAGGGAGGGAGTGGGAGAGAGAGACAAAGTTAGAGCAAGGAGAGACTGAGAGAGAGAGAGCGTGAGAGAGGAGAGAGTGAGACCGCACGCGAGAAAGGTGAGAGAGAAGAGAGAGCGAAGGAGTGAGAGCGAGAGAGAGAGAGAGAGGAGAGAGTAAGAGAGGAGAGAGAGAGAGCGGGGGAGAGAGGAGAGAGAGAGCCAGGAGAGAGAGAGAGAGCGAGAGGGAGTGAGAGAGCGAGGAGAGAGCGTGAGATAACGTGAGAGAGGGGCAAGAGAGAGAGAGAGAGAGAGAGAGAGAGAGGAGAGAAAGAGAGGAGAGAGAGAGCGTGGTAGAGAGGAGAGAGAGTGAGGAGAGAGAGGGAGACAGAGGGAGTGAGAGAGCGAGGAGAGAGTAGGAGAGATAGAGAGCATGAGAGAGGGGCAAGAGAGAGAGAGAGAAGGAGTGGGAGAGAGAGAGGGAGCGAGAGCGAGGAGAGAGTGAGAGAGAGAGAGCGTGAGAGAGAGAGAGAGGAGAGAGTGAGAGCATGCGTGAGAAAGGTGAGAGTGAGGAGAGAGAGAGAAGGAGTGAGAGCGAGAGAGAGAGAGAGCGAGCGTGAGAGAGAGGAGAAAGTAAGAGAGGAGATAGAGAGTGCGGGAGAGAGGAGAGAGAGCGAGGAGAGAGAGGGAGCGAGAGGGAGTGAGAGAGCGAGGAGAGAGTGAGAGAGAGAGCGTGAGAGAGGGGCGAGAGAAAGAGAGAGAGGGAGGGAGTGGGGGAGAAAGAGACAGAGTTAGAGCAAGGAGAGACTGAGAGAGAGAGAGCGTGAGAGAGGAGAGAGTACGCGAGAAAGGTGAGAGAGAAGAGAGAGCGAAGGAGTGAGAGCGAGAGAGAGAGAGAGAGAGAGGAGAGAGTAAGAGAGGAGAGAGAGAGAGAGAGAGGGGGGAGAGAGGAGAGAGAGAGCAAGGAGAGAGAGAGAGCGAGAGGGAGTGAGAGAGAAAGAGAGGAGAGAGAGAGCGTGGTAGAGAGGAGAGAGAGAGTGAGGAGAGAGAGGGAGACAGAGGGAGTGAGAGAGCGAGGAGAGAGTGTGAGAGATAGAGAGCATGAGAGAGGGGCAAGAGAGAGAGAGAGAGGGAGTGGGAGAGAGTGAGGGAGTGAGAGCGAGGAGAGAGTGAGAGAAAGAGAGCGTGAGAGAGAGAGCGTGAGAGTGGAGAGAGTGAGAGCGCACGTGAGAAAGGTGAGAGTGAGGAGAGAGAGAGAGCGAGCGTGAGAGAGAGGAGAGAGTAACAGAGGAGAGAGAGAGAGTGGGGGAGAGAGGAGAGAGCAAGGAGAGAGAGAGAGAGGGAATGAGAGTGCGAGGAGAGAGTGCTAAGAGAGAGCATGAGAGAGGGTCAAGAGAGAGAGGGAGAGAGAGAGGGAGGGAGTGGGAGAGAGTTGGGAGAGAGAGGGAGTGAGAGCGAGGAGAGAGTGAGAGAGTGAGAGAGAGCGTGAGAGAGGATAGAGTGAAAGAGAGAGTGAGCGCGTGCGAGAAAGGTGAGAGCGAGGAGAGAGTGCGAGAGACAGAGAGAGATAGAGGGAGGGAGCGGGAGAGAGAGGGAGTGAGAGCGAGGAGAGAGTGTGAGAGAGTGAGAGCGCGCAGAAGAAAGGTGAGAGTGAGGAAAGAGAGAGAGAAGGAGTGAGAGCAAGAGAGAGAGAGAGAGAACGAGAGCGCGAGAGAGAGGAGAGAGTGAGAGATAAAGTGTTAGATCAGTGTATGAGGCACCAAGCACAGCTAATTATTTATAAAGCACATATATATAAAAGATGGCATCAAGGCACTTTGAGACGTGCTGGGGAGATGAGGCCAATCTGATGAACATGTCATTTGAGAATCCGGGTGTCCTGCAGGGATGACCTCTTTTCGGGTTCTATCCTTCTTACATCACTGTGGGCCTAATTCATTACAAGTTTGGTGGTGCAGTACAAAAGTGGCAGTATTTCTGTTACCAACACATGTTTTGGTGGTAATGAAGGTGCCACCATTTTTTTTTTTACTGCACCGTCACATTTCAATGTTGACCTTGAAGTGGAGGCTGTACCTGCATCATCACGCTGGAGGTAAATCCTCCACTTTACGGTAAACATCGTCAGACTTACCAAAGCGGAATTATTGCTTGTGGTAACTCCACCAAAATCCCCATGGGGTCACATTCACACCGCCCTTCAACTACTCCTTATCCTTTGGTAACCCACGTGCGGTGTGGGTCTATTTGACCAAAAACCTTTGACTTAATCACGTTTGATCGAATTTGTTTCGATCTAAAATGTGGGAGGAGACGCCCACAATACCTACTTTCCCTCAACCTAATCTATCCTCCTACCCACCCCCATATATATATATATAATTTAAATGTGTCAAAAAAAAAAAGGTCAAAGGTAATTCTATCACATGTTTTAGGCCTAATGTTTTTAGGTCGATTATGCTAATACCGCCGAGCTCATCTGTGTTTTCTCTCTGTATACGAACCCTCTGCTTCTATTTGGGTTTTACCCGCCTGTCTGTTTGTGTATTGTGAATGTTTCGTTTTGAAGCGCCCTTAAGCCCTAGGGTACCCAGTGCGCTATATAAATGTTAAACATAAACATAAACATAAAGGTAAACAAGTTTTGCCATAATATTTGCCACAGAATTACCAAAGAGTCATTTCATTTTTAGTGTATTGAAGTTATGGGTTTCAGTGCTGCCAAGAGCTCCAGAGAGGGTGAGTTTTTCATCCAGGTGGTATGGAATTTTTTTCAGAGCCTTGCTTGTGTTAAAGGCTGGTTTGAAGTTGATGCAGACTGGAAAGGATAACTAGTCGAGCGTTCTGATGGTTTGGGTGATATCGTATTTCATTGGTTCTCAGATTAAACGAGATGTGGAGACCTTTCATGGGAGCCAGAGAAGAGATTGGGAACACAGACAGTAGAGTGTTGTTGCTGTCTAAGTGGGAGTGGTCCAGGACGTGGTTGGTGAAGACTTGTCTTTCTGAAGTAGAGAGAACCGGTTCCAGACTGTTTGGGTTTCCTGGTCATGTCACAGAACGCATTAGTTCTCCCGATCCCAGAGGAAGGGACATCCTGTTAAAGCACATTATTTCCGGGCTCGTTACAAGCAAGCTCATAGGCCTAAGGGCGAGAGGACAGACAAAGGCATAAGCAGGTGGCAGACAACAGTCATTCACAATTCTTGGGACATTCAGACCATATAAGAGCAGGGGCCACAGAGTGTGGGGTCAGGGGCTGGGTTCAGAAGTGTAGAGGAGCACTCATTAGACAAGGAGAAGAAATCAGAAAAACACCGGACGGTTGTCACGAACACCGGAAGACGGACACGAAAACTGGGGTAACGGCAGCCAACTGCCCATGACAGGTGATGGGTGGAGGGTACTGTTCAGTTCAAACCATCCGACATCTTCCAGAGCACACGCCAACATTCTTTCAGGCAACTGTGGAGACCTATCTGAAAAGGTGAGTTTTAAGCATTCTTCTGAACTTCGAGTAGCAGTCTTGAGAATTTCTACTTAAAGGTAATTTGTTCCAGAGGGCGGTGTCACGCGACCATGCAAGTAAGAATGGTTGGGTCTTTGATCAGAGCTGACGATCGATTGTGTTATGTCACTTCCTGTGATATCATTGTGGGGTCAAAGTCTGTGTGATGTAACTTCCATTGCCTCCATCAATTCCTGGCCGCTCTATGGTTCTTAGTTGCAAAGCAATTCTGATTTCTTGAAGAACCATAAAAGTAGGACTTCATTTTGGCACTTGGCTACCATGACTAAACTTCAGTAGTGGAAACATGGGTTTAGGAGGCGTCCAGCCATTTCCCTGGATATAAACCGTGCACTGGTAAGCATGACTGAAAGAAACAAAGGAACCTTTGCTCCCATTACTATTTCAAGCCTTACTAGGGTGCCTTTTTCCCAGCACATTCTCTGTGGTACAATAAGTTAAACCACCAAATAGTGTATGTGATAGTGTAAAATGGACACACTTTAATATTATTTGGTTTAAAATAGTTACAAAATTTGCAAACGGTTGAGGAATGACCATTAATACCGCCATAGCTGAGATTCTGCCAGTAGCCACCCACACTGCGCCCAGAACCAGCACATTTATTGTATTTATTTATTTTAGTTTTTCATTTTGGATTTATAGAGCGCACTACAGCACACAGGCATCGAGGCGCTATGAGGAACGTAAGAAGGCTTGATTCAGGGTTACAAGAATGCAGCTCAACAGGTTATTGCTTGGTGCAAGTTATTTTGTTGCATATAAAGATGTCCATAGAGGGTCAGGATTGCTGCGCAACAGGAGTAGCTTGATAAAGGTTACATAGATGCATAAACAGAGATACATACAGGTGGTAAAAATGCACTTTCAAACAAAGAGCCTATTTTTGATGGCTTTCCGGAAGGCTGCATAAGATTCAATCAACCTAATCTGGGAAGGGAGGGTGTTCCAAAAAGTGACGGCCATAGTTGGGAAGTTGGTACCACCCGCATGCACTCTGCAGGTTAGAGGAACAGTGATTCTATTAGAATAAGCCACTCTAGAAGGTCGAGATGGCATGTGTCTGACAAACCTTTGAGCTAGATAGGGGGGGGGGACCGTGGAGACATTTGTGTATCAAGGCGAGGGTTTTGAAAACAATCCTTTCCTTGACGGTGAGCCAGTGTACCTGCCTTCTGACCTCTGAGATATGGACCCTTTGCGAAATGCCCGCTGCGGCCCTCAAGGTCTTGTTCTGAGCTAGTTGAAGTTTGGCCAGATTCTTGCCGGAGGTCCCTACAAAGAGGGCATTACAGTAGTACAACCTAGACCCAATTATCGGCTTAGCAACACATGGCTTTTTAAGCAATGAAACAGCCCACGATCGAGGGCCCAATTCCAGGAGAGTCCCAGCATAACCGGACTGTCTGGTCACCCTAAAGTCAACTGCTGGCCTCGCACAAACCTGCCACTGAAGGATTAATTTCTCACAAGGCCAAATGCCCTCCCATTAATGTCTAGTGGGCAAACCACACAATCAACTCGCATCTTTCTTCTCTGACAAGGAGAGACATATGACAGGAGTGTGCCGTACTTCGATGAGCTCTGAGCAGTGCAACCCAGAAAATGCGCGTCCAACATTCAGACGTCTTCCACTTCCATCAATAAAAGTGCACGCTCCAATCACAAACCACCAAACGGCCCACCAGCCCACATGACAAGAAGCCCTGATTGACCCACCTCTGATCATGGTGTTGCTTGATAGACACTACGACCACTCACAGGAGTGTACACTTCTGTTTGTTGGTTCTGCATGATGTGAGGAAACAAAACCACATGATAACATAGATGTGTAGACCGAGGGAGGGGTCATTATCACGGGATAACGATCCGAAAATCAAGTTACTACCTGAAGCAAAACTGAGGGCTTTATGTCGGGGAAGGGTCATTATTAGGGGTGAGAAAAATCTTCGACAGCCTAGCAAAAAGCGTGGCATCTGCACAGGAAGGTCATTCTGCCCGTTCCACGAAAAATCAGCGTTACGTTTCCTCTTGCCACTGAAAGGTTTCCCAGTTTTGTGCCGTTTCTTGCGGAATATGGTGTTAGCTTTTTGCAGCGCAATGAGAAACTTCACACAGATGTTTTTGTTCGATCCATGTTAGTTTTGTGCAGCAACACGAGAAACTTTGTGTGTTTATTTTTTTTTTTTGTGCGATCTGTGCAAGGTTTGTGACACAAGAAACCGTGCAGGTCTTTTTTTAATATGCACTAATCTTGTGCAGGGGCACAGGGAACTTCAGTCTGGTCTTTATTTAATCCATGTTAGTGTTGTGCTGCGACACAAGAAACTTTGCACACTTTTTTTATTTGTCTAAGGTTCATGCAGCTTCACAAAAACTTTGCGCAAGACGTTTTCCAATCTGTGCTAGGTTTGTGACACACAAAACCTTGTGCAAATCTTTTATTGAACTGTGGTGGTTTCGTGCAGCAATATGAGAACTGTTGCATGTTTTTTTTCTCCATGATCTGTGCTAGTTTCACGCAGTGACATGAGAAACCTTGTGCAGGCTTATATTGCAAATTTCTTTCGAATCGTGCTAGGTTGGCGCAGGGGCAAGAAAAACTTCATGCAGTTTTTTGTTCAATTCATCGTAGGTTCTTGCAGAGCTATAAGAATGTCTGTGCTGTTCTTTTCGACTCATGCTAGATTTGTGCCGCAGCACAACAAACTTTGTGCCGCTCTTTTAGATTGCTGTTATGTTCATGCAGTGGCCCGAGAAAGTTTGTGCTGCTGCTCTCGAATCGTGCTAGGTTCGCACAACGGCACGAGAAACTTTGTGCCGCTGTTTTCAATTCATGCTAGATTTATACAGAGGAAATAAACTTTGTGCCGCTTTCTACGATCTGTGTTAGGTTGGCACAGCAGCACAAGAAACTTTGAGCGGCGTGTTTCGGTTCACGAGACGACACGAGAAACTTTGCACCGCTCTTGTCGATGGACAGGGGTGGCGAAATGGCAGAATGCAGCAAAGCAAATTGAAATTGTACAATTTTCGCTTCCGAGGTTGAAGGAATGAAATTTCACCCAGCCCTAGACATTGTCCCAAGTGATCATGACCCCTGCCAAGGTCTATAAGTCCTTTTAGAACATAGTGGGGCTTACAAATCCCATGTTTTGGAGTTTTGATGGTGAACTAAAAAAGTTGATTTAATAATAAGAAAATAAATCGACAAACTTAGTACATTAAATGTGGTTTTGTGTTTTGATATTTAAATAACAAGGTGGTGTGCATACATTAAGCATTTCACTTGCAAGCTTGGACAGACTGGAGAGGGTGTAACGTGGGCATGCTTTAAGGGCTGTGTAGAAGTAAACGGCTTATCTGTAAGAAAGGGACAGCATTTTACCATGTTTTTAGCTTTCTCTTTGATATGGTAAATAGGATGCTGCCGTGAAAACCATGTCCTCCGAGAGAGGAAGTATCTTTTTGAGAGACATCTTGGCTGAAAGTGTGCATTGTGGTTTCCCTCTCTGCTTTTGAAGTCAGAATATTCGGAATGCAGTCAATATCAGTAGTTACTGACTGATCTCTGAACTTTCTGGCTGAGAGGAGGTCAATCACGTTCTCCACGTGCTAATAATCAAGAAGCAAATGCAGGATTTACCCAGCTCTAGACCTGCAACATCACGAGTGAGACGTGAGTGAGGCTTTCATCCCGAGGAGGCCACTGGAAGTTGAGAAGCCGGGGAAGGTTTCTATCTGATTGAGTGCCAGCTGCAAGATGGGTTATTTTTATCAAGGTACACGGAAAGCCTTTAATTTGAATGATTATCCTTCACCAGGGCCGGATTAAGCCTCTCCCTGGAGTTATTGCTTCCTCAAAGTCACGCGCCTCTGAATGAAATACAAAAGTCAGTTTCCATGACACCCAGCGCAGGAAGGAAGCCCAAATTGCCGCTTGTTGGTGAAGCACTTGAAAAGGAAGGAGGGGAAGTGATGCGGCGTGAGCGGGATGAGGCAACGAGGAAAGGAGAGAACACCATTGGGCGAGAGGGAGGTGAGAGAAGGGGCCTAATTGCCCTTATTGCTGGAAAGGTGCACATGCCCTAGTGTGGAGACCATCATTACAGCAGTGTTTGCAACCTCTGACTCTCTATATGTTTTCAACTACACCGCCTACGGTCCTTCTCCATTGACTATGCTGGCTAGGGCTAGTGGGAGATGTCGTACGTAACATCTATAAACACCAAAGGTACTACTGGGAGCAAGGAAGGATGATTAAACGGGGGGGGGGATTGTTTGGAGAGTGGTAAAGACAAACATAACTTAAGGTGGTGGGGGCAAGGAATGCAACATTTGCAGCAAGCCAAGGGGTTGCGTTCTTCAAGGACCCACAGTTACAGGTAGTCAAGTGCCAGAGGGTGGCTTCCCAGAAACCCTCCTGTGAATGTAGATGCCCCCTTTTGTGTTTTGCTGGGAGGAAGAGAAGGGTGACCGTAAAGATTCCAACCCCTATGGGTAAAGTACAAGAGCACATGTTGATAAATGATAAAGCGTGAAGCTTCGGGGGGCACTCACCATGGTTTAGGGGAAACACATTGAGATCAGCCAGAGCCTGCATGGCAAGGGTCCACACCTTTCAGGGGAATTCCACTCTGACGACTCTTAAGTGGGCAAAGCTGTTCGATTAGAGGTTCCAGGTGATAGTTGATTGTCAGGTTGCTTAGAGTCACTCCAGGAAATTCTTCAAGAATGTGAGGGTTTTTACGTCTTTCCGGATGCAGAGGAGGTTTTCTGATGGAGTTTGAGTATCAGGGGCAGCTTCTTACAGAACCTAGGGCTGATTGCACAAAATCAGCCCTCCTCCCGCTCTGCAAATTCCTTTATCTATGAGTATTTTGTAGGAGGACTGTGGTTGCTATACTCAGGTTTCCAGTGCTTGCTGACCTCAGGTTCCTACCTAGCAATTACCAAATTAATTCTTCCACAATGTATTTAGAGTATGCCAGTCTACCATGGTAATCTCCAGCCATATTTGTTTGACTGTTGCTCACTGTCCGAAGGGAAGCCAGTGGAGTCTTGTCATGCTTGTTGAGATGTTGTCTCCGTTATTCAGTCCTGAAGCCATATATGCGTTCCAGTTCTCACTGGATGTCCAGTGCATGCTTGAAGCTCAACCCCTCCAAGACCAAATTCCTACTCCTCACCAACAAAACCAAAAATCCAAACTTACAGACGTGGCTATCAACCATGAACTCTGAGGGCTTCACACCCAAGCTGACCTCCTGTGCCAAGTCCCTTGGGTTCCACATCGACAAACTCCCCTTCTTCAAGACACACATAGCTTAGAAAACTCAGACAGCCTGGTATCAGCTCTCCTTCCTGTGGAAAGTGAAGCCCTTCCTCCCTCTGGACAGCTTTAGATCTACCGTTCAAGCAGATGTCCTATTCCACCTGGATGGGGGCAAATCACTCCTCGAAGGTCTCCTGTCATCCTCCCTTGTGCCCCTGAGAAGTGTCCTCTATAAGGCTATCACACTCAAGTCACCCAGCTATCTCACAGAGAAAATCAGCATCTGCGGTGGATAGCACACAACCAGAAGCCAGGACATGTGCAGATTTGAAATCCACTGCTGCGAAAAGGAAAGGACCAGAAAACAAACCTTCTCTGCCTATGCCCCAAACTATGGGACCTCCTCCCTGTCAGCATCAGACTTGCCCTACCACACTCCCACAATTCAGAAAAGAACTCAACACACATCTTTTCAAGGAGTCTCTCCTCATCAATACTTCGGCCATCACATGGCCCCTCGTGCCACCTGACTCGGTAGACGCCACCCGCCCTTCTCCTCCCCACCAAACCAGTACAGCTGTACCCCTCCTCTGTGCCCATCTGTATCCTACCCCTGGTGTATGTCTGTTTTGTTAAGCGCTCCTTTATGCATCTGTAGCGTTGTAGACCTCTGTAAAGCTCTCTGTTGCTTCTCAAAGCTATGTCTGTGCTAATCAATAATAATAATAATAATAATAATAATAATAATAATAATAATAAAAGGTGTGTGAAAGCCCACTGCAAGCTGAGGTGGTCCCGCTGAGTCATCCTAATAAGATGGTAACTCCCCAGAAGGTACCTGGGTTACCGACGCGGGTGGCAGGGAACACCAAGAGTAGCGGAGGCTGTTGGGGAAATCAGAGGAACCCATTCTCCATCGTCCCAGTCTGTGGCGAGAAATACAAAGCAGACATATTGGAATCAGTGCCTGGCTTGTTAGTGAACCAGGCCTGGCCAAAAGTGACAGCAAAACTGAGAGGAGGGTCTGTGGAATCAGAAAAATACAATATTAAGGCTTTTACACCATGCAAAGAGAAATATACCGACACAGGCTTGTAAAGATTCCCAGAATCTTTATTACAAAACTGAACAGTTACAAAACAAAGTACACAAATAGCTATTTGGCCTTTAGTACATCACAGAGACCACCAGCGGGGTTCAGTGTGAGCAGTGAGCAGGGTTGCTAGCTGGACATCAGCGTATTTATACAGTTTGTTATAACAATGTCCAGCCTCTTACAAGTTAATCATTTACTGGGCTAGGGTTGCGCCAGGTTCGTTTCCTAATTTACATATCTCGTGCATGCGGTTTACTTTTCAATACATTTGCTAACACACACTATTATTCTCTAGGTTTAACGTTACACTCTTTACATATTGCTTTAATACAGATCATACAGATGTTTCACATATTGTGTTTTGGATAGCGTTATTGTTCTTGTATTCTTGTAGGTTAACATAGCCGATTCAAGTAATCCCCTGATCCCGAGGTCAACGAAGGACGAGGTCTACATGACCCTAACAGGTAACCTGAAGGCAGGTTGGACATTAACTCTCCTACAGAGGTTGAAGAGGTTAAAGCAAGAACAAGAGAACACAAGACGGCCATTTTAGACCACAGGGTGACTTTGTACAATAAACTAAAATGGCGGCTTTAACCTAAAAGGGAGGCTTGATTCACTTAAGGTCACGACCTTGCAATACGGATTTCCTCGCAAAGCGACTGGGCACAGGCCAACATATACAATGAGGACGAAACGATATTATATCAGTTCTAACAGGTCTGGGGCCCATATGGAACTTGGGAATCCGCACCAGAAGAGTACAGAAGGGTCAAGGACCCATTGCAGTCTAAGGAAACATGCAAACAAGGTACTAAGATCCAAGACAAGTGGGGGAAACCCCAAGAAAGAAAAACGGTCCGGGAACCCATCAGAAGAAGATAACAGATATGGAGCAGGTCTGAGAGACCCCTAGGTATCCCAGAGGAGTATGGGACCCATAAAGGAAGTCAGGGAGGTCCTGAGAAAGCTTAAAAGGGTCAGACACCCAACCGAAAGATAGAGAAGAAGAAGCAAACATCTGGAGCCTGGGACCTCATACAAAAGTCAGAAGGAAGAAGTAAAGAGGAGGGGTGAGGGCCCATTGTTAAGCCGACTTTCTGGAACAACAAAAGCTACAGTCAAGTCTGGCAAGATTCTAAGCAAGACTTGTTGCTGCACTTGGGTACTTTGCTTTTTGATGATTGTTTTGAAACACAGCTGAGCTAGAGTCAATTCTGACGGGAGAGTAAACCAGACTTGAGGCCACGTGTTTTGATCTTTGTTTTAGATGATCGTTTCTTGTGGAACACAGCTGCAGGACAAGAAAGAAAGAACCACAGTCACATCTAAGACATGAGTATTCACAAATCTAGTCTCGTAGGATCGTGAACCAGACTTGAAAAGACGTTTGTGAAGTGAAAGAAGGGGGAAGGGGCTCCCTCCTACCTCCCCACCCGGATACTTGGGAATTGTGTTTGCTTGTCTAGATTTGAACATTAAGACCTGGGCAATTTAGTTGGACTCAAGAAAAGGATCAAGAAGGACCCAGTTTTCCTTAGGTAACTTAGTGTGTATGGGATGTAAATAGTTTTAGACACGAGACGGTGGACATTTTACGTTTTTGGACTTCCTGACAGAGTCCTTAGTATTTTGGTTGAGGTAGGGAAACCCCTCTTAGACATTGGGGTAGATAGCTTTTTCCTTTTCTATATCATTAATAAAAGTGCTTGCCAACAAATATACCACCTCTGTGTCTGACACCTACGTCTCCGCCCTTACAGCATTCATAGCTGGGGCCCAATGTAGAGAGGCGTCTAGCAACATCTGCGCTTCCAAGTCATCTGAGCTACTTTGTATCAGTGAGCTTCTTGCAAAATGTTTTAACCCTACCTCAGAAAGAGGAAGCCAATTATACTCTGCACTCAATTAAACATTTTACCAACCACCACTTTTAAGACTTTTATTTTGAGGTGGTAGTCACACAGACCTGTATGCATTAGCACCTTACCTGTTGTGTTGTTCAAAATGTTTGCTAACTTACCATTGTAAAGTGAGCTTCCCACTATAATACCACTTGTAAGGTAGATGCTAACCTTTTTCTCATGGGAATAGCAGCAATTAACCCCCCTGAAGCCTTAGTGGGCCGTGTTATTATCTCAGACACAGTGAGGGCCTTACCACTGGGCCCTGCGCAGTTATGGCCCGTTGGAGAACACATAGGAGGTTCATTTTGCTATTACCTCAATGTGTTTGAAGCCATGGCGCTGATACAATCTTATGTGTTTGAGAAAATAGGTTGCTTTAATTGCAAGTTAATACAACCAGTTTTTTGTTGTATGGCAATGATGGTACTGTGTTGGGACAGGGTTGCGGTGCAGGCTTGTCAGTATAAGGGAGAAGTCGACTCTTACTACTTGGGTGCTATACAGACTAGACACTTCCCTGTCCCTGCTCATCTAAAGGCACCTTCCAAGTACTCCAAAGTCGCATCAGTACCCGCAAACAGACCACCCACATACAACCAAGGGTCCGAAAGAAAAAAGGCATTCAAACCAACTTCTATTCACCAATAGAAACCAGCTAACAGAGTTCTGTGAAGTAACCAATAGGAAGTGTGGTGTGTTTCACATAATTCACACATACATGCATACCAGAACAGACTGTGCGGTATTCCAGCACAGACACTGTGTTACTCTAAGGGTAGCCCCTGCGGTATTCCAAGGCAACCCCTGTTGCATTCTGGGATAGCCCATGTGGTATCCCAGCAGAGCCCCTGTGGAATTCAAGCACCGCCTCTGTAGTACTCTGGTGCAGCCTCGGTGGTATTACAGCACTGCCCTTGTGTTGTTCAAGCACCGCCTCTGTAGTACTCTGGTGCAGCCTCGGTGGTATTACAGCACTGCCCTTGTGTTGTTCAAGCACTGCCTCTGTAGTATTAACGTGCAAACCCATTGGCATTCCATCACAGTTTCTGTCTATTCCGGAGCCGCCGCAGTGGTATTCCAGCAAAGTTTCTGTGTATTCTTGGGCAGCCCCGGTGGTATTCCAGCACAGTTTGTAAGTATTCTCGAGCAGACCTGGTGGTATTCTGGCACAGTTTATGTGTATTCCGGAGCATCTTCGTGGTATTCCAGCACAGTTTCTGTGTATTTTGGGGCAGCCCCATTGGTATTCTGGCACAGTTTCTGTGTATTCCGGGGCAGGCCCTGTGGTATTCCAGGACAGTTTCTGTGTATTCTGTGGCAGACCCCGTGGTATTCCAGCATAGTTTTTGTGTATTCCGCGGCAGCCCCAGTGTTAATCCGGCACAGTTTATGTGTATTCGGAAGCAGGCCCAGTGGCATTCCGGCACAGATACTGTGTATTCTGGGGCAGCACTGGTTGTATTCCGGCACAGATACTGTGTATTCCAGGGCAGCCCCGGTGGTATTCCAGCACAGTTTCTGTGTATTATGTGGCATCACTGGTGGTATTCCGGTGCAGTTTCCATGTATTCCGGGCAGCCCCTGTGGTATTAAAGCACAGTTTCGGTGTATTCTGGGGCAGCCCTTGTGATTTTCCAGCACAGTTTCAGTTTATTCTGGGGCAGCCGCAGTGGTGTTCCGGCATCATTTCCGTGTAATCCGGGGCAGCCACTGTGGCATTCCAGCAGAGTTACTGCATATTCTGGGGAAGCCCCAGTGGCATTCCGGCACAGTTTATGTGCATTCTGGGGCAGCCCCAGTGATATTCCGGCATAGGTTCTGTGTATTTTGTGGCAGCCCCGGTGGTACTCCGGCACAGTTTCTGTGTATTCTGGGGCAGCCGCAATGGTATTCAGGCACAGTTTTTGTGTATTCTGTGACAACCCTGATGGTATTCTGGCACAGCGTCTGTGTATTCAAGAGCAGGCCCTGTGCTATGTTGGTACCGTTTCTGTGTATTCTGGGGCAGGCCCTGTGGTATTCTGGCACAGTTTCTGTGTATTCCGGCAACCCCTGTGGTATTCCTGCACAGTTTCTGTGTATTTAGGGTGCAGCTCTTGTGGTATTATAGCACAGCTTCTGTGTACTCTGTGGCAGTCCCGGTGGCATTCAAGCACAGTTACTGCGTATTCTGGGGCAGTCCCAGTGGTGTTCCGGCATAGTTTCTGTGTATTCTGTGGTGGCCCCAGTTGTACTCTGGCACAGTTTCTGTGTATTCTGGGGCAGCCTCTGTGGTATTCCAGCACAGTTTCAGTGTATTCTAGGGCATCCCCGTTGGTATTCCGGCACAGTTTCTGTGTATTCTGGGGCAGACCCAGTGGTATTCAGGCACAGTTTTTGTGTATTCTGTGGCAGCCTTGGTGGTATTCCCGCACAGTTTCTGTGTATTCAAGGGCAGGCCATGTGCTATTTTGGTACCGTTTCTGTGTATTCTGGGGCAGCCCCTGTGGTTTTCTGGCACAGTTTCTGTGTATTCAAGGGCAGGCCCTTTGCTATTTTGGTCCCGTTTGTGTGTATTCCGGGGAAGCCCTGGTGGTAATCTGGCCCAGTTTCTGTGTATTCGGGGGCAGCCCCTGTGGAATTGGAATTACAGCACAGTTTCTGTGTATTCCGGGGCACATTGTCGCTAAAACCTTCTGGCTGACTTCCATATGCACATTATTTAGACATTCACTAAAGACAATGCGCCTCATTACGAGGAGGGTGGTAAGGGGTTAACGGCGCCGGTAAAGCTTGACCCCTTTCTGCCCCATTACGAGGTCCTGAGCGGGACCCGCTCAGGACGCCTGGTTTTACCAGGGCTCCTGAGCGGGTTCCACGAGCGGCCCAGCATGCTAACAACGGGTCAGTCATTAACGGGCCCGTTGTTAGCATGCTCCCCATTCCCATGGAGCCCTATGGGGGCTCAAATGGGAATGGGGATGGACCGGCTCCGGGTTCCCTGAATGGGGAAATACCGGGCCCTCCAAGGTTGGAATGGTCCGGTATTTCCCCATTCAGGGAACCCGGACCCAGACCCGGGTTTGGGGGTAGCCATGCCCTTATTAAGGGCATGACTACCTCCAAACTCGTAATGAGGCCCAATGTTTCACAGATGCCACCAAACGAGACTCGTCCTCACGCTGGAGTCGAAACAGTGCCCATGTGGGAAATAAACAGCGCGCGTCACACGCCTAAAGAGATTGTGCAATGACCCTGGCGCTGAGAGACAAATTAACACAATATTGTTATTTGTGTGCATTCAACTAGAAGTACATTTATTAGCATACCACTTCCCCACCGTCCCAGGAGCTGGTGCCAATCAACCCCATCAGCCGGCCCGGAAACCCCAAGTCATTCCGTAACCATCAACACTGTAGGAGAATGTGTTGAGGTGGTTTGAGCTCAATTTGAATCTCTCAGTGTCTGGGGTGTAGTTCAGGATCCCTAACTTTCCCCTTGTCAGAACCATGTCAAAAAAGTCAAAACATGGAGACTGTGTGGCCAAGTTCAAACTGCACTGCAGACAGGACGACAATTCCACACTCACACTCGACAGTGGGTGTCACTGCTGTGCCAAAGCACCCCTTCTCTGTGCGAGCTGTAAATGGTAATGCGGGCAGCTCTGCCAACCCTCCCTGACTGAATTAGATTAATATGTTTGGGTCTGGTTTAAAGCTCTCTGGCAGACCCCTTGAAGATGAATATTAGAGGTGCTTACGAGGCCGACTATCAAAAGTGTGTCCTTGCGCAATAATAAAGCAAATGAATTCAGCACCAATGTTCCTACTTTCATAATCCAGTCCTGGATTTCCAGTGCTTACCTGAAACTCAACCCCTCCAAAACTTCCTACTGCTGACCAACAACACCAAACACTCGGACTTTCATACCTGGCTCTCGCTATGAGCCTCGAGGGTTTCACATACCTGCTGGCCGCAGAGTCGCGGGAGGATAGAGAACAAATAAGATGTATTGCAGAGTTGTAGATAGAGCAGAGAGGCGAGAGTTCAGTTGCCGGGAGGCCAACGAGAAGAGAGGAACAGTAGAAGAGACTGGAGAAAATAAGAGTCGAAACAAGAATTTTGGTGGTGGCAAAGAAAAGAAAAGTTCTAGACTTTTGGATATTAAAAAGATGGAACTGACAGAAGCCGGAAAGAGTAGAAATATGAGAAGAGAAAGAAAGCAAAGAGTACAGAACAATACCAAGATTCTGGGCAGAGAGAGAAATAGGAAGTGAAAAAGGGGGAAAGGAGATGAAAGGGGGAAATAGGACAGGCGGTACAGTAATGGCAGCGAAGAAGAGAACATCAGTCTTAGAAGCATTAAGATGGAGGAAGTGGGCCGACATCCAACAATGAATAGCAAGAAGCAAGTGGTAAGGGTAGAGTCAATAGATGTGGTAAGGGTAGAGTCAATAGATGTGGTAAGGGTAGAGTCAATAGATGTGGTAAGGGTAGAGTCAATAGATGTGGTAAGGGTAGAGTCAATAGATGTGGTAAGGGTAGAGTCAATAGATGTGGTAAGGGTAGAGTCAATAGATGTGGTAAGGGTAGAGTCAATAGATGTGGTAAGGGTAGAGTCAATAGATGTGGTAAGGGTAGAGTCAATAGATGTATAGGATGAAGAAAAAGAAAGAAAGAGCTGTGTATCTTCCGCGTAAAAATGAAGTGAAAGGCCAAAGAAGGAGAAGACAGAGGCGAGAGGAATGGTATAAAAGAAGAAAAGCCGGGGACCCAGGACGGTGCCCTGGGGTACACCATACTGGAGAGGATCCGTGGAAGAGGTAATACCAGCCCAGGATCCCAAGTAAGTGTGATCAGAGAAATAGAAGTGAAACTAATTTGGGACAGAACCACAGAGACCAAGAGTGGAAAGGGATTGAAGAAAGAGGGAGTGATCAACAATGTCAAAAGCGGCCGACAAATCAGGTAGGACCAGTAAAGAAGAATGCTTGGAGAAGCAAGCAGAAAGGAGTGTGTCACAGACAGTGAGAAGAGCAATATCAGAGGAATGGAGAAGACAGGAACCAGATTGATGGATAGGAAGGAGAGAGGTAGTGTTGACATGAGTAGAGACTTAAGAATAGACAATGCACTCAAGACATTTAGATAGAAAAGGTAGAAATGAAATAGGTTGGTAGTTAGAATGGAGGGAAGGGTCTAAATATGTTTTTTTCTTTTTTATGGAAAGGAAGAATAGAGGCATGTTTGAATGAAGAAGGAATGGTAGAAGAATGAAGGGAAAGATTAAAGACTAGGGTCAAGTACAAATATAGACTGGGATAGACTTTTGGAATACGAGAATAAGGGTGGGAGAGGGAGAAGCTGTAGGTTGGGCTTTGGAGATAAATCAAGAGATGTCACCAGCAGAAAGGGGAGAAGAAGATAGAAGAGAGAGGTGGGATTTGGAGTGGGAGATGGAAGGAAAGCGGAAGAGGAAGACAATAGATGAACCAAGAAGGGTGACTTTGGAAGAAAAGTCAGAGGCAAGGTTGGAGGCCGAGAGGAAAGAGGAAACAGAAGGGTCAGATGTAGAAGGATAGAGAATATGGTCAAGAACCTGGAATAAATGACGGGGATTGGAGGAAAGAGAATCAAGACGACTGGTGTAGAAGTGTTTTTTGGCAAGACGAAGAGCAGTGTTGTAGTCAGAATGGAGAGAAGAAAGACTAAGATGGTCAGAAGCGGATATAGATTTCCTCCAGAGGCAATCATCAAGACGCAGAGAACAGTGCAAGGAACAAAGAGCTGGCGTCAGCCATGGTTGAGGAGGCTTGCGTGAAGAAAGAAAGAGGAAGAAGGAAAGAGAGAATCAAATGTATCAAGGGTAGACGTTGATAGCAAAGAAGAAAAGGAGTTAACACAGAAAGATGCAAGAGCATCCAAAGATGGAAGGGAAAATGTCAGAAAACAGAGGCATGGATTCGTTTTTAAAGACCGAATGTCATGGCGAAAGATTGAAGAGGAAGAGGGTGAAGAAAGATGAGGGTGAATAAGTTAAAAAGAAAGAAGAAAGGGGTTAAAAAGAAAGATAGGATGGGCCAGAACTGAAGTGAGAACAAGCATAGAAGTGAAGATGAGGCCCAGAGATGAGCCAGAGATGTGGGAAGAAGGAGAGGGGACAGCGGAAAGAGTAAATGAGGCCCAGAGATGAGCCGCCAGAGATGTGGGAAGAAGGAGAGGGGGCAGCGACAAGAGAAGATGAGGCCCAGAGATGAGTCAGAGATGTGGGAAGGAGGAGAGGGGCAGTGGCAAGAGAAAATGAGGCACAGAGATGAGTCAGAGATGTGGAAAGGAGGAGAGGGGGCAGCAGTAAGGGAATATGAGGCCCAGGATGAGCCAGAGATGTGGCAATGAAGGAGAGGGGGCAGCAGCAAGAGAAGATGAAGCCCAGAGATGAGCCATAGATGTGGGAAGAAAGAGAGGGGGCAGTGGCAAGAGAAGATGAGGCCCAGAGATGAGTCAAAGATGTGGGAAGGAGGAGAGGGGGCAGCGGCAAGAGAAGATGAGGCCCAGAGATGAGTCAGAGATGTGGGAAGAAGGAGAGGAGGCAAGGGCAAGAGAAGATGAGGCCCAGAGATGAGCCAGAGATGTGAGAAGGAGAGGGGGCAGCAGCAAGAGACGATGAGGCCCAAAGATGAGTCGGAGATGTGGGAAGGAGGAGAGGGGGCAGTGGCAAGAGAAAATGAGGCCCAGAGATGAGTCAGAGATGTGGAAAGGAGGAGAGGGGGCAGCAGCGAGGGAAGATGAGGCCAAGCGATGAGCCAGAGATGTGGCAATGAAGGAGAGGGGGCAGCAGCAAGAGAGGATGAAGCCCAGAGATGAGCCAGAGATGTGGGAAGAAAGAGAGGGGGCAGTGGCAAGAGAAGATGAGGCCCAGAGATGAGTCAGAGATGTGGGAAGGAGGAGAGGGGGCAGCGGCAAGAGAAGATGAGGCCCAGAGATGAACCAGAGATGTGGGAAGAAGGAGAGGAGGCAAGGGCAAGAGAAGATGAGGTCCAGAGATGAGCCAGTGATGTGAGAAGGAGAGGGGGCAGCAGCAAGAGACGATGAGGCCCAGAGATGAGCCAGTGATGTGAGAAGGAGAGGGGGCAGAAGCAAGAGACGATGAGGCCCAGAGATGAGCCAGTGATGTGAGAAGGAGAGGGGGCAGCAGCAAGAGACGATGAGGCCCAGAGATGAGCCAGTGATGTGAGAAGGAGAGGGGGCACCAGCAAGAGACGATGAGGCCCAGAGATGAGCCAGTGATGTGAGAAGGAGAGGGGGCACCAGCAAGATGGCAGGAGTAGGAATAGCAAGAAGTGGAATGGCTGAGTGAGTGGAGGAGATTTGGATTCATAATAATAATAATAATAATAATAATAATAATAATAATAATAATAATAATAATAATAATAATAATAATAATAATGTATGTGACTGGCACTGTTTGTGTAGTTAAAGCATCTTGCCATGATGGATGGGGGTCTAATATATAAACCATTACCAGGTTCCCATTTCATCATGGCCTTTACTTTAACCAGCATTGGCTTAGCCAATAGCAATCGCTCTGCAAAATCAGTGAGTATTTTCTTTAAAGATCCAACACGCCCCTCCCCCACAACCAGAACATGTGTCTTGCCAGCTATATTTTCAAAGCCAGAGCTCTTGGCTTTTGCCAATGCTCGTTCTTTGCCTGCAAACCCCTAGACCAGTGGTGCACAACATGCGTCCCGTGGCCCGAATGTGGCCCTTCAGGACATCGTGTATGGCCCTCTAAGTCACACGAGTTTAGTTGATTGGTTGATTGGTCAGTCAATCAGTCATTAAGTCTGTCATGCCAGGTGTGTCAAGCCTCTGGGGTTTCATGTTTGTCTTTGCCTCATGATACAGGCAGTTTTTTAAAAAATATTTAAAAACATAAGTTCAGTGCCACAAAACAATGACATCACAGAGATAATTCCACTGAAGGGCTGTGCATCACGTGTTACAGTAAAAAAGTACACCCATGTTTTTTAAAATTCAAATTAGCGCACTGATGCCGCTACCCAGCACCTCATTGCCATGGATAGTTCGGCCCACTGCATGGGAGCTGTGTGGTGGCACATTTGACACTCCAGGGAAACAAACTGTGTGCCCCTGCCCTAGACAGACCCACTGCGCCTACTTGCTTTTGTAAACTATGAATGCATATGCTATTCCCAAAGTGCCGCGCAGAACATGTGCATGACAGATGTGTCATACATGTCCTTTGTAGTCGCTAAAAGGCCCCTAAATAAAGCACTTAAGCAGGTGTGTGTGTGTGTGTGCGCGCGTGCGTGCGTGCGTGCGTGTGTGTGTGTGTGTGTGCATTGTGTGCGGCGGGGACAAGAATGGTTAAGGATGGACAGTAATGGATAGAATTGGATCGTGACACGGATAGACAGGGATTAGTATGAATAGGGCTGGACAGTGATGGCTTGAGATGGACAGGGATGGACATGAATAGAAAAGGACAGGTATGGGGAGGGACTGAGATGGATCAGGAAACATAGGGATGGACAGGGATGGACTGAAAAGAACAGGGACAGGGGTGGACATGGATCGGGATGGACAGGGATGGACAGTGATGGCTAAGGATGGACAGGGACGGACATGAATAGAAAGGGACAGTTATGGAGTATGCCGGCTTCTTGCATTAGAAATAGAAAAAATACGATACAAGCTGCAAACAGCCCCATATGAGGAAGTATTTTTTTCATATCTAGAATTGGCCGGCTACGCAATAGTCATGGCATACAAACAATGAATAGACAATGTCCTCATGGACCCACTAGAGCCCAAACTAATATGTTCTCTTATTATAGAAGGAGTCTTGCGATTCCCGCAGATAATAACTGCGTTCATAAATCATGAAATACATATCTCTCTCGCTGACTCACACCTGCCAGAAATAGCTCTCCTGCTATTTCTAGTGTAGGCTGGTTAGGGTGTCTTGACCCATATTCAAAACAGGAAGCGGAACTTCTAGATCTCCGAAGAGTGGGCTGGAGACATGCCCCATTGCTCTACGGGACCCTGCCGGGCAGCACGGCGTGTTCATGGACCCTGTGCGGGGGGTGGTGGGGCGCAGACTGCCCTCCTTTCCAGTTCCATTCTGGGATTTGATTTCCTGTATCACTGCAAACGTATGGTGATTAATTGAATCCCTGCTAATAGTATTTTATATTGCATTTATTTAGGATCATAGTTCCATTTTGAACAAAAATGACTCACAACATAGGCAGTACAAACAGAGTGTGGAGGCAGTCCTCGGGTGAGGTGCATTGTGGGAGTCTGTGATGTATGCTAAGTGGTGAATGGGTAAGAAGAGAACAGGACATTACAGCATTGTTCCCATTGGGAGTCTGAGGGCAGTGTTTACATAATTAGACATGAGCTACAGTAGCCTGGGGGCGGGGCTTGGGGTGTCTTTCCATTCTGAAAGGAGTGTAAGGTAGGAATGCAGAGTAGAAAGGGAAACAGAACTGACATGGATTGGAGATTGTTTGGGACTTGCGAAGCAAATACAATGAACATTTGCAAAGCCATGCCCTGTCTTCTCCCTTGCACTCGTCTGGGATGGCTGATTTACGCAGCTGGGATTGCCTGCTGCCTGTGCATAATGTACCCTCGGCAGGGTATCTCAGGGGCAACGTGCTTGCTTTAGAAGTAACATGAGCAACACAGGTTCGATCCCGGGTCCGCGCTTAGATACCTCTGGGAATTAAGCGCGTTATAAATAACCAATCATATCATTTCATGTGTGCTTATGCGACACACTTGTATTACACTTCCACATATACAAGTCACTAGTTGTCAATTCTTCACAATTTGCATGCGTGCAATCCCAGTTTTTTGTAAGGTGCTACTTGTACCTAGACAAGGTTTTGTGAACGAGAAAAGGTGTTCCCATAATGTTCAGGAGTCTCCAGAAGGTCACCAGGAATTATAAAGCGGTCAGTTACATCATGGTGGGCAGAGAAAAGGAGTGATGTCGTTTCGTTTTACTCCAGTTTTAAAATCAAACAAAATCCTAGTTCTTAAACCTTTTGTTGGACCAACTGATAATATAACTTACGGCTGGTAAATGCATAAGCTTTCAGAATCCCATAGACGTCTTCATCGGATGGTGGTCACAAGATAACATGAGCAACAGAAGACAGCATGCTCAGAGCTGGGCATGTTATCCTCAGAGACTAGAGGAGGCTGCCTCCCTTTGAACTCCTTCCATTGGCTGCAGGAGGGGGAATGCAAGGAGTTCAGTCCTGGAAGGCCTCTGTCTCCACGGGGAAATGCATTTGGGAAGAAGTGGCCGCATGCTACCTTCGGAGAACATTTCCCAAATCCAGAGCAGGCAAAATATGTTTTAAGCAGGTGCACGTTATCCTCCCAAGGCTTTGTATGTCATGTGGACTGTGTCTAAACAATGAAGCATGACGAGTCTTGTGAGAGGGACGCAGTACGATTAGACAAAAAAAAAAAAAAAACATGCACACACATGAACAAATACATAAATTCAAAAAGAGGTCAGGGTGACCCTCTGCAAGAAAGAACACAACATACACAGTGATACTATTGCAGAGAATTATGGCGGGACGATGAATAGATCTGTTTAGAGGAGGGGTGCGAGGAGGGGAATGAACGTTCTGGGGGTTAATTGTGTGGGGTGCAGGGAAACCCATCTCAATAAAAGAAATCTAATTGAAAAACAGTCTAGTACCTAGTGACGTACCACTTGGAAATGTATGAGGATAAAACAACATAGGCCATTTCTGTGGCCCTCTCATTCAACGAGTTTACTCAGGGTTCAAACATATCAAGGCACAATAGGTGAACCTTAATTATAAACTTATTTTATTTCGATTGCTCGCTCCCAACGGTACAGCTATAGAACTATAAGGGATAGTTGCATTCGGAAACCCATTAGCAGGAGGCTTAAAAGTGGCAAATTATCAACTTTTCCAATGGGGAAAGCAATGAGGGTAAGTTGCACTTGAACCAGGGCAATAGGCCTCATTACAAGCATGGCGGTCGGGGAACTACGGTACCGGTAAGCATGCCGGTACCATAGTTCCCAGACTGCCATACTACATGCTCAGCTCGCGGGTGCCGTTTCAACCACCAGGTTTTTCCTGGCTGGTGTAACGGCACCCGTGAGCAGAGCATGTCGAATGCACCGGCACAACTCTGAATGTGCCGGTGCTTCCGACGTCCCCATCCCCACTCAGCCCTATGGGGCAAATTGGGGATGGGGAGGCCCTTGATTCCGGCACCCGCAAATGGGCAATTACAGAGTCCACGAGCTCGGCATTACCCGGTTCTTGCCCATTCGCGGATGCTGGAAAAAATGCAGAGTTATAATGAGGCCCTATGTTTTGTAATGAAGCTCCCAGAAAGCCGAGGATGACAGTACCGTGCATTTAAAAATGCAGACGCACAGTTTGCACATGCAAAGTTGCATTAGCTGCACTAAAAATAGTGTCACAACTTTGAGGCACTGGTGCAAAGGAGGTGTGTGAATGCACAAACATACAGTAAATCTGCCCATGGAAGAGCAGAGCAGAAAACAATGAGCCTCATTCCAAGTTTGCCGGTCCGGGAACTATGGTACCGGTAAGCTTTCATTTTTCCCGGTGCTCAGGAATGGGCAAATACCGGGTCCGGTGGGGCCGTAATGACCCGGTAATTACCCATTTCTGGGCGCTGGAAAAATGAAATTCCAGCAGCAGCCGTGCCTGTTTTACCTGTACACGGTACTGCCAGCCTCCTAATGAGGCCCAATGTATTTATGCATGTATTTATTTATATAGCATTAAAACAACAATGAAGCCCGGCAGCAGCATAGAGATAACAAGACAAAAAAATTAATTAAAAAAACACAGAAGCTAACAATTCCAGGCCGAGAAAGGCTACAGCAAAAGCGGTAACGTGATATTCAAGCAAATAAAATGGTCCTCCAAGCATGTTTATCGATGACAGGAGACTTAAATGCCACTATTGTGGCACCTGTAGAGCCTTGTTTGTCTCCAGCTTTACCACTGACTGAACCCAATATACCCACCCCCATCGTCAATGAAGATGGTCAACAGGCCACTTTCTCTCAGAGCAGACACACTTCTGCAGACAGCCTGGCAGGTGGTGAGAGAAATCTGACGGCACCCTCACAAATAGTTCCCTTGGACCCTTTGTGCTGGTGGCCAGGGAAAGGACATCGCTATTGAATCCCGACCCTGGGAGTGGAGAAGCGAGGGAAGATCACCTGCGTGGAAGGCTCGTGGGGAATGGGAAGGATGAGTCCTCAGGTGAGACACAGTATTTCCCCTTTCCATTGGGTGATGAACCCTTAGTCCCAGAAACCTTTGTGGGATATTGTCAACCCATTTCCTTTGGTCAGAAAAACATTAGGAGAAGTGACAAGCCTCAAAGACCAAGAAAGAGGATGAGAAAGAATAATGTGCCTTTGGAAGTGACATGGTAACCCCATTTCCCTATTGACAACCAACCCAACCATTCCACAACCTTCATACGCTGTTATAAGCCAGTTCCCCTCATTTCTCCACAGTTGACACTTGACAGTACTAGGACAAAGAAGAGGCAACTAAGATCAATGAAGACTATGCTCTTTCAACACTCTGGTACTGGGACGAGGGAGATGCCTGCTAAGAGCTGTGAAGGTTAGGCATGTCCCTTTGATTGTGGTCGGGCAGGGCTAATTGGCCTTCACACCTGGAGCCTGTCAAGGTGCTGCAGGTGTATAAAAGGAGACCAGCCAGTGGGCAAGGGAGCGACAGGAGAAGCAGCACGGAGGCCAGTGCATGCTGCAGAGAACCTTGTTGGAGCAAGATTATGAAATGTGGGAGACTACGGAGAGAGGCGGTCTGTGGAAGCATGGCGTGGGAGCAGGGTCTCCCTGGAGCAGGCTGAACGAGGTGATGGTAGCCATGTGGTAAGGCTGTTCCTTTTGCTTGAAGTGCTTGTTACCCTGCGTTGAAGGATCAACACAGGAGTGTCTAAGGGGCAGGAGCTGGAGCCCTGACACTATGATCAGAATACTGTGTGTTCCATGCTGCAGTAAAAACTGTTAAAGTGACCAGTGAGTTTCTGATGAATGAGAAACCTGCTGCGCGAGTGTGTGAACTTTATCATTCAGGATACTTTGTATCGGAGTGGTCGTGTGTCTCAAATGAGCATGTTTTTTAAAGTTTGCGATCCTTTCATTGTCAATTACTCAATGGCTGGGAATACTTTGTATCATAGTGGTCATGTGTGTCAAGAAACATGTTACCGATCATTGGGCAATTCAAATAAAGCAAAACAAAGAAATATTGAACAACAGAGGAAGCAAAAATGAGCTGTAAGCAAAACTCCTAATTATTGAATAACAAACTGAATCAAGACTTTGTTAACAAACAGAATTGAGATTTTTGGAACCCAGAAAGGGAACAGAACTTCAAATCCAAGCAAACCATTGTATGTTCAAACTCTGAAATGAAAGTAACTTTAAAGAATAAGCAGAAAAAACGGATGCTGAGTTCCAAAATGAAGGTGACTTTAAAGAATCTACAAACAAAAGATACTGAAGCTTTATTTATAGTGGAACTTTAAAAGTTAAAGCAATATTCATGTCAATTTTTGTGAAAGCTTAAATTATAGGAACAAATCTTTGCAGACAAAAATAACTGAAATTCGGAAATTAAAATTATGAAGCCAAGGATATTTCTTTTAAAACTCTGTTGCTCAACTAAATCTTGGGGAAGGGAACCCTTGATGTTTGAGACATGTGCTTAAATGAGAACGGATGTGTTTGAACTGTGTTGCTTAGAACTTGGGGAAAGGAACCCTGAGTCTTGATTAAGACTATTTCATCATACGTTTAAGGAAGTTAATTTTGAGACTTTTGTGGAACTCTTTACACTTGGGGAACGGAGCTGAAAGGAAGCTGCGAGCTTGAAGAAGCTCAGAGCTTTGTTTTAAACACTTTTCTTTTGGTTGCTGACATCCTTACACGTTGTACAGGTATAGTTGTGAGGGCAAGTATAGGTTTTGGATTCTTAAATTGAACTGTTTGACTGAGACTTTCCTAAGTATTATTTAGGTAGGGAACACCCACCTGAGTCGAGGGCAAGTTAGGCCTTTTTCCATCCTGACATTTAAGTTAATAAAGTGCTTGGTTTTGAATTCTGAATCTGTTGCCTGTGTTCTGCTTCACGATGCCTTCACAATGGTCAGTCCAATAGCTCAGTGTGAAATCCATTTTACAATATCTGCATTCTAATAAATGTTTTACAACAGTTTGTGGATGCTTTGGACTGCAACTCCCATCAGCCCTAGCCAGTATAGTACATGATGAGGGATCATGGGAGTCAAAATCCAAAACATTTGTAGAGCTTCCGTTTGCCAAATCTAGTCCCAAGCGGGAGCGCTAAATTGCCAAATGGCCAGGTAACAATTTATGACTGGCACAAAAAACAGTGACTTCTGATAAAAGGCCAGTACCAGAATGAGATGCTTGACCATCGCAATCAGTTAACGGTGCATTATGTGAAGCTATAATTGCTGGGCTTTCATGCTTTGCAAACACAGCCTGCTGTGTTGTCTGCATTTGCTTGAGCAGTACACGATCTTCGAGCAGTTTGAGCACAGTGGACCCGGTCCTATACAGTGATGAGCCTCTGAATACTGTTACAGACCAAGTCATATGTCAGCCAGATACTGACATGTAACTTACCCTGCCCCAGCCCCGCCTGCCATTCCCAAGCACTGGTTTGTCAGACAATTATTCTCTAAAAAACTGAGTGCGCCTGACTTTCAGTCTAAAGAAGCCTCAAGCTTCTTGTCAGGAGCTCAGGGACAACACACTCGCCTTGGAAGCAAGACGACACAGAGCAACACTGGTTCGATTCCTGGATGCCCACTTAGAAACCTTTGGGTTTTAAGCGCGTTATAAATATCCAATTACAATTACAAGCAAAGAATGACCGTGAATTGTGCAGACAAACAATTGACATTTGAAAACCACTGTGTTGTGTTTGTTAGTTTAAATGTCCAAAGTATTAATTATATGTCCTTCCCTAGCTGAGTTATCAACAACAGTTGCCTTTCCAGGAGTAACACTCCTTTCTATATGTATATGTATATGCTCTTTCTTTTTTAGCCCAGACGATTACTTTTTGCAAAGTACTAGAAATGACCCGAAATGTGTTCCTATCGAATTAGTTTAGAAATCCTAGTTCAATATCTGAAAACAAATCTGTGTACATTTTGCAATGATTTTTTTACAAATTCAAAAATATCTTTTAGATGAGAAAGCAAATTTAGACAACCATGGCATTTTCAGACTGAATATTCCAAAATGCCAAACAGGCAAATGTTCTGCTATTTTAAAAATAGCCAAATCAGTCTCCCTTCTGTATTTCAAACCTATAGCTCTGCGCTCACGAAGAACCCCTCCCAAACACCACCACAGCTCGATGTAAAATTTTGGAAATGTTGAGGAGGCCACACCTGTGTGTTAACCCTGAAACATGGGCCCTTCACACCAGGATCCAGAGAGACCCACCATGGATGGGCTTTACAGACCAGCAGATAACCAAAGGCCATGCCTCACCGTTTGCACTGCAACCTTCCTTGAGATGCAATAATAATGTCTTGAGATGAGCAAACTACAAAAGGTGTGGGTGTGGCCCGCTGGGGTTGACAACCTTTGACTGCCCAGATGTTCTGGAGTACATTTCCCATGATGTCTTGCCATTGACTATGTTTGCTATGGCTAATGGAGTTGTAGTCCAAAGCCTCTGGAGAGACACAGGCTGCAGGCACTTGACCTAGGGCAAAGGTAATGAAGTGAATGTATAGCCCACTGGTGTGCTTTATAGATTATCTATCACTTAGTTGGTAAATACAGAGTATGCTCCTATCACCCAAAGTTTTGATGAGCTCATGGTGTCTTTGAATTCAGAGATACAAAGCAAGGTGGGTAGAAAAGGCAGTAACTAAGACCCTTGAGCTGCTAATGGCTAGGCTACATTCCAGCACAACATGCCCCCTCCAAGCCAGTGTGAAACTACTTGTGAACACAGAAAGAACTCAACAAGTCTCTATCTTAGCAACCTGGAGAAGTGAGGCTAGCTGCTACAGGAAGAGTAAAACTTGTTCACACTTGGTGTAAATCACTCTTACAATGCACCACTCCCTAATTCCACATAGTCCTTTCCATGCACTGCATATCACTGTGGCAAATTGGCTTCTTCCTTGCAGAAGAGCAATGATGATTAGAGGCTAAAACACACACTCAGTCCCCACAATTCTACAAACCAAGAGCCAACACAATAATACAGGTAAAAGAGGCAGAGTCAAGAGATGTACCTCCTTTGCCTGTTGAGGTAACGTCGTCCAAGGGAAGGCTATACTCTTAAGAGGTGTGTGAATGCGGATCAGGAGCATCCCAAACAATGAAGCATAACAGTGCAAAACAAAGGAATGTCCAACCAAGGTTCTATACAGATATACACACTTGAATTAAACACGCCATGTACAACAATGAATAACTAGAAAGATACTACACAACACCCACCTTTGAGGAAATGACACTGAATGAGCAAAGGTAGTAGAGGCAGCACTCTGGGTAATGAATCAGGGGTGAGAGGCAAACAAAAGCAACAATGTTCTTGTAAAAGGATATGTACTTGTGAGCAGAAAGGTTTCAATGTGACATTACCAGTCTCTAGCACCCATAAAAGGACCGCAGGGGCAGTTAGCAGTCAATAGTACCTTCTTTGCAATTATAGGTGGTTTGACAGCACCAAATCAGAAATCTTGGTGCTGTGCGAAGTTCAGGAGAGAGCAAATGGTTGCAATGGCTGAGCCAGCTGTTTCGAATGTGTTGAACAGTTCATGAAGCATGTTCTAAGCAGTCCAATTAGCAGAGCCCCTTTCTTTGTTTTGTTTTGTTTTCTTTTTTTTCTTATTGGGTCATGATCCACATAGAATACATCACTGCCTAATTACACAGATACATTTCCAAGTACAGGGGATCACTGCCTTGTCACACAGGTCAATTTCCATATACAGCAGATTTCTACCTAATCCCATAGATCATGATCCACATAAAACACATCACTGCCTAATCACACAGATACATTTCCAAGTACAGGGAATCACTCCCTAATCACACAGGTCAAATTCCATATACAGCAGATCTCTACCTAATCCCAGAGATCATGATCCACATAAAACACATCACTGACTAATCACACAGATACATTTCCAAGTACAGAGAATCACTCCCTAAACACACAGGTCAATTTCTATATACAGCAGATCTCTACCTAATCCCAGAGATCATGATCCACATAAAACACATCACTGCCTAATCACACAGATTCATTTCCAAGTACAGGGAGTCACTCCCTAATCACACAGGTCAAATTCCATATACAGCAGATCTCTACCTAATCCCAGAGATCATGATCCACATAAAACACATCACTGACTAATCACACAGATCAATTTCCAAGTACAGGGGCTCACTCCCTAAACACACAGGTCAATTTCCATATACAGCAGATCTCTCCCTAATCCCAAAGATCATGATCAACATAGAAAACATCACTACCTAACCATATTTGCCCATTTCCATGAACAGTGGAACATTTCTTAAATTCCACATGTAAATATCCAAGTACAATCCATCACTCCCTCACTCAGAGGTTCATTTTCACATCAGAAAAATGTGAGAGAATTCGAGGGCAGAGAAGCAGTTAAACATTCAGGCTGCATCGCTTGCCATAACCTGATTTCACAGTATACATATTTAGACGCACAGTAGCGGGAAACACTACAGAAATGTGCTTAGCATTCTATTTTGTCTCTGCATTATAAATCACAAGGCACCCAGATCAATCAGGCTAGGCTGCTACACAATATTTGCATATGTCACTGTATATTAACTATGGAGATGTGCAGATGGTGGACGTTGGGCTCGTATTTCGCCTATACACATTTTCTGATGTTTAGCAATTTGGAAGGCAGCTTCAATTCAAAGAACACTATGAATAATTAAAATGTCAGCAAACACAAAGGACAACATTGGACATGGGTAAGAATGTAGAATTCGAATGTGTTTTATTGTAATCAAACACCCCAGTTTTTATTCGGGTCTGCTACAGCTACCCCCATGTGTTGGACAGATTGAAAAAAGAGCTCTGACAGCCGAACTTTTGACCAGGCAGTCACAGGCTTTAGGCAGGAGAGCTATCCCATGAGCCTTCCTTACAGATGCAAGCCATGGAACATAGTTCAATCTACAGTGTTAAATTGGATCAGGTCTCTGTCAGAACAGCTATCCATCTTTGTTAGAAGGATCTTGGGATCACAGGCCACAGAGACCAGGATATAGCCGCAGACAGCAGAGATATCACAACGTTTTACAGATGTTGTATATTTTCAGATTTCATAGGTGTGGATGTAGTCGCAGGATTGCACAGATTCTGACTCTCAGGCCTGTGACTGAATAGCTTACCTTGGCTCCGAGATGTCCTACCAGTGTCAACAGTAGATGACAGATCGATCCCTGCGGTTAGACATCGTACAAGCTAAGATCGCAGACGGGAGAGCTAACCCCATCAGGTGACCGTGCTCTTACAATTGCTGACTTTAGAGAACAGCACGATGCACCAGTTCACAGAGTTCATATAGGGAGAGAGAACACAGTACAATCAGGGTTGCACAGATCATAGAGGTCAGAGAATATATCTATCACCCAAATAATACATGATGTGATATTATATGGCATTATTAACACGCCTATATCATAGAGGTTTAGTGAACCAGATCATAGTGGCCTAAACTATAGAACTATCCACCAGATCACACAGTTCATAGAGCTTTAGAGATCAAATTAATTACCATCATGGTTGCACAGGTAATAGAGGTCAGGGAATATAACTATCCACCAAATAATACATAATGTGATATTATATGGCATTTATAACACGCCTATATCATAGAGGTTTAGTGAACCAGATCATAGTGGTCTAGACTATAGAACTATCCACCAGATCACACAGTTCATAGAGCTTTAGAGATCAAATTAATTACCATCATGGTTGCACAGATAATAGAGGTCAGGGAATATAACTATCCAGCAAATAATACATGATATGATATGATATGATATAACATCTCTGTATCATAGAGGTTTAGAGAACCTGATAATAGTGGCCTAGACTATAGAACTATCCACCACACCACACGTTTCATAGAGCTTTAGAGATTAAACTGCCATCAGGGTTGCACAGATCATAGAGGCCAGATGACAGTGCCATCCACCAGATTGTAGTGGCCCAGCGAACAGAAATATCCACCAGATCACATCCTTATAATCAGGGTTGCACAGAACATAGAGGTCAGGGAATATAACTACCCACCAGATAATACATGATATGATTATGATATGATATGGCATTTATAACGCACCTATATCATAGAGGTTTATAGAACCAGATCATAGTGGCCTAGACTATAGAACTATCCACGAGATCACACAGTTCACAGTGCTTTAGAGATCAAATTACCATCAGGGTTTCACAGATCATAGAGGTCATAGGACAGTGCTGTCCACCAGATCATAGTGGCCCAGAGAAGAGAAGTATCCACCAGATCACAACGTTATCATCAGGGTTTCACAGATCATAGAGGTCAGAGGACGGTGCACAGATCATAGAGGTCATAGGACAGTGCTGTCCACCAGATCATAGTGGCCCAGAGAAGAGAAGTATCCACCAGATCACAACGTTATCATCAGGGTTTCACAGATCATAGAGGTCAGAGGACGGTGCTATCCACCAGAAGACAAGACATAGAGGCTAGGAGAACAGAGCTATACACTAGATCACACAGAGGCTCAGAGAACAGAACTTCCCACCAGATCTCACAGATCTCAAAGAACAGAACTGTCCAATAGATCACACACTTCATAGAGGTTTAAAGAACAATTTATCATCAGGGTTGCACAGGTCATGGCAGTTAGAGAGCAGAGCTATCCACAAGATCACACGGTTCATAGAGCTGTAGAGACCAAATTGCCATCAGGGTTTCACAGATCATAGATGTCAGATGACAGTGCCGTCCACCAGATCATAGTGGCCCAGAGAACATAACTATCTACCAGATCACAGCATTATCATCAGGGTTTCAGAGATCATGGAAGTCAGAGGACAGTGTTATCCACCGATCGATACAGAGGCTAGGAGAACAGAGCTATCACCAGATAACACAGAAGCTCAGAGAACAGTGCTATCACCAGATCACACAGAGGCTCAGAGAACAGAGCTATCCACCAGATAACACAGAAGCTCAGAGAACAGCGCTATCACCTGATCAGACAGAGGCTGAACGAACAGAACTACCCACCAGATCACACAGATCTCAAAGAACATGACTTTCCAATAGATCACACATGTCATAGAGGTTTAAAAAAGCAATTTATCATCGGAGTTGCACAGGTCATAGAGGTCAGAGAACAGAGCTATCTATCAGATCATAGTGGCCTAGACAATATAACTGTCCACACAGTTCATAGAGGTTTTGAGATCACATTACCATCAGAGTTGCACAGATCATAGAGGTCAGAGGACAGAGTTCTCCACCAGATAATACAGAACATTGGTGCTTAGAGACCAGAGCTTTCCACCAGACAACCAAATACATGAACATAGTTATCAAGATTGCAGAGCTCAGAAAACAAAGCAATCCTCGTGTTTGGTGAGGTCATAGAGGTTCAGAGGGCAGAGCTATCCACCGTGATTGTTTTTCTGTGTCTTGAGCAGGTGCATGCATTTTTCTTGCATGCAGGAGGCAGGACCGGAAGTGGTGTCAGCACAATGGGAAACACAAAGAGGCAGACAGGGTATTGGGGTGGGAGAGCTTTTGTTGAGATGCAAAGGGGGAGGTGTTAGGGAAAAGGGGTATTTATCCAGAAGGATAGAAAGAGGTCTGTAGAATACGATATGATATGACAGGTTATTTATAACGTTCTTAATACCCAGCGGTTTATAAGCGTGGACCCGGGGATGAAACCTGTGTTGCTCCGTGTCGTTTTGCTTCCAAGGCAAGCATGTTGCTGCTGAGCTATCCTCCCGATGCAGAGGTGGGGTTGTGTGGGTGTCCCCTGCAAAACACAATGGTTGTCGGGGTGAGTGAGGATAAGTGAGGAAACAGGGGTTAAGGAGATTTCCCCCGCATTAGATCAGAGAACAAAGGCGGACAATTTGCCAACTAATGTCTTATCGCAGCAGCAAAGTCAGTCACTGGAACACAGGATTTGGCAATACTGGACTGTGATGAGACATCATGGAACCGTGCACCAGATCGAAGATGGTCTGAAAACAGAGTTACCCTCAGGGTGCACAGATCATAAAGGTCAGAGAATAAAGGCATCCACTAGACCACACAGATAAGAGAGCTATTCACCAGATCACACTTATACTCGAGGTCAGAGAATAGAGCCATCCAACAGATCACACCGATTAGAGCTGAGAGAGACTCAAACCATCCGCCGGACCAAGCAGATAAGAGCAGTTTAGAAAGGAGAGCTGTCCACAAGATCACACATACTGTAGAGGCCAGAGAACAGTGGTATCCAGCAGATAACACAGATCAAAGCTGAGAGAGAATCAGACAACTAAGCCATCCACCAGACCACATAGAAAACAGTGGCTCAGAAAGGAGAGCTGTCCACAAGATCACACGTACTGTAGAGGCCAGAGAACAGAGGCATCCAGCAGATCACACAGATCAAAGCTGAGAGGAATCAGACATATAGATCAGAGGGCATCAGGGAACAAAGCCATTAACCAGACTATGTCTATCAGAGAGGATCAAAGAACAAAGCCATAAACCAGACCACATTGATATGTGAGGAACAGAGAACAGCGCCAACAACCAGACCAAATATATCTCAGAGGATCAGAGAACAGAGCCATCAACAGGACCACATAGATCATTCAAGATCAGATAATAGAGCCATCACCCGGACCACACATATTAGAGAAGATCAGAGAAGGGATCCGTCCACCAGACCACATAGATCAGAGAAGATGAGAGAACAGAGACATCCATCAGACCACACAGATCAGAGAGGATCAGAGAACAGAGCCTTCGACCAGACTATGTCTATCAGAGAGGATCAAAGAACAAAGCCATAAACCAGACCACATAGATATGTGAGGAACAGAGAACAGCACCAACAACCAGACCAAATATATCTCAGAGGATCAGAGAACAGAGCCATCAACAGGACCACATAGATCATTCAAGATCAGATAATAGAGCCATCACCCGGACCACACATATCAGAGAAGATCAGAGAAGGGATCCATCCACCAGACCACATAGATCATAGAGGATAAGAGAACAGAGCCATTGACGGGACCACATAGATCAGAGAGGCCCAGGAACAGATCTAGGCACCAGATGGATCTGTTCATAAAGGCTCAGAGAACAGTGATCCTCTCGATTACATAGACCAGAGAGGCCAAGAGAGCAAAGCTCCCCACCAGATCCCCCTGATCCGGCCTGCATTGGCACAGACTAAAATATAAAAGAAAGAGACCAGGTACAATATCAATGTAGAGATTGTTTCCAAGAAGATTTTTTTAAAAAGAAAATCCATCACCAACATACCTTTTATATAGACAGTCCATATGTATTCTACATAAGCATTGTTATAATAGTAACGCCATATTATCTGGTGAATATAGCAAACACAAGATGCATGGGAATGTTTTCATTCATGTATTCCACTCATCCCCATCACGTCACATTCATGCCACAAAGTAAAACACTGGCGAGTCATTGTGGGCGAATGCATGATGTATTCACAGGACTGGGTCCCAGCTAAACGAACACAGGAACCATGTCTGCCAGCTGGTCTACAACGATGCCCCAGGAGGGAGCTACCGCTGGGATTGCTACAGCGTCAGAGGGGTGGCACACAGAGAACAGCATCCTTCTGGGGTTACAGAGAACGCACAGGCCCGTGCTCTACTAAACACACTCCTTAATCCCCATAAGAGGGGCAGGTCACGTGCCAATTCTGAGCAGGATGAAACTCTTCAGTCGTGAAATGCATGCGCAGTCGGGTAACTGTGTCCCTACAGGAAGCTTGCATCCTATAACTCAGCTGGAAGGGTCTTCCCTGGAAGCACGAGCTGCCTCACTCCAGTCTGCCAAACTCTGGAATAATCTTGACACCTCACTATTTAGGGGGCACAATGAAGGCCCGGCTCTTTGTGCAGCGAGGAGCGAGCTCTGTTCTACGGGTAGCATTTGGCGGCCGTCCCATTTTATCGCCAACATGTCTTGCAGGTCCCAGGGCGCTTTAGGAGAGGCTTCCCAACAGGTTGAAAGGTCCCCTCATGCCCCGGTGCATTGGATCCTTTAAATGCAAAACTGTGATCTCTTGAAATCAAGTCGAACCCTGTGTGCATCACGGACATTTAGTGAGTGGGTGGCCCGGGCCAGTTACTCTGTTCTGTGCTCCTAGGCCGGTCGTCATGGAATACACAAAAAAGCCATCCTACATCTGTCTGACACATGTGAAAACCTACCCAGCAGCATGGCAGGGCAAAGGGATAACAGGTACATGGATGCATGTTATACATGTCACATTCATGTCAAACTACTGTCATCACAAGCGAGCCACCACAGTGGGGACACATGCACACGTGGGTGCTAATTCATCATGGCAGCTTCTTCCACCCACACACGTGTCCTACGTCGACACTATTGGCATGTTCTGGCATGAGCTGTAGCTACTTAAGAGCAGGTCTATGCTTCGTTGGGATGCCTTTTCAGGTTTCACATCACTGCTGGGGGTGAACATGCTGGCTTGCTGGTGCTGAAAGGTGAGGCTTCCCCCTCTACAGCCTTCGAGTGGAAGGTGGTGCTCGTGACACCTGGCGGGGTGATGAAAAACGGCCACCCCACGTGGTCTGCGTTCTGCCTCCAGGGCAGTAGGAGTC
This sequence comes from Ambystoma mexicanum, assembly GCF_040938575.1. Lineage (NCBI taxonomy): Eukaryota > Metazoa > Chordata > Amphibia > Caudata > Ambystomatidae > Ambystoma > Ambystoma mexicanum. The sequence goes on from NC_090934.1 coordinate 64,414,401, forward strand.
ACTGTTGTTTCTCTCATTCGGACTCCTGGGAGGTTAGGGGGATTGCAAATGAGGAAAGACATTCATTGAGTGTGAGAGAAACACTGCTTATTGTAAGGATCCTATCCCACCTCTCTGACATAGATGCTGTAACAGAAATGTAAGTTCTGGAAGAAGTTATCAATAGGTTCTGATTCCAAAATGCAACCACGTGGCAGCATTTTGGGAGAATCATCAAGTCTTGTGTTATGTCAGTTCACACATCTGCCAGACTTGGGATCAAGAACCAAGAGGCTACACTCCGGAAAGATTGACTATATAGGTCAGTGTTGGGCAACCTGCAGCCCTCCACTCCCATGATCCGCCCTCATTGACTAGATTGGCTAGGACTGATGGGCTTTGTGGGCAAGAACATCTGGAGACCCATAAGTTGCCCACTGTCAATATTGACAACACACAAAGTGGATATCATGGCATTGGTTTGGCGGTGCTCTGTGGTGCTCTGCTCTTGACACAGATAGCTGTGGACCTGGCAATGCAAGGGAAGCACATACAATCCACGGTGCATTCAATGTGATGGCCCCGCATATAGTAGCGCCAGAACAGGAAATTCCGGAACTGCCAGGATCAATTCTTCACCACTCCCATTTCGTCTCTCTTGAAGATGGATTCAAGCTATAAGCCGGCGCTGGGTTGCGTAGAGCGGGGAAAAGTGGGAGGGTGCATCTACTTTTCATTAATGCACTGGAAAGGCAATAATTCACTCTTTGCGGAATTTGCATCAGTCCGAGGACTGATGGATCACCCAGGGTATGGAGCCGAAGGTGACATGCGAGAATTTATGCTCCATTGGGACCCAAGTCCGCCTTATTCAATCGAAAAAGAGGCGTATATTGGCACCAGAATTTATTTCCAGGTTGTTCCCTTGCGGTGTTCCTGATTGGTTGAACCTGGTCATTGCCTCGTACATGTCTTTATTGAGAGTAAGATTATCATGAGAGTGAAAGAGCGAATACAGGGCCGGGGATGAAAATGGCAGACGGTCATCCTAAACCAGCAGAACAAGTGATCCAAATGGGAGCTCACAACTTCAAGTCTTCTTGGAATGGACTTCTTGCATGTAGGTTTGGAACAGGGCGGGGATCTGCAACCTGTGGCTCTGCAGATGCCTTGAACTACTACGCCCATGATCCTTCTCCATTGACTATGCTGGGTAGGGATTTTGGTTGTTGTAGTACAAAACATCTGATAGCCGAACATTGCAGACACGTGATTCAGGAAGTGGTAAACAGAACAGTAATGTTTCCAATCAAATAATCCACATTAAAACTGCCGAAAATGCCGGCATCCACGTACACCTTTTGTGGTGGTGTTATGTCCGATCCTGGTCCACTAATCGGTATGTCTCCACTCTTAACCTTTTGCATGCAAGCATGCAAATCGGCCTTTCTATTTCTTTGAGAACAATTGCAGACAGATTTGACACACATTTTGGACAGTACACACAATTCCGTTGATTTAATGTGTGCTGTTTTACAGCCAATGAGAAGACACGTATCTGTAATAGCCTCGCCTCGGGCAATCTGATGTAGAGCGTTTTCAGGGGAGACCAATCACAGCAGGGGTTACTGTTACTTTCCTGTCACTCATCCTACCCTCTTGAATGATTTCATTCGACCCTCTGTAATTGACCTATACTACTCTCTGGAAGTCTCATACTCCCCTCCGGAATTATCTCATCCTACCTTCTGGAATGTTCTCATACTTCCTCTGGAATTATCTCATCCTACCCTCTGGAATTATTTCATCCTACTCTCTGGAATCATCACATACTACCCTCTGGATTATCTCATACTACCGTCTGGAATTATCTCATCCACCCCTCTGGAATGAACTCATCCTACCCTCTGGAATTATCTCATCCTACCCTCTGGAATTATCTCACCCTCCCCTCTGAAATGATATCATCCTACCCTCTGGAATTATCCCATCCTACCCTTTGTAATGATCTCCTCCTACCCTCTGGAATTATCCCAATTTACCCTCTGGAATGATTTATTCTACCATCTAGAATTATATCATCCTACCCTCTAGAATTATCCCATCCTACCCTCTGGAATGATCCCATCCTACCCTCTGGAATTATCTCATTTTACCTTCTGGAATGATCCCATCCTACCCTCTGGAATGATCTATCCTACCCTCTAGAATTATCCCATCTTACCCTCTGGAATGGTTTATCCTACTCTCTAGAATTATCTCATCATACCCTCTGGAATTATTTCATCCCACCATCTAGAATTATTGCATCCTACCCTTCGATTGATCTCAATATTATGAACCCATCGAGCACTGGTGTTGCGGCACACATTCAGAAGTGAAACACTTTACCGGGGTTAAACCAGGTCATTATTCTGGTCTTCTGAAAGGGACCCACTAAGGTCCACTGCATCAAAGAACATCTGCAGTTTTATTATTTATAATGTATCAAGTTTGTTGTTGTTTTCAAAATAAGTCATAAAAATTCATGGATCTTCTTGTGTGTTAACTGGCCACCGCTTCCATCTGAGCTGCTTTAAGAGGTTAGCATACATTAATTTACATTTTATGGAAAGCACAACGATGGGAAATGAATCTATGGTAATGCGGCCTAGAAAAAGGATGCGTTGCAATCAAAAAATCCACATCACGCCGCACTGCATCAGTGCTTTATTGATAGATTTCGCAGCCGACCTGAAACACAAGCTGAATATGTGGGTTTGCAGCTCCCCAAAGAAGAACACCCACTTTCCAGCTTCCACGAATCTAAGAAAAACTTCAGAATAGTTTGTATTCGAATGTTCGAAAAATTGGCAATGTTTCCCGCCAAGGCGTTGACAGCATAATTTACTGCAAATGATTGAGACAATAATTTGCTCTTATAGTTTTAATCCAGTATAATGTTTTTTGATATATCGGTGTAGTGACCTGGATGTGCGGACAGGCGACACAGGCACTTTGGCTTAGGGAATATGGTAATCACGAGAGTAAAAAGAATAAAAACAATATACTCAAAGAATTTTACAAATATGAATGTTAAACTGAAGTCCTGGAAAAGAAAAAATCCAAATTCTCAATTACAAGATCTCACGACGTGCTCGCGACATGCTCCAGAACATGTTGAACTATTGGGCACCTCCCAGAAGTCCAAGACAATTTCAGACCCACCCTAAAAAAAATTGTTCTTTTCGGGAGCTGAGAAGCGTGAAGGTTACCATGAGTGCTACAGAGAAGATAGGAGAAGTCTTCCTCTTAGTGTCATCGTTATGCACATGGCTTCCTCTCACTCCTCGGATCCAACTGCGGAGGAACGCAATTTATGCAAAAGGAGAAATCCTTTGCGACATCCAGTCTAATTGAGACCTACCGGGAAATCCCAGTAGGCCAAACCCTGCCAAAACCCAAAGGATGCTTTAAAGATCTGAAAACTGTGTCTTGGCGGGGAGTCCTGCATTCGTGAAGGTTAAGGCTTTCGGCAGTGATATTGGGATGACTGCTGTTCAAACAGCTGTAGTGACCAAAATAGGTCAATTACAGCCTTCTGGCAAAATGTTGCGACTGTTGTAAAGAATTAATGGCTTATCTGAGACTCCAACAACCTGATGCGCCTTGATTAAGGGTCATCAAGTGTATTAGAAAGAGATGTGGTAATAGCAGGAAGTGTCAAGGAAGGTTTTGCAGAGTGAGGAAGTGTTGACAAGAGTGTACCGGACTGTTCAACCAGACGCAGGCGGCTCATAGATCTGGGTGTGATCTGTACCTCTGCTGTGTACAGACACGACATTTCAACCAGACTACATTGTTTATTTTTTACTTTCTCCCGCCCTTGTCCAAATTGGGTGATGATGCGAGACTTTATTTGTTTACCTGCACCTGATGTCTCCCATCTGATGGAAGATGAAGCATGCTGTCCTCCTGAGACTCGCCACTGAGTTCCAGGCCACTGGGAAGGAGCAGCAAAACCTTGTTCCCCCCAATTGCCTTGACCTACCCAATAACTCCCACCCACAACTTCTCCCACCTCCCCGCCAAGTTCCCTAGTCTTCTTCTGAGAGATACTGGAATGTCTGTTCTGACGGTATTGTCCTAAAACGGTGTAAACATCCTCTCTTGGATCTGGGGTCTTATTCGTCCCCACATATCATGGGCGACCTCTGAAAACCTACAGTGGCCCCTTGCGCTCAGGACTCTGCTTTATCAATACCTCACAAACATGCAAGCAACATACAATATAAGACATGTGTTTATTCCCAGCATTAAGCAAACAGAAACTGACAATGTAATTGTTTTCCTTTTTTTCAGCCATATATATCAAGAAGCTTATAAAGTAATCTGATTAAAACGAGCAAATCGGCTTGTAATGGGCATTATGATGGCAGGCTGGCAGGGCTTCGCTCGATGGATCTGTCATCCTGCACCACCCATGGGAGGCAGCAGGAAATTGGCATGCGTGTGGTCGTGGCATCCCCAGGTAAGAACAGGGAGAGACCTGCCTGCTTCACCCACTGTCAGGCCCCATACCTGCTTCATCTACTGGGAGCCTCCATGCCTGCTTCATCCACTACCGGCATCCATGCCTGCTTCATCCACTGGCAGGGTCCATTCCTGCTTCATCTACTGCCAGACTCCATGCCTGCTTCATCCACTGCCAGCCTCCATGCCCGCATCATCCACTGCCAGCCTTCATGCCTGCTTCATCAACTGGCAGGGTCCATTCCTGCTTCATCCACTGCCAGCCTCTACGCCTGCTACATCCACTGCCAGCCTCCATGCCTGCTTCATCCACTGCCAGGCCCCATACCTACTTCATCTACTGGCAGCCTCCATGCCTGCTTCATCCACTGCCAGCCTCCATGCCTGCTTCATCCACAGGTAGGGTCCATTACTGCTTCATCCACTGTCAGCCTCAATGCCTGCTTCGTCCACTGCCAGCCTCCATGCCTGCTTCATCCACTGCCAGGCCCCATACCTACTTCATCTACTGGCATTGTCCATGCCTGCTTCATCCACTGCCAGCCTCCATGCCTGCGTCAGCCACTGCCAGCCTCCATGCCTGCTTCATTCACCGCCAGCCTCCATGCATTCTTCATCCACTGTCAGGCCCCATGCCTGCTTCATCCACTGCCGACCTCCATGCCTGCTTCATCCACTGTCATGCTCCATTCCTGCTTAATCCACTGCCAGCCTCCATGCCTGCTTCAATCACTGCCAACCTACATGTCTGCTTCATCCACTGCCAGCCTACATGCATGCTTCATCCACTGCCAGGCCCCACATCTGCTTCATCCACTACCAGGATCCATTCCTGCTTCATCCAATGCCAGCCTCCATGCCTGCTTCATCTACTGCCAGCCTCCATGCCTGCTTCATACACTGCCAGGATCCATGTCTGCTTCACACACTGCCAGGCCCCATTACTGCTTTATCCACTGCCAGGCCCCATACCTGCTTCATCCACTGTCAGGCTCCATTCCTTCTACATCCACTGCCAGCCTCTATGCTTGCATCATCCACTGCCATCCTCCATGCCTGCTTTATCTATTGCCAGCCTCCATTCCTGCTTCATCCCCGCCAGTCTCCATGCCTGCTTTATCAACTTCCAGCCTCCATGTCTGCTTCATCTACTGCCAGGTTCCATACCTGTTTCATCCAATGCCAGGCTCCATGTCTGCTTCATCCACTGCCGCACTTCATGCCTGCTTCATCCACTGCCAGCCTCCATTACTGCTTTCTACTGCCAGCCTCCATGCCTGCTTCATCCACTGCCAGTCGCCATGCCTGCTTCATCCACCGTCAGGCTCCTTGCCTGCTTCATCCACTGCCAGACTCCACACCCGCATCATCCACTGCCAGCCTCCATGCCTGCTTCATCAACTGGCAGGGTCCATTCCTGCTTCATCCACTGACAGCCTCCATGCCTGCTTCATCCACTGCCAGCCTCCATGCCTGCTTCATCCAGTGCGAGGCCCCATACCTACTTCATCTACTGGCAGCCTCCATGCCTGCTTCATCCACAGGCAGGGTCCATTACTGCTTCATCCACTGCCACCCTCCATGCCTGCTTCATCCACTGCCAGCCTCCATGCCTGCTTCATCCACTGCCAGACCCCATACCTACTTCATCTACTGGCAGTCTCCATGCCTGCTTCATCCACTGCCAGCTTCCATGCCTGCTTCATCCACTGCCAGCCTCCATGCCTGCTTCATCAACTGCCAGCCTCCATGCCTGCATCATCCACTGCCAGGCCCATACCTACTTCATCTACTGGCAGGCTCTATGCCTGCTTCATCCACTGCCGGCCTCCATGTCTGCTTCATCCACTGTCAGGCTCCATTCCTGCTTAATCCACTGCAGCCTTCATGCCTGCTTCAACCACTGCCAACCTACATGTCTGCTTCATCCACTGCCAGCCTACATGCATGCTTCATCCACTGCCAGGCCCCATACCTGCTTCATCCACTGCCAGGATCCATTCCTGCTTCATCCAATGCCGGCCTCCATGCCTGCTTCATCTACTGCCAGCCTCCATGCCTGCTTCATACACTGCCAGGATCCATGCCTGCTTCACACACTGCCAGGCCCCATTCCTGCTTTATCCACTGCCAGGCCCCATACCTGCTTCATCCACTGTCAGGCTCCATTCCTGCTACATCCACTGCCAGGCCCCTATGCTTGCATCATCCACTGCCACCCTCCATGCCTGTTGCATCCACCGTCAGGCTCCATTCCTGCTTTATCCACTGCCAGCCTCCTTGCCTGCTTCATCCACTGTCAGGCTCCAGTCCTGCTTCATCTACTGCCAGCCTCCATGCCTGCTTCATCCACTGCCAGCCTTCATGCCTGCTTTATATATTGCCAGCCTCCATTCCTGCTTCATCCCCAGCCAGTCTCCATGCCTGCTTTATCAACTTCCAGCCTCCATGCCTGCTTCATCTATTGCCAGGCCCCATACCTGCTTCATCTACTGCCAGGTTCCATACCAGTTTCATCCAATGCCAGGCTCCATGCCTGCTTCATCCACTGCCGCACTTCATGCCTGCTTCATCCACTGCCAGCCTCCATGCCTGCTTTCTACTGCCAGCCTCCATGCCGGCTTCATCCACTGCCAGTCACCATGCCTGCTTCATCCACTGTAAGACCCCAAATCCTGCTTCATCTCCTGCCAGCCTACATGCCTGCTTCATCCACTGCCAGGCTCCTTTCCTGCTTAATCCACTGCCAGCCTCTATGCCTGCTTCATCAACTGCAAGCCTCCATGCCTGCTTCATCGACTGGCAGGCTCCATTCCTGATTCATCCACTGCCAGCCTCCATGCCTGCTTCATCTACTGTCAGGCTCCATGCCTGCTTCATCCGCTGTCAGCCTTATGCATGGGAACCCTTCATTGATCTCTGGTCCCCCAATACTCTTTCTGTACCTTAGTCTATTTTTTCTCCCAAATCTGTTGATCCCCTCATCACAACATACATTTTATAGACTTTGGGATATAAAATTTAAACACCTCTGAGATGTGAATACCCTTTAGCAACGCTGAGATGAAAAGAAATAACAGCAAATGAACATGTTGCATATGGACTGCCCAATGGAGTTGAGAATAATGCAGGATGTGGAACGTGTAATTTCTCAGGGTGAATCAAATGGCAGAGGCTATCATGGCAATAGAGCTAGGACTTACACTGTATATAATAAGCTTGAATGTTAACTTGAGTGCATTTTCTAATGAGGCGTAACATTAACATATACAAATTAACTCCTTTTGATCACTTTAATTCCCGTATATGCAGTTTTCTTTTTGCATAATTTGGAATTTGTTTCAAAAGAGGAAACTCGGATTGCATGTCCCTTCAAACAGTGACAATGTTTTCTTTTGCTGTGTTTGCATGTGCACACCAAACAATCCCAGCAATAGAGAGAGAAAGGCGAAACAATCCCAGCAAAACAGAGAGAAAGGCCAAACAATCCCAGCAAAAGAGAGAGAAAGGCCAAACAATCCCAGCAGAAAAGAGAGAAAGACGAAACAATTGCAGCAAAAGAGAGAGAAAGGCCAAACAATCCCAGCAAAAGAGAGATAAAGGCCACACAATCCCAGCAAAACAGAGAGAAAGGAAAAACAGTTCCAGCAAAACAGAGAGAAAAACCAAACAATCCCAGGAAAACAGAGAGAAAGGCAAACAAGTCTAGCAAAAGAGAGAAAGTCCAAACAATCCCTAGCAAAACAGAGAGAAAGGCAAAACAATCCCAGCAGAAAAGAGGAAAAAGAATAAACAATCGCAGCAAAAGAGAGAGACAGGCCAAACAATCCCAGCAAAACAGAGAGAAAGGCCAACAAATCCCAGCAAACAAGAGAGAAAGGCAAAACAGTCCCAGCAAAACATAGAGAACACCCAAACAATCCCAGCAAAAGAGAGAGAAAGGCCAAACAATCCCAGCAAAGAAGAAAGAAAGGCCAAACAATCCCAGCAAAAGAGAGAAAGGTCAAGCAATCCCAGCAAAACAGAGAGAAAGGCGACACAATGCCAACAAAACAGAGAGAAAGGCAAAACAATCCCAGCCAAACCAAAAGAAAGGCCAAACAATCCAAGCAAAACAGAGAGAAAGGCAAAACAATCCCATAAACACAGAGAGAACGGCCAGGGAATCCCAGAAAAACAGAGTGGAAGGCCAAAGAATCCCAGAAAAGCTGAAAGAAATTCAAAACAATCCGAGCAAAACAGAGAGAAAGGCCTAACAATCCCAACACAACAGAGAGAAAGGCCAAACTATCCCAACAAAACAGAGCGAAAGGCAATCAATCCGAGCAAAATAGAGAGACAGGCCAAACAATCCCAGCAAAACAGGGAGGAAGGCCAAATGATCCAAGCAAAACAGAAAGAAAGGCCAAACAATCCCAGCAAAACAGAGAAGACCAAACAATCCCAGAAAAGTAGAAAGAAACGCCAAACAATCCCAGCAAAAGAGAGAAAGGCCAAACAATCCCAGCAAAGAAGAAAGAAAGGCCAAAAAAAACAAGCAAAAGATAGAGAAAGGAGAAAAAAAATCCCAGCAAAACAAAGAGAAAGGCCAAACAATCACAGCAAAGAGGAAAGAAAGGCCAAACAATCCCAGCAAAAAAGAAAGGCAAAACAATCCTAGCAAAACCGAAAGGAAGGCCAAACAATCCCAGCAAAAGAGAGAGAAAGGCAAAACAATCCAAGCAAAACAGAGAGAAAGGCTACAGAATCCCAACAAAATAGAGAGATAGGCCAACCAATCCCAGCAAAAGAGAGAGAAAGGTCAAACAAACAATCCCTAGCAAAAGAGAGAGAAAGGCCTAACAATCCCAGCAAAAGAGAGAGAAAGGCCAAACAATCCCAGCAGAAAAGAGAGAAAAACTAAACAATCCCATTTAAGGAGAGAGAAAGGACAACCTATCCCAGCAACATAGATAGAAAGGCCAAAGAATCCCAGCAAAACAGAGAGAAAGGCCAAACAATTCTAGCAACACAGAAGAAGGCCAAACAATCCAAGCACAACAGAGAGAAAGGCAAAACAATCCCATAAACAGATAGAGAAAGGCCAAAGAATCCCAGAAAAACAAGGAGGAAGGCAAAACAATCCAAAAAAGCAGAAAGAAAGCCAATAAAATCCCAGCAAAATAGAGAGAAAGGCCGAACAATCACAGCAAAACAGAGAGCAAGGCCACACAATGCCAACAAAACAGAGAGGAAGGCTAAACGATCCAAGCAAAACAGAGAGAAAGGACAAACAACCCCAGAAAAACAGAGAAGAAGACCAAACAATCCCAGAAAAGTAGAAAAAAATGCCAAACAATCCCAACAAAAGAGAGAACGGCCGAAAAACACAGCAAAGAAGAAAGATAGGCCAAACAATCAAAGCAAAAGAGAGAGAAAAGGAAACCAATCCCAGCAAAAGCGAGAGAGAGGGAAAACAATCCCAGCAAATAGATAGAAAGGCCAAAAAATCCCAGCAAATCAGAGAGAAAGGCCAAACAAGTCTAGCAAAACAGAAAAAGGCCAAACAATCCAAGCACAACAGAGAGAAAGGCACAACAATTCCATAAACAGAGAGAGAAAGGCCAAAGAATCCCAGCAAAACAAGGAGGAAGGCAAAACAATCCAAAAAAAGCAGAAAGAAACCCAATACAATCCCAGCAAAACAGAGAAAAAGGCCAAACAATCCCAACACAACACAGAGAAAGGCTGAACAATCCCAACCAAACAGAGAGAAACGCCAAACAATCCCAGCAAAATAAAGAGAAAGCCCAAACAATCACAGCAAAACAGAGAGAAAGGCCACACAATGGCAACAAAACAGAGAGGAAGGCTAAACGATCCAAGCAAAACAGAGAGAAAGGACAAACAATCCCAGCAAAATAGAGAAGAAGACCAAACAATCCCAGAAAAGTAGAAAGAAATGCCAAACAATCCCAACAAAAGAGAGAATGACCGTCAAACACAGCAAAGAAGAAAGATAGGCCAAACAAACCAAGCAAAAGAGAGAGAAAAGGAAACCAATCCCAGCAAAAGTGAGAGAGAGGGAAAACAATCTCAGCAAAACAGAGAGAAAGGCCAAAAAGTCCCATCAAAGAAGAAAGAACATCCGAACAATCCCAGCAAAAGAGAAAGGCAAAACAACCCCATCAAAAGAAAGAGAAAGGCCAAACAATCCAAGCAAAACAGAGACAAAGGCAAAACAATCCCTAGCAAAACAGAGATAAAGGCCAAACAATCCCAGCAGAAAAGAGAGAAAGGCAAAACAATCCCTAGCAAAACAGAGAGAAAGGCCAAACAATCCCAGCAGAAAAGAGAGAAAGACTAAACAAGCCCAGCAAAAGAGAGATAAAGGCCACACAATCCCAGCAAAAGAGAGAGAAAGGTCAAAGAATCCCAGCAAAACAGAGAGAAAGGACAACCTATCCCTGCAAAATAGATAGAAAGGCCGAAAAATCCCAGCAACATAGAGTGAAATGTCAAACAATCCTGGCAAAACAGAGAGAAAGGCAAAACAATCCCTAGCAAAACAGAGAAACATGTGAAACCATCCCAGCAAAAAAGAGAGAAAGGCCAAACGATCCAAGGAAAAGAGAGAAAAGGGACAAACAATCCAGCAAAAGAGAGAGAGAGGCCAAACAATCCCACCAAAAAAGAGAGAAAGGCCAAACAATCCCACCAAAGAAGAAAGAAAGGCCGAACAATCCCAGAAAAAAAGAGAAAGGCAAAAGAATCCCAGCAAAACAGAGAGGAAGGCCAACCAACCCCAGGAAAAGAGAGAGACAGGCAAAACAATCCAAGCAAAACAGAGAGAAAGGCCAAAGAAACCCAACAAAACAGAGAGAAAGGCCAAACAATCCCAGTAAAAGAGAGAGAAAGTCCAAACAAGCCCAGCAAAACAGAGAGAAAGCCAAACAACCACTAGCAAAACAGAGGGAAAGGCCAATCAATCCCAGCAGAAAAGAGAGAACGACTAAAAAATCCCAGAAAAATAGATAGAAAGGCCAAAGAATCCCAGCAAAACAGTGAGAAAGGCCAAACAAGTCTAGCAAAAGAGAGAAAGGCAGAACAATCCCTAGCAAAACAGAGTGAAAGGCCAAACAATCCCAGTCATTCAGAGATAAAGGCCAAACAATAACAGCAGTATAGAGAGATAGGCCACACAATCCCAACAAAACAGAGAGAAAGGCCTAACAGCGCCAGCAAAACAGAGAGAAAGGCAAACAATCCCTGCAAAACAGAGAGAAAGGCAAAACAATCCCTGCAAAACAAAGAGGAAGGCCAAACAATCCCAGTAAAACAGAGACAAAGGTAAAACAATACCTGCAAAACAGAAAGAAAGGCAAAAGAATCCCTGCAAAACAGAGAGAAAGGCCAAACAATCCGAGCAAAACAGAGTGAAAGGTCAAACAATCCCTGCAAAACAGAGAGAAAGGCCAAACAATCTGAGCAAAACATAGAGAACGGCCAAACAATCCCAGCAAAACAGAGAGAAAGACCAAACAATCCCAGAAAAACAGAGAGAAAGGCCAAACAATCCCAGCAAAACAGAGAAAAATGCCAAACAATCCCTGCAAAGAAGAAAGAAAGGCCAAACAATCCCAGCAAAAGAGAAAAGCAAAACAATCCCAGCAAAACAGAAAGCAAGGAAAAACAATCCCATAAACACAGATCGGAGGCCAACCAATCCCAACAAAACAGAGAGAAAGGCCAATCAATTCCAGCAAAATAGATAGAAAAGGCCAAAACAAATCTAGAAAAAAGAGAGAAAGGCTAACCAACCATAGGAAAACAGCGAGAAAGTCCACAAAATCCCAGCAAAACAGAGGGGAAGGCCAAGCAAACTGAGCAAAACAGAGAGAAAGACCAACAAAATCCAGCAAAAGAGAGAAAGGCCAAACAATCCCAATAAAACAGATAGAAAGGCCAAACATTCCCAGCAAAACAAAGAGGAAGGGCAAACAATCCGAGCTAAACAGAGAGAAAGGCCAACAAATGCCAGCAAAGGGGAAAGGCCAAACAATCCCAGCAAAAGAGAGAGAAAGGCCAAACAATCCCAGCAAAACAGAGAGAAAGGCCAAACAATCCCAGCAAAAGAGAGAGAAAGGCCAAACAATCCAAGCAAAACATAGAGAAAGGCCAACAAATCCCAGTTAAAGGGAAAAGCCAAACAATCCAAGCAAAACAGAGAGAAAGGCCAAAGAAACCCAACAAAACAGAGAGAAAGGCCAAACAATCCCAGTAAAAGAGAGAGAAAGTCCAAACAAGCCCAGCAAAACAGAGAGAAAGCCAAACAACCACTAGCAAAACAGAGAGAAAGGCCAATCAATCCCAGCAGAAAAGAGAGAACGACTAAAAAATCCCAGAAAAATAGATAGAAAGGCCAAAGAATCCCAGCAAAACAGTGAGAAAGGCCAAACAAGTCTAGCAAAAGAGAGAAAGGCAGAACAATCCCTAGCAAAACAGAGTGAAAGGCCAAACAATCCCAGTCATTCAGAGATAAAGGCCAAACAATAACAGCAGCATAGAGAGATAGGCCACACAATCCCAACAAAACAGAGAGAAAGGCCTAACAGCGCCAGCAAAACAGAGAGAAAGGCAAACAATCCCTGCAAAACAGAGAGAAAGGCAAAACAATCCCTGCAAAACAAAGAGGAAGGCCAAACAATCCCAGTAAAACAGAGACAAAGGTAAAACAATACCTGCAAAACAGAAAGAAAGGCAAAAGAATCCCTGCAAAACAGAGAGAAAGGCCAAACAATCCGAGCAAAACAGAGTGAAAGGTCAAACAATCCCTGCAAAACAGAGAGAAAGGCCAAACAATCTGAGCAAAACATAGAGAACGGCCAAACAATCCCAGCAAAACAGAGAGAAAGACCAAACAATCCCAGAAAAACAGAGAGAAAGGCCAAACAATCCCAGCAAAACAGAGAAAAATGCCAAACAATCCCTGCAAAGAAGAAAGAAAGGCCAAACAATCCCAGCAAAAGAGAAAAGCAAAACAATCCCAGCAAAACAGAAAGCAAGGAAAAACAATCCCATAAACACAGATCGGAGGCCAACCAATCCCAACAAAACAGAGAGAAAGGCCAATCAATTCCAGCAAAATAGATAGAAAAGGCCAAAACAAATCTAGAAAAAAGAGAGAAAGGCTAACCAACCATAGGAAAACAGCGAGAAAGTCCACAAAATCCCAGCAAAACAGAGGGGAAGGCCAAGCAAACTGAGCAAAACAGAGAGAAAGACCAACAAAATCCAGCAAAAGAGAGAAAGGCCAAACAATCCCAACAAAACAGATAGAAAGGCCAAACATTCCCAGCAAAACAAAGAGGAAGGGCAAACAATCCGAGCTAAACAGAGAGAAAGGCCAACAAATGCCAGCAAAGGGGAAAGGCCAAACAATCCCAGCAAAAGAGAGAGAAAGGCCAAACAATCCCAGCAAAACAGAGAGAAAGGCCAAACAATCCCAGCAAAAGAGAGAGAAAGGCCAAACAATCCAAGCAAAACATAGAGAAAGGCCAACAAATCCCAGTTAAAGGGAAAAGCCAAACAATCCCAGCAAACGAGAGAGAAAGGCCAAACAATCCCAGAAAAACAGAGAGAAAGGCCAAACAATCCCAGCAAAAGAGAGAGAAAGGCCAAACAATCCCAGCAAAAGAGAGAGAAAGGCCAAACAATCCCAACAAAACAGATAGAAAGGCCAAACATTCCCAGCAAAACAAAGAGGAAGGGCAAACAATCCGAACTAAACAGAGTGAAAGGCCAACAAATCCCAGCAAAGGGGAAAGGCCAAACAATCCCAGTAAAACAGAGACAAAGGCCAAACAATAACAGCAACAGACAAAGATAGGCCACACAATCCCAGCAAAACAGAGACAACGGCCGAACAATCTCAGCAAAAGAGAGAGAAAGGCCAAACAATCCCAGCAAAAGAGAGAGAAAAACCAAACTATCCCAGCAAAACAGAGAGAAAGACCAAAAAACCCCAGCAATCAAGAGAGAAAGGCCAAACAATCCCAGCAAAAAAGAGAGAAAGACCAAACTATCCCAGCAAAAGAGAGAGAAAGACCAAAGAATCCCAGCAAACAAGAGAGAAAGGCCAAACAATCCCAGCAAAAGAGAGAGAAAGGCCAAACAATCCCAGCAAAAGAGAGAGAAAGACCAAACATCCCAGCAAAAGAGAGAGAAAGGAAAAACAATCCCAGCATAACAGAGAGAAAGGCCAAACAATCCCAGTAAAACAGAGAGAAAGGCCAAACAATAACAGCAAAAGAGAGAGAAAGACCAAACTATCTCAGCAAAAGAGAGAGAAAGACCAAAAAATCCCAGCAAACAAGAGAGAAAGGCCAAACAATCCCAGCAAAAAAGAGAGAAAGACCAAACTATCCCAGCAAAAGAGAGAGAAAGACCAAACTATCCCAGCAAAAGAGAGAGAAAGACCAAAAAATCCCAGCAATCAAGAGAGAAAGGCCAAACAATCCCAGCAAAAAAGAGAGAAAGACCAAACTATCCCAGCAAAAGAGAGAGAAAGACCAAAAAATCCCAGCAAACAAGAGAGAAAGGCCAAACAATCCCAGCAAAAGAGAGAGAAAGGCCAAACAATCCCAGCAAAAGAGAGAGAAAGACCAAACATCCCAGCAAAACAGAGAGAAAGGAAAAACAATCCCAGCATAACAGAGAGAAAGACCAAACAATCCCAGCAAAAGAGAGAGAAAGACCAAAAATCCCAGCAAAACAGAGAGAAAGGAAAAACAATCCCAGAAAAAGAGAGAGAAAGGACGAACAATCTCAGCAAAACAGAGAGAGAGGTCAAACAATCCCAGAAAAACAGAGAGAAAGGCCACACAATCCCAGCAAAAGAGAGAGAAAGACCAAAGAATCCCAGCAAACAAGAGAGAAAGGCCAAACAATCCCAGCAAAAGAGAGAGAAAGACCAAAGAATCCCAGCAAACAAGAGAGAAAGGCCAAACAATCCCAGCAAAAGAGAGAGAAAGGCCAAACAATCCCAGCAAAAGAGAGAGAAAGACCAAACATCCCAGCAAAAGAGAGAGAAATGAAAAACAATCCCAGCATAACAGAGAGAAAGGCCAAACAATCCCAGTAAAACAGAGAGAAAGGCCAAACAATAACAGCAAAAGAGAGAGAAAGACCAAACTATCCCAGCAAAAGAGAGAGAAAGACCAAAAAATCCCAGCAAACAAGAGAGAAAGGCCAAACAATCCCAGCAAAAAAGAGAGAAAGACCAAACTATCCCAGCAAAAGAGAGAGAAAGACCAAACTATCCCAGCAAAAGAGAGAGAAAGACCAAAAAATCCCAGCAATCAAGAGAGAAAGGCCAAACAATCCCAGCAAAAAAGAGAGAAAGACCAAACTATCCCATCAAAAGAGAGAGAACGACCAAAAAATCCCAGCAAACAAGAGAGAAAGGCCAAACAATCCCAGCAAAAGAGGGAGAAAGGCCAAACAATCCCAGCAAAAGAGAGAGAAAGACCAAACATCCCAGCAAAACAGAGAGAAAGGAAAAACAATCCCAGCATAACAGAGAGAAAGACCAAACAATCCCAGCAAAAGAGAGAGAAAGACCAAAAATCCCAGCAAAACAGAGAGAAAGGAAAAACAATCCCAGAAAAAGAGAGAGAAAGGACGAACAATCTCAGCAAAACAGAAAGAAAGGTCAAACAATCCCTTCAAAAAAGAGATAAAGGCAAAACATCTCAGCATAACAGAGAGAAAGGCCAAAGAAAACCAGAAAATCAGAGAGAAAGGCCAAACAATAACAGCAACATACAGAGATAGGCCACACAATCCCAGCAGAACAGAGAGAAGGGCCGAACAATCCCAGCAAAACAGAGCGAAAGACCAAACAATCCCAGCAAAAGAGAGAGAAAGGGGTCTGATTTTGGGAAAGTGGTGTATTAAAGGACAGTCACGACAAAGGGAGGCGGTGAGTCAGATATCGCAGGCAAGATTTCTGCATTCTACATTGACGCATATACATTAGACGGATATATAGAGATTTAAAGTAAAGGTAGTCTTAAAAAAAGGTAGTTGTAGTAAACAATACACAAAATAATACTAAGTACTTTTATTGTCGCCTACACCACAGCTGTGTACTTAGCACTTAAGGTCAGTGGCTATTTCTGTCCAGTCCAAATTAAAGACATGTATCAACCTGCTGTGAAAGGCTGAAGCAAAGCTGTTAGTTACACTGAGATCTGAGCAGCAAGGCACAAACTCAGTGAGGCATCTTACAAACTAAAAATTGTGAAATAGATTTCAAATGGGTTAAGCTAAGCGTGTGCTGAATGGAACCCAAAGTCAGCATGGAAACATTCAAGAAGCCTGCCCATGAAATCAGTGAAACTGAACACATTTGTGTTTGTTTTCAACAAACATTTGAAAAAGATGCATGCGTATGTTGGTAGGTGCCCTTCTAGCCTGGACCCATGCCGCTTGTCACTGTTCCCCGATCCTCACCATTTCCATCAGGGCATCACAGGCTCTGATTCTATCCTCACAAGTCCATGTGCCCAGCTCCTGAGGGCTACCCCTCCTGGTAAGACTAGGTAATACAATATAAGTGCTAGAACTGTGAAATGTGTCCTGGAGCCCAGCCCCAGTCAACACCAGCAAACATGAAGTACTTGTCCAAACAATGTGTTCGGAAGCGGTTTGAATAATTCATTGCACGTGCTGCCAAAACGTGTAACTACATGAGGAATTCAGTCACTGATTATGGAATACAGGACTGCAGGCACATAACAAGTACCATTATCTCCTAGTGGCTTGCATGTGTGACACATTTTTTCTTTTTCATTTAATTTATTTTGATTGTATTTTAGTGTTGTTTGTTAATGTGATTTTTTTTCAAAATATCATTTTAATTGTTATAAGTATTATTATTACGTTTTTTGGGGATTCATTGCTTGAAACGCTATACTGGCAACTACGCGTCTGTTGTTTTATGTGGACTCTGTTTGGCCGCATCACAGGAGAAGCAAATCAGGTGTTTTAATTTGTAATGCTCAGTTTGAATGCTTTCTCCAAATACATTCTTTGGGGGTTGAGAGGTTTGACTGATTCAAACATGTTTAGCCCATTATTTTACTGGTTTGAATCATGACTCGAGCCAAGCACTCTAAGGCAAGCCCCCTTATTTTATTTGGCCCAACTTCCAAAATAAAGCTAACACAGAATAAGCTTCGTCGAGGTAGCAGTCCAGACATTTTCAGAAATGAGGTTGTTTCAAGACATAAAAATATAGATTGCAATATGATATATGTAAGATAATGTTGAGTTTAATATTCCAAGTAATGCATTTTGAATAGAGCACAAGAAATCAGAATATATTTGATGGTGCACAAGATCACAAGGCTGCACTACAAATCAACCATTGCTGGCTTGCGGCCCCAATGGGAGATGGTCAGGGGGCTTCTGAGAACTTCAATAGAGACTCGAAGAGAGCGGACCATATGTCGAAGACCTCACTAAGCTGACCCAGTGGTTGTCATATTTTAAAGTATTGTTCGGACTCAATTTCTGCGGGATCACAAGAAGGGCCACCCCATGTCCTGCTCTTTCTCGACCACTCAACCAATAGTCACTCAATGTGGGCAGGCTGCTCAGGTAGTCACGATTGCTTGATTTTCCTAGATAGCCAGGTCTCCTGCTCAAGGGCCTGTACCTGGGGAAGCCAGCGGTCCTTCGGCTGGCACATGTTCCATTGGCACTGACTTTGGCTACACACACTAGCCCTGTGTTCTTGAACGCGCATGCCTAAAGGAACCGGCGTGAAATAAGCACACTTCCTTATCGACGCTTCACTCGACTCGCTTCATACAGTCAACATAGTCATGAACAAACAGACAGGCTAATTAAAAAAATATGCATATACACATTTTCCTATGAACCGTGCACATTGCTGGGAAGTGATGTGATGTCCTTGTGAAGCCGACACACATGTCACGTGGGAAGGGAGGCTGGGTCACTGGGAGGGGGATAAAGGAAACGGATGAGGAGGAGTCAGAGTGAGGGACACGTAGAATAAAGATGTGTATTTGTACCCTCTACTTGTGTACTCTTCACTGCTTCATCTTGAGTGAATGAGGGGCCATGTGGGTAATCCTGGTGGTTGGAAGGTATGACATCTTGAAGGATATCAACGTGGCGATGAGAGGTTCGACCTGTGCATGGTGCAGATCCCCATGTCGGAGAAGCTGCAGGTGGTATATTCTGACGCTGAGAGGCTGGTGTTCAGTGAGCGGGACGGCCCGCGTATCAGTGCTGAGTAGTAGAACGAGCCGAAGTGGTGATCTGGGCAGGGCGCAGGAGGAGGCGCGCATAGCTGCTTGAGCGAGTGTGAGGCCTGCGTCGCCTACGCAGCTGTTGTTTATCCTTCATCATACGTACGTGTGATTGTGAATGCACGCGGAAGGCACCCGGTCCCTCAGGAGCTGGCTGCCTCATCGCGGTGTGGGAGGAAGGTCAGTGAGCACTACTAGACTGATGGAGTATGGGGAAGGCAATGAGCAAAGCTCATGCAGCCGGATCATCAGTAATTATGCCTGAGCAAATGACTTTCAAGTAAATATTAAAGGCACAAGTCGGTCTAGCGTGGCTGTGGCGTGTCCTGTGCCGTAAAAGTAACATACCTCATCCAGGGAGGGGAGGCTCAGTGCAAATACAAAACACAGACAAAAAGAATGCACATGCATGTACTGAAGGCCGCCATGGACAGCGGGTGCATCCTAAGCTTCAAGCCACCATTGACATGGGCTTCATACATGTACTATACAAACGTATGGCTCATAGATGCTTAGATCCAACAGCTAAAATAGAGCAACTCTTTCCCACATGATTCAAAGGTCTAGGCATATTAAAGATTGCCAGATCAATCTGCACATCGATCCGCAGGTACCACCAGTGGGCCAACATTATTGTGGCATTCCAGTGAACATACAACAATAGGTTGAGGAAGAATTAGACACATTATTGGATTCAGACATCATTGAGCCCTCAGTAGACCCCACTCTGTGGGTGTCACCAATAGTTCCAGTGCCCAAAAAGGACTTGCTGGACATGAGAATATGTGTAGAGATGCGTCGGCCGAATGAAGCCATACCGAGAGAACTGCATCAAGCTCCATGGATCACCAACATGGTCTACCTGCTAAATGGTGCCACTGTCTTTTCAAAACTGGTTGTTAACAAAGGATATAATCAATTGGGACTGAGAAAAGAGTTTCGATACATGACCACATTTATTACTCATCTGGGTCTCTACAGTTTTAAATGCCTCCATTTTGGAGTCTCGTCGGCCGCAGAAAGGCTCCAGGTGGAAATGTATAATGTCATAAAGCATATCCCCAACTGTTTAAATTACAGTGATGACATTCTAGTGTTCGGACACGATCAGGAACAACACGAAAACACCCTCACTAGAGTGTGCATGGCAATTAAGGAAGCACACTTCAAGTTAAACAGAGAAAAATGTGAGTTCAGGAAGCACACTCTTCGGTTCTTTGGACACATATTCTCGGCGCAGGGCATGTATCCGGATCCGGAGAAGCTAACCGCCTCACCGAAGCAGACGCCTGGCAAATGTATGAGATTTATGATCCTTTTGGGGACTCCCTAGCTACTGCACCCTGTATGTCCAGGATTTTGCATCAGTAAGTGAGCCCCTGAGGGCCCTGACAAAAGAGCAGGCAACGTTTGTGTGGACTGAGGCATGCCAACAGGCGTTTGAGACAATTCAACAACACATAGCAGATGCCAAGAACATGGCATATTTCAATACCTCAAGGGAAACGGAATTGCTGTTGGACATCAGCCCCATGGAGTTAGGCGCTATCCTGTTGCAGGTTTATTCCAGAGATGGAGGACCACGTCACAATGGCTCATACGCCTGTAGAAGTCTGTCGAGGACTAAAAAGCCTACTCTCAGCTGAAAAAGAAGGTCTGGTCATAGTGTGGGCCTGTGAACATATTCATGTATTCCTTTATGGGAAACCTTTCACAGTGTTCATCGACCACCACGCTCTGCTGTTTATCTATTGGAACCCTCCAGCAAAAATGCCCCCCAGAATTGCACGATGGGCTTTGAGACTGCAGGACTACAGTTTCCGCATCATCCGTCGTCTAGGGAAAGATGACAATCACGCTAATTTCTAATCCAGACATCCGTGTAAGAGGCCCGTGCTTACACCGTCCTTTGCAGATCAATATATTCATTACATCATGCATGCAGCCACCCCAGAGAGAGTCACCCTGACACATATTGCACTGGAAACTGAAAAAAACTAGGCCATGCAAATCATCTTCATGTGCATAGAGTCTGGTCAGTGGAGGCAAGCCAAGCAGGAGGGAGTGTTCGCCAGCCCAGAAGCTCAACAAGATCCCATGGTCTGGTGGCGGTGAGGGAGGAACTTGCCAAATCAGAAGAAGGACTGTAACTCAAAGGAACTAGAATAGCCATTCCCTGGACACCACAAAGTAAGGTTTTGGAACGAGCACATGAGGGACACCGAGGGATTGTGTCCACCAAGAGGATGCTATGGCAGAAAGTATGGTTTCCACAGCTGGATGCACAGGTGGAAACGCTTCTCCGACAACGTCCCATGTGTGCAGTCATCAGCCCTCACACCCGACCTGAGCCATTGTGCATGACAGGCCTGCCAGAGAAAGCATGGGACGAGATAGCAGTTGGCTACTTTGTTCCACTGGAAGGGGGGAATACATCTTTGTGGCAATGGATGAATACTATTAATTCCCAGATTTACAGTTGGTGCACTCCACTGCTGCTCGCAACACCATACCGGCACTGGACAGGATGTTCACTGCATATGGGATACCGAGAATTGTCAAAGCTGATAATGGACCCCCTTTCACGGGGCAGTGCTTTAAAACATTTGCAGAATGCATGGGTTTCACTGACATACGAGTCACATTGTTATGGCCGCAAGCCAACGGAACGGTGGAACGCTTTATGAGCAACATCAAGAGAAATGTGCTAATTGCACGCCTAATGGGAGAGCCTGTTGAGATGATATTGTATCAGCTACTGCGTGATTATCACAACACACCCCACAGCACCACTGGAAAATCACCATTGGAAGTGATGTTTGGGTGGAACATATGCACAAGAGTTCCACATGTCATGATATGATATGATATGATATTTTATTTGTATCGCGCCTGTACACAAGCGTTTCAGAGCCCGACAAGGCAAGGGAGAGGAACAGGGGAGAACAAAACAACGATCTTACTAGGCCCAGTGACATTGAGATTGTGCAAGTGCTTGGGAAAGGGAAATGGGAAAAGCGCATGGAAGGGGGAGAGTGGAAGTGTAGAGCAGAGGATAAACAGATATATGATAATAAACACAAATAAAATAAATAATGGAGCAATAAACAGGGGTAGTGCAGCCAGCAAGTGACAAGTGCTGTGTTTACGGCAGCAAAACTGGGTAAGTCTGATAAGGGAAATTTGAGCACAGAGTGGCAATGCAGTGGGCAAGAGTTGCCGGGTATTGGTTGAAAAGCCAGGGCAAGAGGTTAGACTCCAGGAGAGGGCTATGCTGGATACCCTGAGATGCAGGAGCGGGACATGTGTACCAATGAAAGTATGAAAGAACGAGCTGATGTGCCTATTAAAGCTCGTGGACATGATCTAGAGGGGGTGGATGTTGTGATTGTGCGCCAGATCCAAACCCACAAACACACTGCCGCTTTTGATAAAGAACCTATGACTGTCACACGAGTAAAATGGTCTCTCATCACTGCTGAAGAGGAAAGAGAGAGGTGCCCCGAATTCTGCATACTTCAAGAAAATGCCAGGGATTATCATGACAAGAACTCAAGATGAGGAGTCTGGTCGGCAGGAGTGGGATGCTCCCAATGAAGTAGACAGAGAGGACCTCAGCGAGGAACAGGATAGTTCACCCATAAGGGAAGGGAGTTGTCACTAGCAGCTGAACCTCATGGAAAGGCCTCAGCAGGCGAGGAATAGGCCCCAGAGACTCATAGAAGAAATGGAGTGAGTGAGTGAGTGAGTGAGTGAGGAGGAACACACATGTCACATTGGAAGGGAGGGGGAGAGAGGAAGCGGATAAGGAGTCGTCAGTTAGAGTAAGGGACACGTAGAAGAAAGATGCCTATTTGCACCCTCTACTTGTGTCTGCTCTTCACTGCTTCGTCTTGAGTGAATGAGGAGCCGTGTGGGTAACACTGATGGTTGGCAGGATATCAAAAGTGGAGTGAACAAGGATGCTGGGTGCCCGGATATCGGGAGCGCATCCTGCATCCGGGAGTGGCTGCATATCCGGCATGCCCTATGACCACGGACGCCAGGCTGCCGGCGAGTCAACACCTGTCAGCCCGTATTGCCGCCATCTGCTGGCTCCACTTAGCTCCCTCGCAGAAAGGACAGGTGCTAAGTTACAGAGACAGCAATTAAAAGAAGCTTTCCAAGCGGTACACCCAGCCCGCGGAGCACTGCCTGCCTTTGCTCTTGGACTGATGCCACTGAGATGTTTCAGGCCCAAAATATGCCATTATGGTGCTGTGCCCTGAGGACTGGGGGTTCCCTGGGCTTTCGAGATGTAAAGGGCTAACAGTAAGGGGGTCTATGTCATCAGGTGTGATGTGTTTTCACAATTAATTATGCATTCCATTGCACACCATCTTTTAATTGAAGTCTGTGCCTGCAGCTCACACTTCACTGTGAGTTCCCATTAGGATGTACCTATGTTCGGCACAACACCTTACTTCCCCTCCCCATGCATGTACTCTTTATTCATTTTGATTTCTTGCAAAGACAGAGGTTAGTAGTGTCACTTTTCTACCTTCGTGACAAAACCACAAACCGCACGTACTTTATAACACCACAACAACGAAACAAACCATACATAATCTCGCCCAACATCGCCTGGCAGCCACCAGCCGGAAATGACACCTACACACAGTGAACGTGTATCCGAACTGAAGCTGCCAACAGCACATCACAGCTCTCTTGCTCTTTTTCCCGCTCAATCCTACTAACCATCCCCTGCCATCCTTGCATTACAGATCTGCCAGAGCACCAAGAGACCATGCAGGTGGCAACAGAGCCCGGTATAAGAACCTTTAACATAACAAAAGCGCACCCATGTAAAAAACACACAAATGGGGCTTTATTTTCAGGGGCAGAGGATGGTCTCCTCTGCTGTTTTATGTGTAGAGCTCTCGTCATGTGATGCCCCTACATGGGTGTGTGGTGTAGCACTCTGGTCAAGGGATGCCCTTCTAGCAGTGTATGGTACAAAGTAGCAGTCACAAGAAGCCCTGACACTGGTGAGTGGGGTAGAGCTCCACTCATGGGAGGACACTCTACGAGTGCATGGTGTAGTGTGCTACTCATGAGAGGACTCTCTACTAGTGTGTATTGGAGATCTCCAGTCATGAGAGGCCCATTTACCAGTGTATGGAGTAGAGCTCCATCCATGTGAAGTCCTCTACGGGTGTGTAGTGAAGATCTCCAGTCACGAGAGACCCTTTTACCAGTGTATGGATAGAGCTTCAGCCATGAGAGGTTCTCTACAAGTGCATGGTGATGAGAATTGATTGGGGTCATGTAGAGGAGGTCCCAGATATGGCCTGCACCCCTGCCCCCCATTGCGAATTGCCAGTAAAATACTCGCCATGGTATGTGACGTATGAGGAGCAACTGAACCAACAGAGAGCCGCACTGGGCCTCTGCCCTGTGTACATTAGGAGATCAGTACCTGTTGAAATGCCAATAAGCAGACAGCCCTGGGCAACACGGTACCCAATCAGACAACCATACCAGCTGCTGATACGAAATGATGAGTATTTACAGACTGTCCATGAGGAGATACAAAGAGCCCTGATGGAAGACAAACAATGATGAGATTCGGGCCTGGACAGACTAACGCATGAGAAAAGTCAACACGCAAATGCGTGTATCCACGAAAGCAGGTGCAAGAGAGACCAAGGACAACACAATGTTAAAATGTAGGAAACGTCATAGCGAAAGAACCAAGATGAAAGAATCGAACCTGTTAAACGTGTGTAAATAGGCTTCAAATGCAAGATGCTAAGAAATCGATACTGCTTGCAATGCTTCGTAGAAAATAGAGCGGCAAGCGCCAACCGTATATCTACCTCAAGAAGGCACAATGTAAATGTGCGACTCCATTTTGTAAAAGCAGAAGTACGCCCAGGCAGCCAAGGCCTAAATGGTCGGGTTTCATATCCAAGACCAAGTCAGGGGAAAGAGCGGAATCGAAACTCAACCAAGGATGGCTCAGGCCTGGGAAATCGAGGTCAACCCAAGAGAGGGAGGTGAGCTTCAGCAAAGGAGAATCGAAACTTCAGAGCATAGCAGCCTGCCCTGTGTAGGTCAAGATAAGGAGGCCCGGGCAGGTGGTGGAGCTACTTGGAGAATTAAATACACGAAAAGCTGGAAACTAAAGCAGATTCACGGTGAACCAACACGTGACCAGCCAGGCGTGAAGCTGTACCACCGTCTGGGTATCAGGTAATAATATCCCCATATATATGGTCGCCGTAAATAATATCGCTGGGAAAATGTTGTGGCGATATTATTTGGGTGACCATATATATGGGGACAGGGACAAAAAAAGAATTACAAAAAAATTAAGTTTGGGGTTGCAGGGGTGTCCCCCGCATGTTCCATGCAATAATGTCGCCACAAAAAAACGGCCATTTTACGGCGATATTTTTGCATGGCGAGATTTTTGTGGCGACATTATTACATGGAACCACAGTCTGATGTCACCCAGATCCAAGGGGTGCCATAACTTTTCCTGATAAGAGACTACAGTTTTGAGACCTTCTTTAGCCAACTAATTGACACATCGCCCTAAAACCACTGATTGATGGAAGGGAGGCAGGGTGAATCTTGGGACACTAGGCACCTGGGTGTCCATCCTGCATGCTGCTAATTAAAGTGGAGATTTATGGTTAGGTGTGTAACTTGCCCAATCACAATGGACCATGTAATCTAGGGTCCTATAGACACTGTAACCAATAGGACGTCGTACTTATAGTGACGTCCATCACGTGTGATGTAGAGGGATGGGCGTAGACACCCACCAGATAAGAGTTAACCAATCCGCATGCTCTATTGTCATATACAGATATAACACCTATACTTAAGTTACCTTTCCCAACCAATTATATTGCGTAATGATTTTTTGTAGAATTAGACGTCAATGATGATGAGTTTAGCCTATAAAAACGGCTGTTCGACTGAAGTTCGAGGAAGTCGGAGCGAGACAGGTGTTCGCAATGCTGCTGATTTCCGTATGCTGATGTATGTATCATTAAACTGACTTCCCTTTGCCAACTTACTGAGTCCTGATTTTTGAGATGTGCTGGAGTATGTGAATCCTGCACCCTGTCCTCACATGGTGCAGCTATCCAGTATTACAAGTTCTCGGGGGTTGAGTACTGACCAATGGGCCCGTCAGTAATTTCCTATCCTCGTGAACAGTCCTTTCTACCTGATGAGTAGAGCTCCACTCATGGGAGACCCCTCTACACACAGATAATGCAAAGTCCAATTCATTGGAGGCCTCTGATACCCCTCTATCAGGACATGGTGTAGAACCCCAATCATGGATGGCTCTCAGTGCATGGTGGGCTTTAGTCATGGGAGGCCCACTGGCTGGTGGAGAGCTCCACATATAGAAAAATAACACTATTTATTCCCAGATTTGCACAACCCTTTATGCAGAATAATCAGGTTGGCCATTAAGCCCCAAATGGAACCAACCATTGGGGTAGTCCGCTCTTTGTTCTGCAAGGGAACCCAGTCTTTGCATGGTTAATGCATTGGTGGCCAGTGACATTAGAAGGTGTCTTCAGAAGTGAGAGCGATCTGAGGTCGGCAAGGATCAGCATGGTTGCGGACACTAAAGGGAATCAGCAATCGATGTATCTTGCTGGATTTAAGGGCAGTCAGTCACAACCTCACTCCGCCTCCAGAGGTTGATTTGTCGAGCAGTATTAAGAATATTATTACCCAGAATGACCCACTTCAGTTTCTGGTGAATAATCATTCACGGATATCATTATTATTCTTAGTTTCTATTAGTTTATTACTTTATTTATATTGTAATAACAGAAACCTAGCTCAGGAGAAAAGTGGCGACAGAGCAAATTATTGGTAGTGAGAATTTAACCCAAAAAAAAAACCATTATTACTAATGATCTCAGTTCAATATACAGATCGGGGTGCGCACAAGATAGCCAGACTCTAGCTTACACTAAGGTGTTGTTGGAAGTGCCAGGTCGTCAGTTCTTTCCTAGACAGCAGGAGACTTGAAGGATAATCCCCGCGACTGACAGTCCCCGCTTTCTCTGGCCACTGGTGAACCCCCGAGCATGAGACAGTTGGCTTTAGCGGTCTCAACTCCCCTCGCCTGTCTGTCCCAATACCATTTGGCTTCCCTCGGAATTTGAGTGGACTTGGAAGCATACATGTCCTTCCAGCTGTTCATGTTGTTCACGCACCACTGAGGTGAACATCTGCCACAGGCACGGCTCTGCATGCACGCACTCTATAATGCAGCTACGGCTACGTCATTTCCAGCCTAGCTTGGTACATAACTTACGCACTGAAACATCAGGCTTGCCTCAACACCCTTCCACTAGAATCCAGCGGCAACCACCAACAAACACATTTGTTCTAGTTGGAACACATTGAATCTCAAACACTAGCACTCTGTCACTACCCGCAACACCCAAACCGCGTGCCTGGCTGCAAGGGATGCTTATCGGAGCCTAGCCAGCCCACACAAGTCCTAGTTTTTGGCAAAATGCACACCGGCATCTTAAACATCCCCATAGAATGTCCTCATCACCTGGGCTTCAGCCTGTGCAGAAGTTCCAACCATAAAGCTCTTTGAGGCCATACAAATGGGGAAATAGCGCTATATAAATGATAACTAAAATCCAATGCAATACATGTTTAATGTATGCAATTTAACACTGGAAATTCCATGCAGTTATTGCGGCGATGCCATCATCACCAAACCAGTATTGTGTGGTTCCACTGGATGGTGCAGGCATTGTAGTCAACCTCATTTTCAAGCCAAAACTCATTGCTGATGTGTTTTAACAAGACACCCAGGAGGGGTACAGTCACGTTAAGCAGTGTGTGTCCGACCAGCGTAGAGTTATTCTGAGTAGCTTCGGTAAGTCTTTTGAGGGTTGGAAGGCAAATGCGTGCAGTAGATTACACTCAAAGAGCCCTGTTGGCTTCGAGGACCCAACTGGGATCTTCAGTTTGCAGCATTCACTACCAAGGGCCAGGAGACGGAGGGACAGGCCTCATTTCAGGGGATGGCCCATGCTATGCTGGGAGGACCCATGAATATCACCACGGCCAGAGTCTGTAAAGCTGAATGTTGGGACTCAGCTTTCCATCTGATCCCATTCAATGATGCTCACGTTAACAAGCTCGGAGGATGAAAGACTGAGTCTGCCCAGTTTGGCTTCGGACCTGTGTCTTGTACATAGGCCGGCAAGTTCCCTTTAAGTCTAGGGTCTGAGTCGATGCCTCAGTCATGATGGTAGCATAGAGGGTGTTATGCACCCTACCCGGCCCTCTCCAGGTGAAAAGGCTCGCGCACAGGCGTCTAGTTACCTGGAGTGAGGCATCAAGCGTTCAGATTGAGGGCTACTTTGCAGTAGCATAGGCTTCGCGCCTTGAAACACTTGTGTATAGGCGCGTTATAAATGCCATATCATATCATGTAGCCATGTAGGGCACAGACGTAAGCACTGGTATTGCTTACAGCGCATGGCTCCTTCGGGCACCCCACATTGTCCTGGGGGCCACACTTGACCACTTATCAATGTGCCCGCCAGAGACTTGAAACTGCCCAGGTAGGGCGCCTTACTCTTCACCGCACCCTGGTTTATGGTGTAAGGCGGAGTAAGGATGCCTGGTTCTTAGGAGCCTGTTCCCTCTGCAGGTTTAATGTCTTTGCCAACCTGAGGAAGCTATTGGTGGTGAAGGGTTGGATGTTGTGGTGGAGTTTGGTTGATGGCCTCATTTAACGCTTCAGTCATCACAGTGAAGGGGCTCTTCAATACCTGGGGAGGAACTGAGCCAGAGACTGTTGAATATAGTTTTAGAAAGTTGAGGAACATTATTTTTTATTTTCATCCGGAGATATTTGCCTACACTTAGTTGGCACCTCCACATCTCTGTTGAGCATATGACAGGGGTATATGTTCCAAATGCACTCATGTCTCCTGCCAGACACATAATGTCACCTGATTTTAGGACCATTGTGCAGAGCTCACACCAGGTGGCATCTCGGTCACATGCCAGGTTGATCTTTGTAAGACAGGGTGGGCGCAAGTGTTGCTTTCACTTCCCTGTGAATGTCTGGTAGTCATACCTGAGTGGCCTCTCAGTAATGGTTGGGATAAACCATGTTTGACATGGATTTGTGTACAGTAGGTGGTGTTTGGTCATTATACAGAAACTCCGTTTTTATCTAGGTGGGCTGCCCTAGGAGCGGGGTCAGATACAGCACTTGCCAGCAATATTTGGAATCTTGAAATGCGGGTCAAAGCGCCGTTTTTCCTGATATCAACCTCTATTAATTAGTTATTGGTCCATACGTTGATCAGTCCTTGTCAGGATGAAGGCATTTTCATTTAAACATGACAGCCATCATCCATGTTGAATTCATCTCCTTGTAGACAGCTCTAGTGAGTGCTACGGGGGGATCACATGTGTAAAGTGCTCTACTCTACTTCCATTCACTAACTTACTAACACATTGAGCCTCATTCCGAGTTCGGAGGTAACCACACCGCTATTTACGGCATGGCTGCCTCCGAACTCGTCCAATCTCCGACCTGGTAAATGGAGTAATTACCGGTCCATTCCGAGGTCGGAGGGACCTGTAATTCACCATTCACCAGGGCCCTTCTCCATTCCCATTTAAGCCCCCATAGGGCTCATTGGGAAGGGGGAAGGCAGCAAAAATGGTACTGTAAATTACGGTACCGTTATTGACCCCGGAGTCCCTTTGCGGGTCCCGTCCTTAATGCCTGCTAAAAGCAGGCGTTAAGGAAGGACCCGCAAAGGGAACTCGTAGTAGGGCTGTAAGGGTTTAACGTCACCGGTCTCGTTACCGGTGACCGTTAACCCTTACCGCCCTACTCGGAATGAGGCCCATTGACAAGTTTATCTATATTAAACCAGTTAACCTGGTCTGCTTCAGCACAACATTCTTTTTTTTTTACAAATGTGTCTATAATTCTTTCTTTTTGATGTATCCCATTTTCTCAGCATATGACAGGGGTAATTCATATGGGCTCTGTGAAAGAGCTGCTTTCCACTCTGGGGCTAGGTTTGTGGGGACAGTGAAGCTGTTTGCAGCCTCCCTCCACTGATCCCCACACCACCTCCGCCACCGGTTCAGGAAAACATGTGAATTGCAATTATGTTGAGGACCACTTCTGCATATTTTAAGTAAGTCTAATGAAGGCATCTGTCAGTGTTTGCTTTCTAGGTGCAAGAAGTGGTTTTAACAACATCAAAACACACAGATCCAACATCACCCAATTACAGAAGCTGAAATATCGATTTCTCCACCTGTGCTGTCCCCCAGAGGTCCAACCTCTCTCCTTGGCTTTTCAACCAATACCTGGCAACTCTCACCCAATGCATTGCCATTTTCTGCTCAAACTTCCAGTGCTATGCAGACAATATTAAACACATTTTCAGGCTGCCCTCGGCCACCTCCTCTACCTCTCTCATTACCAATTACCTAACTGCCATTCAAGATTGGTGTGCCGAGAAATATCTTTGTCTGAATGCCAGCAAAACTGAGATCCTCCTCATTGGCACATCTTCACCATCCTTTCCCCTCACTCTCTGGCCAGCCTTCCTTGGTTCTCCTCCTATCCCCACCTGAGAGGCTAAGAACCTTGGGGTCACCTTTGACTCCACACTTTCCTTCTCCGCCCACATCTCTGATGTCTCAAAAAAGTCAAACTTCCTACTGCACCTCCTCAGAGGTACTCTGCCTTTCCTCTAATTCCCTCAGAAGCTCACTGTCTCCCAAGCTCTGGTTCTCTCTAGATTGGACTACTGCAACAGCCTCTTTCTAAATCTACCAGCCTCTACTCTCCGCCCTTTGCAATTTTCCAGAGCAGGATTGCGAGACTTGTCCTTGGCCTCAAGCCCTGGGATCGTATCTCTCCAGCCCTAAAATCTCTCCATTGTCTCCCAGTGGATGCAAGGATTAAGTTCAGAAACCTCTGCATTGTCCACAAGGCTTTGGGGGGCCTCGGTTTACAACATACCTTCAGCTATCCCTCTGCAAATACCTCCCCTCTCGAGCTCTCCACTCCTCTACCTCTAACTTCCTCAGGGTCAGTCGCTTTTCAAACAAGCAAGCTCGGGTTAGATCTCTGTCTTTGGCTGGGGCCTCCCTCTGGAACAGCCTCCCTGCCAATATAAAACTTGAGAAGTATCTCTGGTTCCGGAAGCACCTCAAGACCTTCCTCTTTGCTTCTGCCTTCGCCCCCCCTCCCCTGCTGATTCTGTTCTCCATTGGCACCGTGCACCTGACCAGCCTCTGTCCTCCGGGCCCAGGTATCTGCTCACCCTGCCACCCTACCGCACTGCCTCTGGACCACCCCTTGCACTGGGGTCTGTATATGTACCCATACAGTACCCCCCTTTTTCTTCCTGCACTTATCAGACCAACCCAGCATGCTGCCTTAAACCCAGCACTTGCCACTTGCTGGCTGCACTACCGTTTGTTGCCTTTATTATTTATTAATGTATTATTATTTAGCTGTTTTCACCTTGCTACGCACTCTACTTTCCTCCCCCCCTTCCATGCCCTTTTCCCCTCTCCCCCTCTCCCATGCACTTTTACGTTCTCAATGTCACTGGGCGTAGTGAGATTGTTGTTTTGTTCTCCCCAGTTCCTCTTCCCTTGCCTTGTTGCGCTCTGACACACTTGTGTATGAGCGCGATAGAAATAAAATATCAAATCAATTCAATTCAAATACACACTAAACTTATGTTTTTGCCTAAAGTGTAACCAATCACAGTTCTGAAATTTCCAACCTGTTTCTGAACCAAATGTGGCAGAACCCCAACACAAACTGCCATGAACAAATATGCAATCCTTGCACTATTCCGTGTTATTCGCCTTTCAGATCCTTTTTTTTATTGAATTTTCAAAGCTGTCTCCGGTGAAGCACATGCCACCACCCTCCCCTAACCTAGTAAAGATCTGCGGGCACAGAGACCACTTCTATCCAGCGATAGAGCGCTCTTTACAGGAAACCCTCACACATCTGGTGCACATTCAGGGACCACACCGGTGCAAGTGCAAAGTTGCATGGTATTAGCACTAGAGCAAAGTTTGCACTATTAAAAATAACAATGAGGCACTCTAGAAAACGATTGCACCATGACAAGTGCAGTTTGGCATGTTATGAAAAGATACATTTTCACTGCATTATTAGAACAGGGCAAAGTTAGCCCTAGTGCTAATACAGAATGGTATTGGCACTAGGGAAAACTTTGCCCTGGTGAAAAAATGCATTAAAAAAGGTATCTTTTTTGCACTATGGCAGTTCTTGCCCTGGTACTTATACCTTGCCAAGCTGCACCTGTCATGGTGCAATCGTTTTCTAATATGTCCCAGTGTTATTAAAAAATAAGGCAAACATTTGCCATAGTGCTAATACTGTGTAAACTTTGCACTTGTACCAGTACGAAGTTTTGGTAATCTGCTCCCTGATGTTTTTTTGATCTTCTGCAGTAGAGCAGACGTGACTCCATTGTCACCGTGCTTTATATAGGTGGAGGCAAAGGATGGCGCAGGCAGCTCAGGGTATGTGCGTCAGACCCGTGTGAGTGTAACATAAATCGCTGGTATGCCATACCACTAGTTCATTTACTCTTTAAACATCATACCTTTAGTTGAAAGGCTCAAGAAAAGCGTCCTGGATGCTTTTTCTTCCCCCAGAGCCAAAAACAGAATCAGCTGGGAGAGCACTTCCAATTTCCCAAATCACTGCTGGGCTGTGGACCAAGTCTGTGGACCAGCCAGGAGCACCTCTTCTTTCTCCTTCTTGGTGATAGATTTTATTCATCAGCTGTGATGTTTGGATACCGAGGCTTGAGCCTCATTACTCCATCCTCTCGGGCTGAGTGTGTAGTCGTGAGTTAGGACTCTTCATGGTCTGTGTGGACTTGTCACAGTAGGGCTGAGGGTGTAGTCGTGGGTTAGGATTCTCCATGGTTTGTGTGGACTTGTCACAGTAGGGCTGAGTGTGTAGTCGTGGGTTAGGATTCTCCATGGTCTGTGTGGACTTGTCACAGTAGGGCTGAGTGTGTAGTCATGGGTTAGGATTCTCCATGGTTTGTGTGGTTTTGCCAAAGTAGGACTGAGTATGTAGTGGTGGGATAGGATACTTCTTATTCTGTGTGGATCTGTGTGGACTTTTCACAGTAGGGCTGAGTGTGTAGTCGTGGGTTAGGACTCTTCATGGTCTGTGTGAACTTGTCACAGTAGGGCTGAGTGTGTAGTCGTGGGTTAGGATTCTCCATGGTTTGTGTGGACTTGCCAAAGTAGGACTGAGTATGTAGTGGTGGGATAGGATACTTCTTATTCTGTGTGGATCTGTGTGGACTTTTCACAGTAGGGCTGAGTGTGTAGTCGTGGGTTAGGACTCTTCGTGGTCTGTGTGAACTTGTCACAGTAGGGCTGAGTGTGTAGTCGTGGGTTAGGACTCTTCATTGGTCTGTGTGGACTTGTCACAGTAGGGCTGAGTGTGTAGTCGTGGGTTAGGATTCTCCAAGGTTTGTGTGGACTTGTCAAAGTACGACTGAGTATGTAGTGGTAGGATAGGATACTTCTTGGTCTGTGTGGATCTGTGTGGACTTGTCACAGTAGGGCTGAGTATGTAGTCATGGGTTTGGACTCTTCTTGGTCTGTGTGGACCTGTCACAGTCGGGCTGATTGTGTAGTCGTGGGTTAGGAATCTTCATGGTCTGTGTGGACCTGTCACAGTCGGGCTGAGTGTGTAGTCGTGGGTTAGGACTCTTCATGGTCTGTGTGGACTTGTCACAGTAGGAATGAGTGTGTAGTCGTGGGTTAGGACTCTTCATGGTCTGTGTGGACTTGTCACAGTAGGGCTGAGTTTGTAGTCGTGGGTTAGGACTCTTCATGGTCTGTGTGGACTTGTCACAGTAGGGCTGAGTGTGTAGTCGTGGGTTAGGACTCTTCATGGTCTGTGTGGACTTGTCACAGTAGGGCTGAGTGTGTAGTCATGGGTTAGGATTCTCAATGGTCTGTGTGGACGTGTCACAGTAGGGCTGAGTGCGTAGTCGTGGGTTGGGTTTCTTCTTGGTCTGTGTGGACTTGTCGCAGTAGGGCTGAGTGTGTAGTCGTGGGTTAGGTTTCTTCATGGTCCGTGTGGACTTGTCACAGTAGGGGTGAGTGCGTAGCTGTGGGTTAGGATTCTTCGTGGTCTGTGTGGACTTGTCACAGTAGGGCTGAGTGTGTAGTCGTGGGTTAGGACTCTTCGTGGTCTGTGTGGACTTGTCACAGTAGGGCTGAGGGTGTAGTCGTGGGTTAGGACTCTTCGTGGTCTGTGTGGACTTGTCACAGTAGGGCTGAGTGTGTAGTTATGGGTTAGGATTCTCCAAGGTTTGTGTGGACTTGTCACAGTAGGACTGAGTATGTAGTGGTAGGATAGGATACTTCTTGATCTGTGTGGATCTGTGTGGACTTGTCACAGTAGGGCTGAGTGTGTAGTCGTGGGTTAGGATTCTTCTTGGTCTGTGTGGACTTGTCACAGTAGGGCTGAGTATGGAGTCGTGGGTTAGGTTTCTTCATGGGCTGTGTGGACTTGTCACAGTAGGACTGGTTTCACAGGGTCTTCGACGTGATGGGCCACGGGTAGCGGACGAAAGCAAGGAGCACCTCAGCAAACGCTTTGCTTTTCTACGCAGCAGAGCCTTTCTTATGCATAATGGGACATTCCCAACTCAAAGACCTCACAAAGCACCAGTTACCTGATCGTTAAAGCGAGCAACACAAAGCACCCTTTCAAAGAAGTGTTCCTGGACATGATGCTTAATAGCTTCTCATGCTAAAATATAAAGTTTCTTTTTATGTCTCAACTCCAGGCCTCGAGGGCTGCAAACCTGGCCGGGTTTCATGATGGTCCTTATTAATATTCATGAGGAAAATGTGCATACATTTAGAATCATTGCATGCACATTTATCTCATAAATATGCATGAGGGGTGTCATGAAAATCCAACATGGATCTGGCCCTCGAGGCCTGGAGTTGGACAACCAGCCCAGTCCAATGTTCTCACTATAACAACAAGCAGGAGGTTTGTGACAAAGAATTGCCATGTCTCAGTTAATTACACAACTAAGGTTGTTGCGAGCCTTAAAGCATTGATAGTGCTGTGGGGTTAAGTAGATGTGCCAGGCGTGCATTATCCTGCATTCTGGTACTTGTAGTTTACCATTCAGGGTGTGAAAATAAAACTACATTGATATGCTTTGGGCTTAACATGATGCTAAAGGGATGTACATGTTGTCACGTGGCTTAGCCATGCAATTTGCATATTTTGTAACTGAACTCAACAAGACAGTGTTATTGTAGGCCTTGAAATCCAAGATGTACATGTTTAC
This sequence comes from Ambystoma mexicanum, assembly GCF_040938575.1. Classification (NCBI taxonomy): domain Eukaryota; kingdom Metazoa; phylum Chordata; class Amphibia; order Caudata; family Ambystomatidae; genus Ambystoma; species Ambystoma mexicanum. The sequence continues at coordinate 64,449,637 of NC_090934.1, forward strand.
ACCAAGAAATGCATGGAAGGTATGTTTTCACATTTGCAGAGTGGGTTATAATCCCTGCTTCATTGTTCATCCAAAGTATCTGTTCCTGGTCAAATCATGTAATCTAACTCTGTCTTAATTGCAAACACTGAAGTCCTTATAAGTGATTGAGTCCACGCTATTGGAAAAAAGACACACAAGTGTGCACCTTTGTGCTCCCCTGTTAGTGACCCCCAGAACTGTCACCTAGAATGCATTATTGGCGCCCTGGCCCTCCCAGAATTCTGTATCACTTGTTATGACAGGCACATATAAAGTCTGAATCAACAAAACTTAACCACCTCAGGGTGGAGTCGGTTTGCCCTTAGGAAGGCGTAACAGTGTTGGGCATGTGTATGCTATATCAACAAAAGAAGGTATTGTTGCGCGTGGGGTTGGTACAACTGGGTTAAATCATTTGTAAACTCTTTAGACCAGCCCTTCACTACGCCGAAGGCGTTACAAAAATCATTTATACATTAATCAGAAAAAACACCAATTAACCAAAAATACCAATATATATATATATATATATATATATATATATATATATATATATATATATATATATATATATATGTTTTGAAACAAACAGTATGAATGTGCAAATACATAAAATTTGAACAAGCCAACATATACAGAAACAGGTGAGGAAAACAAACATTGTTGAAATCATCTGCACGTACGTGTACAATTTAAAAATACAAAACGGAAGAGGGGATGGAGAGAGAAAAAACAAGAAGGCAAACACGATTTCAAAGTCAAATTCAGATAGAAACCAGAAAGAAAAAAAAAGTAACCTATGTGAGAAATTCGCAACACTATAACATACAGCTAGGTTATAACCATTAGTCCTTCTAATGCTGTGAAAGCAGTTTTTTGCTCAAAACACAGAATATTTTTATCAATTTTTTTATGTTAAACCAAACATTAGTTTCCTTCTTTATGCCTCAGAATGAAGACTATCTTCCGAGGTAGGGTCTGCCATATATCGTCTGCGCAGCCATTCAGTCCTCCACACTAGAATCTTTACACAGGCTGCAACAGAGGCAGCTTTTATTTCCCCCCTCTGTCTGCCAGTCACAGACGTTGCTTGGGCCACAGAGTGCAGCCCGACGGGGAATGAGTGAAACGCTTTGCTGTGTCCTGTTATGCTATGTTATTGTGCCTTTAGTAGCACACCTTTGCCACGTTCTCACTTTCTAGGAGCTACAGGACCTGCAAGCAGTGGGGAAGGGGACTAATGCAATAATGGGGTAACAAGGCAAGTTTGTGTTGTTATAATTTGTATATGTGCAAATCTGAAGATGTGTCCCAGCAGAGTGCTACAGCTGTAATACAAATGTCCTTAACACATGTGCCTTCAACCACCTAATGCATACCTGTTTCTTGCACTGAAGTCATGTCTAAACAAACATTGACAGAGCCAGAAAATGTTTGCTTGTGTGTAGGTATTCAATAGGCATATGTATACCCTCATATGCCCGGATCATCACACCATGTTCCAGCTGCCGCATACTATGGACAGGTAGTACCATAAGGCACTGCCTGGAAAACACCTAGTCCATGCCTACACAAAAGCCAAAACTGCTGGCTTTGGCAATGCTTGGATTCAGTCGAAGTGACTGCGGCCAGGTGATTACTGTGATTACTGGCAACATCAAGGTGCATTCAAACTACGGATATGGCCTTGCTCAAAGTATTGTATGTATTTTGCTCAATTACTCTTATTTACAAATAAAATGATGTATTAAGATAAATGGATTCAGTAATTTAAAATGGACATTAAAACACCAGCCCTAGTAGATAGATTGCATCCCTGTTCTAGTCATGTAGGAACATTACATGTTTACCTGCTGACACTGTTCAGAGCCCTATGCAGTTCAAATGGCATGCACAATCAAAATATACTGTGTGTGTCATTGTGTGTTTTAGTGCAAATGATGATTCACAGCTAACACGAATAAACATCTTATGAAGAGATATGTGTGAAATAGGATTTTATTTTATTTGCATGCAGAGTTGTATCAAGTATTCCTATTTATGAATATATTGTTTTTATATTACTGTCAGGGATGGATCTGGTGTCATTGTTTGATTATTTTAGGTAATGTCTAGTCTGGCCACAATGCAGATAGAGCCCTTCGAGGCTGCAAACCGAGCCCCGACCTGCCCCACCCTGTCCCTCTGCCATCACATGCCCACCGGTCCTGCCACCCCACGCCCTCCTTTTTGGATGCAGTCGGAGTACCACTAGTTCCCTTTTTCCACTGCCGCCTCTGCGTTCACCCTTTGCTTCACCTCGGGAGGAAAAATAAATGGGTAAGTCCCAGGGTTTTTTGTTTAAGGGGGATTGAGCAAAAAAGGGGACTATTCATATAGTGTAAACAGCGAAAACAATGCTAAATTACCTCTCTCTTAGTCCACCTTATAGGCTAGTCAGATAGAAGTAACGGTACTAGTACTTCACTCTATACCGTAGATTTAACCGAAGGCAATTTTACCTAAGGAGAAGTGACCGAGTTTATTTGACTGAAAATGGCAGGTAATGTTGTATATGTGTAGTGCATAATGGGTGGGGTGTGGGGTAAAGGTAAATGTTAGGGGAGGGGTAAGGGTGGAAGTGCAGGGGTATCCCTGCTTATTAAAATAGTATACAAGTCGGGTGCAATGTCTCCACTCCATTCAGATGTGCCTCCTTTAACTTAAATTCTCCTGCACTCCCCTCCCCCCTATTCTCGCCACTGCAGAACCTTTTTTTTTTAAACAATCATACCCAAAAATACTTGTAGCTTTCTCTTTGGAATGACCCCCAGTCTACAACTGTTTTAAAAATGCAGGAAAACCACCCACCCCCACACATCTCTCCCCGTCTAAGAAACATTTTTCAAGATTAAAGACTGAAAAACACAAGTTTACTGTGTACGCAGTTGAAGATGCCATGTTTTGGGTCCAGCATGAGCACAGGCTTTGCTAAGCAGAACTATCTGTTCTCCCCAGGGGAGTTACCAGGGTGACTGAGTGCCCTCTGCTGCTATCACTCACTCTCTCCGCTGAAAATGGAATCTTTCCCCTGTCGATCATAAACCGCCTAGAAATGGTTTTAATGCGGAAGTGGGTGGGAGGGGGGGGGGGGATTCCCTTTTCTGGCTCCCAAAACAGCAAAGAAGTACCTGCAGATTAACACAAAAAAAGAGCACGGGACATCCTGTGCCACAATACTTGGCATTGATTAGAGGGTGGGGGCAAAATCGCCACAATAACACACATGCTTCTGTTGGGGTCTAGAGAGCGTTGGGACAGGAGACATCTTGATAGAGCAGAGAGTGTGTCTGCTTGAACGACAGGTGCTGACCTTGAGTGCCAACGAGTCAGAGCAAAGGGAAGTCTGTCACTTGTATTGGCCGGCTACAGAAACACAAGGCAGGGCAAACTGGTTCAAATCAGCTCTGACGGTATCAGTCGGGCTTTACTGACGTGGGAGGATTCAAACCATGTGGAGATGGATTGATTATTTATTTATTATGCGCTTGTACACAAGTGTTTCCAAGTGCAACCATGGATGGGAGGGGAAGACATAGGGAAGACAGGACAGGCGATCATACTAGGCGTGTTACATCAGGTTATGCAGGTAAATGAAACTCAATAATTCAGATATGACTCAAGCAACTCGCACAGCAACGAAGACGTGTCTACTTGGCTTGGTTCCAACCTCGACCCCTTTTTCTGAGTATCCCTCACTTATTTGCATTTAATTCTGTTACCGTTTTGACAAAAAAAAATGAATGACCTTCTTTTTCAGATTCCGGTCCTTATTTAAACACATCGGTGACAAATCGGAATGACGATTTCTGAGGCTTAGCTCAGGTTCACTTCCCGCATTGCGTTAACTCTGTACAAGTTTCATTGATTAAAGGCCCAATTCATGGACGTTTTTGCACACTTAAAGGTGACTTTGCACTGCCGACACAAACCCTGATTCATGGAACTATGCAATGTGTATTTTACAGCGCAAAACCAGTGCAAAGTCATGCTGTATGCAAACATGACTTTGTACTGGCATTGCAGTGCAAACAATACACTTTGCACAGTTCCATGAATCAGGGTTTGTGCCGGCAGTGCAATGACACTTTTCAGCAGTGCAAAGTCACTTCTAACCGTGCAAAAAATTCCATTAATCGGGCACTAAAACTATTATTTGAATGATTCGACCCATGTCTATTCAATGGCTCTGTAGCTCGACCACCCTTAAAAGGGAAATAAAGAACGGACGCCATGAACACAGGTGAGAAAGGGAAACCAAGTGGGGGAGACTGAGGCAGAGTAGAAGAAGCAAGAGCCGTTGGGAAAAAAAAAAAAAAAAAAAAAAACAAGAACAAGTTTTTTAATGTATGCTGAGTTGAGTGTGATGCGCTATAAAAGACTCATATTTATGTTCGAACATTAAGGGCCTCATTCATGAAACATTTAGCATGGGGCAAAGTGACTTTGCACTGCCAACAAACACCATGATTCACAGAGCGGTGCAAAGTGTATTTTTGCAGTGCAAAGTCACTTTGCACCACGTGAACATTTCTATGAATTAGGCGCTAAGAGCAAAGTTGAGGTGAGAGTGAGAGATGAGGTGAGCCATGGATCGCTATAATTGGAAGGAAAGGGATGGCAGAGGTTTAAAGGCAACCCAGAAAGGACTGTGCAATGGGGAGGAAGGAGTGTGCTTGGGACAGTCCGGTAGAATAGAGTTAAAGTTATAGGAATGGGATGGATACGATAAGAAACGACTAATGGAGACAGTGTTGCAATATAGCCTTATAGACCCACGGAGGGTTCGTTAATGGGACATAATGACCCGCCATCAAGTTATGGCCCGAAGCAAAGCAGTATGGTGATACGAGCAACACATGTCTTGGAGGTTTGTTGGTGAAGTAAAACATGTTAGTTTAATAATGAGAGAGAAAATCGAGAACATCAGTAAATAAAATGTGGTTTAATTGTGTAGTATATACATAACAAGGCTATCTTCATAAGTTAGGCATTTACATTGCAAACTTAGGGAAACTGGAGAGAGTGTAGCGTAAGCATGCATTAGGGGTTGTGTATAAGAAAATGGTTGCCCTACAAGAAAGTGGAAACATTTTCCAATGTGTTATCGTTCTCTTTGGTATGTTAAACATAAGACGTTTGACTGAAAAAAAAAGAAAAAAACAGGCTATCCTAGAGAGGAAGGTCCTGATTTACAAAAACAAAATTTTAACAAGGCAATGTCCCATTGAAAACAAGTTTGTAAATCAGGCCCAACGTGTCTTGGTGAAATCTTGCCTGGACGTGGCATCATTCTTCCCCTGTCATCTTTTGAAGACAGAAAGTTCTGAGTGCAGTCAATGCCGGTAGTCATTGACTCCATTCTGAGTATTCTGATTGGCTGAGAGGAGGCCAATAGCAATTTCCATGTGCTAATTAAGCAATAGATCCCGAGGAGGGTGGTCAATACCGGTAGGGTAATGCCCCCAGGGAGATAGTTGGAAGCCCAAGAGATACAAGTGCTTCAACGTAGTCCTAAGGGTAATGCCCCCCCCCCCCTCCAAGGGTTCCATTTCTATTAGTACACTGGCACTAAGCATTGAAAACGTTTCTCAACGTGAGAAAAAAAAAGAAAACAAAATGGCCGCCAGGGTTCGGGGAGAAGGGACTACACATTGTCCCTTCTCCCTTTCCATGGCGGCCATTGAAAAAAGAATTACAAAGTAAACAAATAAGATGGTCACCATGGAAGATAGAGAAAGGACTACAAATAGTCCCTTCTCCACTGTTCATGGCAACCATTGGAAAAAGTAAACAAAAAAGATGGCCCCCATGGAAGAGGGTGAAGGGACCAAACGTAATCGTTGTTCCCTTTCCATGATGGCCAGTATGCAGACACGACCGGCCCAACAAAGGCTTTGTCGGGCTGGTTACAACCCAGCAAGGGCCAATGAGCATGTTTGTAACAAGCTCATTGAACCTAGCCAGCTACTAATATTTGGTAATTTTTGTTTAGCACACTTTGAAAAAACAATTATTTCAAAGAAGTAGTGAGAGTGGGCTGGTAGGATTATCTAGAAATAACAGGAGAGAGGAAACAAGCGGAAGTGGGGGTGGGGAGTAGTCTCAGGGATTGATAAACCGAAGGGGGCGGGAAAAGAGTGAAGAGGAGACTCCTTGTGAAAAGCAACATTTGAAGCTGGGAACCAACCGCATCTCATCCAGTCAGCCTGTCTGACTTCAGAAGAAATAGACATTCTCGTTTAACCAACTAGATATGTTCAACAATTTTCTCTCCTGAAAGCAGAATTCTCAAATTGCACTTCTCGAATTGATTTTTGGAAAAAAAGACAGCAGATTTTTTGATGATGTATAATTAGGAGATTACGAAAGCAGGCCTTGCATCAGGAATTCAATCGAGGGCCGCTAATGACATTAGTGGCCTCTCCCATCCGCAGAGCGCGTGCCAAATATCCTGAATGGGGATTTGGCCACTGCTTGTGGGCTTCGGCAAACATTCAGATCCTCTATCAGAGATCCCCAGCCGTCTCCCTCGCCGCCACCATACGCAATTAGGCGCGTTCCGCATTTGCCTCCGCCAATATGGCTGGTAGACCGCCCACTACCGCTGAAGTAGGCGGGCCGCCCTTGTGTAACGACCTCTTGATTTTTGTTTTGTAACATAGGAATCCAGTATCGAGATTAATTATTGTGACTGAGCCAATCAGTGTGCTCGAGTGGGAAAGCTTACATCGAAATACTGCTATCACAGCCGGTGACCTAGCCATCAAACCACAAAAGTGCTGCAAAAATCGCTATAACTTAAGAAACGTGTGAGTTTAACCATTGTTTACCTAGTGCCCTGAAGCGCTTGGTATGCATGTAGTGCATTGAGCTCGCGCTGTCCTCTAGGGCAACCGGGCAATGCATGAACCAACAATGCAAAATGCTTGTGTAGGTTGCTTCAAGTTTATTCACATGTTCTTAAGTTACAGTTACATAGAACATAAACACTAGCACCCATCACGCATGCAGGGACTCTCGAACTGCCTCCGCTTGGAACCCTCAACTAAACATTCTCCCATCTACAACATCATATTCCACGTGACATCACTGACTTCCACTTTCACTACAAGCACTATACAAAAAGTACTATTCAAACAGTCTGTCACAAAAGGAATGAATTGCCATTTGCAAGGGTGGGCCACTTTTTTAATGGTGCCCGAGGCAATTGTATGCCCCAGTCAGACCCTGAGCGCATTCAAAACCCCAAATAACAAAACTTTTACAAGTATTTCAATACAAACCTACCCGACCCCCACTCGTCTTTCCAGGCATCAGCCTGTTCTGAAACGGCTCCTAGTTGTTTCCCCTGCAAAAATATTTCACATTAAATGTGTGGTCGTGGCAATTTGATTGTCACGACCAAACAAATACATGGTTAGATAGTGGGCATGGGGGAATGAAGGGGAGGGAAAAGAATGTGTGGGTAGTGTGGGAGAGGGTTGCATGGGGCTGGTCCCCTTTATATGTAACAAGGATAATGATTTAATGAGCCCAGGATCACAATGCCACGTTCAGAATGGGGTAGTAAAACCACACGGATCCTTGTGCACAGGGCCGTTTCTAGGGGGTCGGGGGGGGGGGTGGCTGAGGGGGCTACTGCCCCGGGTCTTTTGGTTGTAGCCCCGGATAGGAGCTCAGGGGTTACAACCAAAAAGGCTAGCAAGCCCCCAGTCCTGACAGTCCAAAAATTAGCGTAGCACCAGATCTTTTCCAGATCTAGCAACACCCCTGCTAGTGCAGCCTCCCTTTGCCTCCGTCAGGCCGCCGTCCACATGTTCCCAGCGCAACGAGGAACAGCGGGAGGGGGTGGCACAGCTGGCGGCAACACTTCCCCCTATACATGATCATAAGAATTGACGGTAAAGTGCACTACCGCCTTATGCGTTGCTGCTCCCACTTCTTTGCACGTGCAGGTAGGTAGTATCAGTGCTTTAATTGGGATATGAAATTAAGGGGTGGGGTGTGGGGGCTCAAAAGCATCATGATGCAATATTTGGGGGTGGGGCCTAACAAGGGTCTTGCGCAGCTTCGCTTCCCAAGTAGATAATAAACCTTTAATAGAGGCGGGTTCCCCATAACTTAAGGAGTGACCCAACAGAGACACTGACGTGTTGATATGTACAACCCAAAGGAGCACTTTTGACATTCAGTCCCACAATTCTCTTGACAGAAATTCATTATTCTTACAAATTACAATAATTCTAATGCCAATTCTTTAATACGTGCTGTAAAAACAAAATATAGAACCAATGTATTCTGGTGTGATTTCCATTATGCTTATGTTATAATTATAATCGTGGCTGAAAGTGACACCTACTATTGAGAGGTTTTGGCACTCATTTTCATTTACATTACTGCCGGTAATAAATCTGGCCGGCAAAGTCAGTTTGGGGATGCCTGGAAGAGTCCTGGCTCAATGTCAAGATTTGGAGACCACCAAGACTGAGCCCTGGCTAGCCCTGGCCCACTTAAAGCCATGTGCAGTATTCTCTACCTTGATTTCAATGGGCTTGTCCCATTGCTTCCCCGGTCATCCACTGCTCCTGAATGTTCAGATGCTATGAAGGGTCATACCAGCCTTTCATTCCTCTACCCACCTCGCACATCCACCGCCCATGCATGCTGCCAGCCACCGTATAATAAAACAAAACATGGATCCCTCGTACACCCCACATTGAGACTCACAGGAGGCCAGCCCGAGGCATGGCCGTGTCGCACGCGCCCGGAGCTCTTGGAAGCTGCTTCCAGGCGTGATTTGGGGGCGCTGCATGACTCGATTTGACAAGAGCGCGTCTGTCGCCGCCGGATGGAGGCCGGCATTGCCGGCTTCATCTCGGGCCCATAAGGCACGTGATCGATTTGTCGGCAATTATAACAATTAAAGCAAATACCAGGGCATTAAGAAGCGTTGCGCCGCGCGCTTCCGGCTGTGCCGCTGCCTGTCGAGGCGCTCGCCAGATTGCGCAGCGCGGACCCCCACGTGGCCGAGGCTCTCAAGCAGCTGCCACCCCATGCCCAGCGCAGAGGCGGGCCCAGACGCTGCCACACTCAGCCTCCCAGACACCGAACACGAGCGGGTTTGACTTTCAGACTCTCCAATATCAAATGTCACGGCACATCAGCCTGCTCACTCCCAGCAGCGGCAGGCACCTGCGCGACGTGTGATCTGCGGCCTTGCAGATAGCTCTGCTGTGCCAAGCCGTGTGGCTTCTGCTGGGCCAGAGCCTATAGTATTCGCGTGACCTTGGAAGAGTGGTCCCCTATAACAGACTGTTAAGCTTATAGCATCTGTGCAAGCTGAGAGGTAGCTCTGCTGTGCCAAGCCTGCCAGTGTAACACGCATTGTTTCAATGAGACATTGCACCGTTCTGCTGGGCCAGACCTTTTGGCATTAGTGAAACTTTGTGGGATCACTACCCTATTGCAAAGTGTTAAACCTGTACCATCTGTGCCAGCCGAGAGATAGCTCTGCTCTGCCATGCCTCTGTTTAATGAGACACCGTTCCACACGACCAGATCCTCCGCCATTAGTGAACCCTTGGCATCCTTTGCTAACAGGGCGTTAAGCCTGTAACATCTGTCCCAGCGGAGGGATAGTCCTGCTGTGCATAGCCCAAGCCTTTAGGATATTGTAGGCAAAGTAATGGGCCATCTGGCCAGAGTAATCCGAGCTCTCATACGTGCTAAACAGGCTCTGTGTTGGCATCTTGGGCTCTCGGCTCTTACAATGGTGCTGCCCATCTGGATATATTGTCATACTGTGGTATGGCATTTTTTATGGGGCATCACGGGAAAGGTCATCATGGGAAGTGTTCTTACATGACTAGACTGGGCTTCATTGATGCATCCAGTTTGGGCGTATTTTCTTACTGTAGGCATGTCATTTCTAACTAGGCCTCGTGGGTAAATCAAACATGATAAGTGTTCTTTCGTGACTAGCCTAGCCTACATTGGTTCTGCCAGTCTGGATATCTTTTCTTTCTGTGTCATTATATGGCCGGACTGGCCGACAATGTTCCAGCCAATCTGGATATAAGTTCGCATTGTGGAATGCCATTTTTCACAGGGCATCAAGGGTAAAGCAAACATGATACATGTCATTATGTGACTAGACTGGCCTACCTTGGTGCAGCCGTGGGATCGAAGCCATAGGTACAGTGGGTTCGTTGCTGTGCTCGTACGTATGTTGGGACAAGCATGCTGACTGCAGGCTGCATTGGAGATGAAATGGTTACACTGCAGCAGAGTGGTATGAGAGGAGCCCGATGACTAGTCCTCAGCTGGAGGAGCACAGATGTTACATTCTGATTTGTTCATCTTGAAAGTAAACATCTGTGTGGACTGGGCGTGGACAACAATGTTAGGTGTCTTGAGGGCTGTTTTTCTTTTGCCATCTAACTGACCAAACACTCAACACCAAATACCCAATATTATTAGGGTATTTTAGTTTTCTTCTTGAATGATTTTTGATTTATTGGACCTTTTAGACTTGGCCTACCACCCTTGATGTGTTAAATATGTGTGTGAGCTGGTGTAGATTGGTTTTATATTGTCTGCATTATTCACTGTTGAAGGACTCATTTCTGATTTTCACCTTATCATGTTCCTTTGTTTGGATGTCTTTCCTCCTCTTCTGGCTTGTTCTGTCCTCTGTTACTCTTCATTATAATGTACCATCTCATTAATTATGGTAAAGATGTTTGGCGTAAAGGATATGGATATTTCTTTGCACTGTGGCATGGCATTGTTTCCAAGCAAAACTAACAGGAGTCCATTGGAATGTAGTAATAATGCCATGTATTGGTACAGCCTGCATGGACATATTTGGGCACAGTCAGCATGGGCATGTCTTTATACTGGCATATATTCTGGGCAAAAGCCTCGTGAAAATACATAGGAAAATGCCCCTTTACACTAACGGTGACTTGCAGCTATTGGAGTCTTCTCTTGTGGCTTTTCACCAACGTTTTCACAGCATGTGTGCTGCAAAATACACAATGTTTGCAATTTTGTCGGTGGGAGTTCTCCCCCGAAACCTCCTTGGGTGTCTCGGGGCTCACTTACTTTGCCTGATTGGTGCCGCATATTTAAGATACATATTTGCATAATCCAATGAAAAAAAGCAATCGCCAGCCCGTACTGTTGGTAGCCCTTGAGGTGGCCTAAAGACCCTGACCATCGTCACACACCCTGTTCTTGGGTGCCCCAGAGGACGCCTCCAGTGACGGGGGTGGGGGGGTTGAAAGGCATGACTTCCTGACTGGGTGCATTGCCCTGCACCTGCTGTCTGGGCAGGGAGTGCGCCTACTCTGAGCTGAACGTGAGGAACCGTAAGAAAAACAATGCCATTGCGTGCAGCTGTACAACTGCCACTTTGCTATGTCTTACGTTTTACCGCCACTTAACCCCTTGAGTGCCAAGGACGAGTATGCTTGTCCTTTTTGCATAGACTTGCATAATAGCCGGGCAGTATTTCATAGAGGACTTCCCCGGGTCTGATAAGTTATCTGCTCATCATCCCCATTGCCGAAGCCTCTAATCCTGCCCCTCACTACCTGCCCCAAAGTGGGAAAGGCCAGTCTTTTGGGACATTTCATGGACGTGCTTGGACTTGGGCAAACCTGTCCCTCTGCTGCACGGTGGGTTTCATTCAATGTCAAAAGAGGAATACTGGGGGGCGACGTGTTTCTATTCAGTGTAAAGGTGGTCTTCATACAATAGATCGGGCATATACAGGGTATGAGGGACTGTGGCGTCACCCAGTACTGCCCCACACAACTTGTGGGCTGCTATGTTGTAAAAAACCCGAACCTTTACCAGATGACCGCAGTGCCATGACACCTTCAGTGACATGTATTGAAGCAGAGCGATATCTCTGCTGTACAAAGGGTGCATCCGTTCTCTTTGGGCCACCGAATGTGTTGCTGGGAAGCTTGGTGTCAGGGCCTGTACACATGATGTGACCTCGGCACAGGTCTCCATTTTTAGGGGTGCAAACTGGGTATTAGTAGTGCTGGCTATGTCAGAAGCCACTCATGCAATAGCCTTTTACAGGCAACACTTGCAGACCGAGTGTCTATAGAATGGCTGCATTTAGATGTGCTGGCTGCAGGTGCGGTCTCGCTACCCTACGTCATGGCGGATGGAAGGTTCTAGCTTTGGATCCTATGTGCTTGTATAGCGCGAGGCAGCAGGAATTATGGAAGGTAAGGGCTACAAATATGATCCATGAGCAACTTGCAATGGACACTGAGCCTTTCACCTTTGATCCTGTTACGGAAGAGCAGTACTAATCTGGAGGCTGGAATGCAAGTGGAAAGGCTGGCTGGTGGTGTTGGATTTGAAGAACACGTGTTGAGTGTTGGATCAGTTGATTTTGGGGAGCATCCAGGGAGTTTGTCCGACCCCAGGTATTGGCGCTCTTTTAGGCCTTTCCATTGGGTCTTCTTGTTGCTGAGGTATTTGTGTCAAGACAGAACATTGACATGTTTGTGAAAGCTGACATATCTGTCCAGGCAGCCAATTAAGAAAAAGCACATCATACTTGAGGTGATCGAACCACTGCCAGATGCATCCAGCACTCACGCGGGCCCGCTGCTCCTGGCTACGCGGTGCTGCGCAGCGCGCGCAATCTTGCCACATTTGGGAAATGGGGAGGTAAACGGCTTCCTTCAGGTCCCACATGCCAAAGTCGCTGATACAGGTAAATATTGCCCTCTTTATGAGGGTATCAACGCGCCCATTCGGCTCTGTGTGATTACAGGGAATTTTTATTGCCTTTTTTCTGCTCCAAATTCCTATTAACGCAGGCTATGGCGACTGCAATGAAATTCTGAGTTAGTTTACAAATTGGTCACGGATATTTGCCGTGAATTACCTGTGTAACTCATGGCTGCAGAGAGAAGCGAAAAAAGCCTGTAGTGAGATTGCGCTTCGCGGGGTCACAACCTTGCTAGGATTAGCTTTTAATCTCCATAAAGCCTGACAATTTTTGCACAACCCCTTTAGCACAGTCAGCAAAATGTGAGGCTGGTGGCGGGCGGTGAGCACTTACCTTTTAACCTCATTACCTTTGCGGTGCGGCCTACAAGCCGGGCAGCCGTTTGCTCCCTGTGGAGGCTATACTGGTGCATAACTTATAGGGCCGGGAAGGATGAGTGCAATGAGCCTCCGTGGCTGCCCTGAGGGTGAACCTGCCCCGGTGGTTGTGCAGAGCTTGCCGGCTTTACGCGCAACCCAGATATCCCCTCGCATACCATCAGCACTACGGAAATGTCCCTCCAAGCGGACGGCCCACCACAATAGCACCGATATGCTAGTACCATCAGACCTTGTGTAGCAGAGACAGCTCTCAGGGTGCACTGCTCGTGCCTCTTTGTTTGCACAGCAGAGCTACAGTATAATGTGTACAGGTGAACATCATGCCAGCTTTGAGCACTGCAGTCAAACCTCTGAATTCCTGCCTTGCAAGAGGGAGCTGAAGAAGAACACTCAACGGGGCAAATATGCAAATCAAACATCAAGCAATGCCCAAAGATGTCAGGCCTTTCCAAGGCAACATCCGGAAATTCCATTACAACTGGAGTCACAGATACGCGTGGCATATCTTAAAAGCAGATCTGTATCTCTGGATTAGGCAGAACATCCACTTAGGACTGGCTAGAATGTGCTGTGTTTGGAGCAGTGTGGCAGCAAAGCGCGGTGGGCAATGACCAGGGTATGAACACAGAGCAGTGGTGCCAACTGAAATACTCCAAATGTTTCGGCCAAAAAATTGACATCCAATTTACATATACTCCCCCGCCATTGCAAGTTTGTTCCCCGCTCCTAGATACGCGGCGCACCACCGTCCTATCCAGTGGTAGAAGCAGCCTTTGCGTAACTTTCCTATCACTTACAGAGAGTTTCTCTAACGAATCCGATGGAAGGTTGTCAGACAATACACCGTTTCCAATTTTACTCAAATTCCTTGTGTGATGGCCCGGCTACATCGACACGGGTGGTCCGTATCTGGTCTGCCGGTCCGCATATCTCCCTCATTGTTAATTATCAATATCTGCTCCCACTGATTTGCTGGTTATCTTGAGATGGTATTGGACTAGTATATTATTTCGGAACGATGTTGCTGTTTTTGACCATTGCACTGGATAGGCAGCTAGATTTGAAGGGAGTTTGCTCTACTGATGAAGTTGGAAGAGGCCTTCGACACACTCCATAGACTCTGCATGAGGACTTCCAAGAGGAGAATGAAAATCAGTCTCCTTTAGTAGGGGCGGAGGCGGGAGAAGCACCCTGTGCTACCAGAATATTCCATATAAGGGAAATAAATATACAGATAACACGATATTCCTGTTACAGGACTTTAGCTGCCCTGTTCATACAGAAATCCCTCCTTCAACGATGACAAGGATGTTCAAGAAAGAGGTAAGTTATACAAAAGTGTGTCTATGTTTTTATGTTTGGTCAAAATAGCACCCCATTGTGGACTGCCAAGAGCAAGATGAAAGGAGGAGTGGATGTGTGTGGGCAAATCTGCTGATCACCCTGGCGAGAAAGCAGTGGATCGGATGAAAGGTGGATCACCCTGGCGAGAAAGCAGTGGATCGGATGAAAGGTGGATTCAATTTGCATCCCGCTACTGGAAGCTGACATGTGTCCACACAGATTCAGGAATCAAGCACGCGTGTTCTCCTCCCTAATCCTTCCAAGCTGGCATTAATAATAATAATAATTGTTCATTTATATAGCGCTACGAACTCTCAGACATCTGAGCGCTGCTTATTATTAACCACGATGTGTGGTGCTCATTTATCAACTTCAGAAGGATGAAAAGCTGAGTTTGGCCCTGCCGATTTGGCCCTGCCGGGTTTCGAACCCTCTGCAGGCTCTGCACGGATGTCAAAGCGAGTGCTCAACTCGCTGTGCTATCCGAGCGGCATTCCAGGACAGCGGTCTACTGCAAGTCATTGTCTCACGAGGCACTCTTGTTCTACTTCTGGTTCCATCCTAGTGCACCAGCCTGAACTCCTGGTTGGCTCAAGCTGGACTTGGGGAACTGTGGTGATGAGGTCAATGCAGGGATGCCCAGCCCGAATATCGGGGGCACCTGTGTCAAAGCACCATACGACTTGTGCATAACCACAGGGCAGATGAAACTGACTTGCTGTAAGTGTTCATGTATAATATTGTTAACCTGTCATGCTGTTTGCAGAATGTAATTTTTTTTTTTTTTTTCCTAATCACTGTATGTTTTTGCCCAGTAACCAGAAAGCTTTTATTACAACACATGATACCTCTGGTTTTGGACGTATAATCAAATTCAATGCATAACATAAATAAACAAAGGACCTTCCCAATACCTGCCCACAGCATTGCCAGCAAGATAACGATCGCAATAGTGACAGTGGTGCAGCCAGAGGCCCTAGTATGGAAGCAGTAAAGGTAACAGGCCACAGCCAAACAAAGAGGTTTAGTTCTATGCAACTGCACGGATCCCCTCTGCTTGCTCCACTTGCTGGCTGGCAAACATGACAGGTGCAAGTGTTTATTCCACTTCAGGCAAAGCATCATTTTGGTGCACTGGCTCCTTGGCAATTGGGCCAGGTGGCACTGCTTGGTGTCCGCAGGTTTTGCCACATGCTGCTGCTAGAATCTGGTTATTGCGCAGCCACCATGAGTTAAGATGGTGAAAGCAGTGCCAAGCATTCATTCTGATGGAATAGTAACTTAGGACCAGCTCAAGATGCTCCCAGATGCCTTTGCGAGGGATACATGCACATGCATGCCTGTACCTCGATCTCTGTAGTACGTTAACATTCCTTTACAGGGTAACTGTAGAGTATCCTGGCATCAACATGTTTCTGTCCTAATATACTTGGAAGACATTCCACAGGATGCTTCATCATATGTCCAACATGGGGAAAAAAATGTGCATTATATCTGTGCACCATAATCTAGCTTGACTTTTATGCCCAATATATTCAATTGTTTTTCACTAATGGTTCTCAAAGCTTTAGGCATTAATACACAATTGATTTAATTGTTCCGTTTTGATCGCTTTCATGCCATTAGGAAATCTGCCACAGTCCTCCGTGGGTTACTGTAATTTCCTGTCAACTTCCAACTTATTGTTCTCGGTTTTGATACTTGTTCACACTCTGAATCCACAGTGCACCTGTTCACTTGTTTACTTTTATCATGCTCCAAACTCATGGGCAACGATACTCTTTACTCATCTTTCCAAAGTCGTCTTTGGTGTTTCCCGCGTCTCCTCATGCTGTGTTCACATCGTTTGATTCTCTTCTATTAGTGTTGGCAACAGCTGGAGGCTCTTTTCCTGTGATGCCAGTTCTCCTTCAGCCAGCCAAGCAGTTCCTTTATTTCCCAATCTGTTTCTTCCTTATCCCTGCCATAGTCACTGGTCTGGAATCATTCTATAGCATATAAAGGCGGGGTGCTGCCTTTTTACATAACAGTGAACTGCTTGGGTGAGAATACTCTATATACATGCAGCAGCATTCGTTGAGTTTCCCAAATACATTTTTTGCTGAGAGATCCCATTTTTCATGAAATATTCACACAGCTGAGAGACATGAAAGGCAGCTAATCACATATTAATGAAGCACAGAAGGTATCATGGTGTCTGGCCTATGCAGTGCTTCAGACAAGTTGATGTGGGGGAGCTCTAGAAACTAAGCTTCTACATGTGGGTGCAACTATGCTATTGATGTCTGCAATGAATCCATCCTTAAGCCAAAGGTGGGGAGAGCGTGGGGGGAGTGGACGAGGAGATATGGCAATACACGTGAATGGAAAGGATGGAACCAGTCACTCCTTAGAGGACCACTCTGTTCTAAAGAATACTTCTGATTCTTGCACTATGAAAGTAAACCCTCAAACCCTCTCTTCTCTCACACCTGCTCCAATGTGCCTTGAAGGCATGTCTGGTCTATATACATATATATCTATTAGGAATCGTTATCAAAATATGTTTTAGTGTTTTTAATATTCAAAAGGATAGGCCGAAAATTGTTGTACACAATTGTCTTAATCAATTATCGACTTGTTCATTTTAACACTAAACATATTTGGCTAAAGATGCTTAATTGCTATATTATGCATTTGCAATTCCCTGATATGGCCGATACATCCAAAGCCTCTACAAATCCAGAGGGGGTGACCAAGAGGTGGGCCGGGCCAGGAACCCAGACATTACTTTTGAACTCCACTGGCTCGCCCATACTCAAGCGGGTGTGGTGAGGTACGGGAGTTTTCAAAAGGCATTTTGCAAAATAATTCCATCAAAAAACATATGGAAAAATATGGGATCAGGGGGCTAATAGAGGTGTTGTGGGATGGGGGAATGAAGAATACCATAGGGAAAGGAGGGCTTGGAGGGGACCCACCCCCCCACCCCCACAAAATAAAAACTCCTGTCAGTGAAATAACATAGAAACATACAATTGATGCCATGCCTCAATGGAACCTGCACAAGACAGACTTTAAATACATCTTAAGTATTTAAACATATGTTCAGATATCTAATCCAGTGGTGAGTGTGGTTGGAGAGATGAGGGAGGGATGGGGCGTGGTGATATCACTCCAAGACTCTTGTGTTCTCCCCTGGGAGAGAAGCAATCTGGGAGCTGGTCGCTGTTGGATTGCCTTTCATTTCTGGGGGTTATAGGGTGCAGGGTGTCGGGGTGAAACTGGAGTTCCGTGACTAACATGTTCTCAATCGTTTACCCTAACCGACACCCCATGCCACTACATATCAACCCGCTCCCACCTCGTGCCAATCAGCCCTCACATTATAGCATCGTTGTCCTTACACCCTACATCCTCCTCCCCTTCTCCTTACCCTTCACGATACAAATTACCTAACATGCCAAACCTACCAATTCTTATATGCACAAAGGTCACAGCAAGCAGCCCGATCACCGCTGCACATCACTGTGCAACAAACATCCTCATCCAAACTTTTTAATGGCTGGATGCCTATTGCAGCGAGCATCGATTTTGTCTGATCTGTTACACATCTGCAATTTCGCAAAAGCACAAGTGCACATTTTCTGCTGTCCTAGCAAACCACTCCTAAACCTGTCCTACCAAACCACTCGCAAACCTGTCCTACCAAACCTCTCCCAAACCTGTCCTACCAAACTTCTCCCAAACCTGTCCTACCAAACCTCTCCCAAACCTGCCCCACCAAACCTCTCCCAAACCTGTCCTACCAAACCTCTCCCAAACCTGTCCCACCAAACCTATCCCAAACCTGTCCTACCAAACGTCTCCCAAACCTGTCCTACCAAACCTCTCCCAAACCTGTCCCACCAAACCTCCCCCAAACCTGTCCTACCAAACCTCTCCCAAACCTGCCCTACCTGTGGAAATTGATATAATATTGCGACCCCAATCGCATTGTTTAAATGTATGTTGGCCTACGCCAAGCTGTCTAAAAGAACATTGTGAACATAGGTTCCGCGGCAAGGTCTTGACCTCAATGTATCGTGTAAGCCGCCATCTTGGATCTAGCCGCCATTTTAGGTATTCTTGCAGTGTGGAAGTCACCCCGAACCACAAAATGGAGGCCGAATGACATTGCAAGTAAGACTTCGGCCATGGTGACCTCCGCACACGTGAATAAACAATATGTCCGCAGGCTACTTGTTAGGGTCATGAACTAAGACCCTGTCCTCTGTTCAACCTCTTGTAAATCTGTAACTGTATCAGCGGAACTGATCTAATATATGTAAATTGTATGTTCGACCTGGCTACGAACCCTAGCCACAGTTCCAGGAATGGTTAACCTGCAAGAGGGCTGGCCAATGTGGTACAAACTGTATAAAAACCCGAGCATCCAGATAGTCGGTCTCTCCCACTTGCGGTACGAACCTTATCGTTGGAGGTTCGTATGTGAGTCAGAGAGCCGAATAGCTATTCGCATGTCAATTGACTTTGATACTTTGGTAACTTTGAATCTTTGAAATAAAGCGCTTTATATGGTCCTTTGTAACCTGTGTTGGTGTGTTTCCATTTGGGCTTCCCGGCCTCATGTCAATTTTTCTGTTTCCACAGTTGGCGCCCGAATAGGGACCCTCAAGATTGATGCCGGATCATTGAAGGTTGACGCAGACTATCGAATCGGGATCGGACGGTGTGATTCTGCGGGCCCGACCGATCGAGACGCGATACCTCGGCAGCGCTGCACGATCCGATCCTTGGGCGATAGTTGTGCGGTCTGACACGGCATCTTGACGAGGGTCCAAATCCGAGGCGGGCAGATTTGCCGAAACCACTAAACGCAGGTAAAATTTGTTAGTTGAAGTCCTTTGAAAACCGTACGGTCCTCCTTAGGTTTGGTCAGGTGCAGTCGTGACCCGGCTCTTAATTTAACCCTGACATTTGAATTTGGCGTATTGTATCTGCAGACACAATTATTGGACCAGGTAACACCAAGTCTTTGAGAAATGCCTGGGAAATTGTCTAGCTGCTTTAGGGCTCTATTCCGCAGCG
Source organism: Ambystoma mexicanum (assembly GCF_040938575.1). Classification (NCBI taxonomy): domain Eukaryota; kingdom Metazoa; phylum Chordata; class Amphibia; order Caudata; family Ambystomatidae; genus Ambystoma; species Ambystoma mexicanum. Next base: position 64,469,257 of record NC_090934.1, read on the forward strand.
ATCGACAATCCTTTGAATTTAGCCGTCCGGCACCACAGGAGGGGTCGCTGGCGTGTACTATGTACTGTAAGTATGGCATTGGTAGTATTGTATTTAATGATATTTGGCACAGACAGACCAGAAATGCCTCCGAATTTCAGTGGCCAATCAATGGTAGTTTTGAGATCCCCCGTATTGAATACTTAGAGTCGATTTTGCTTAAAAAGAAGGCTAGGCCAGCGGCCTTCGATGTGTTACAAAATTGGAAAAAGGAAGCATTACAGCAGCTTAAGAGTAGGGATAAGCATGCACGACGTCATAAAACGAATGCCGAAAAGGCATTGTTATATGACAAGGAAAAACGATTAATTGAAACCCAGAGAATGGATAGAGCTTTTTCGCTCGGAGTCCAGAAAATTTACCCCTCTAAAGATTTTCATGTCTCTGAGGAGTTTATTGAAAAGATATTAAATGAACGGAGGCCTGATTCCTCAGCACCACCTCCATATGCCCTTGGTGCGGGCGCTTTGCCCGTTCCTGCTAGTGTTCCTGTTGCTATTCTTACTCCCCCTACGCAGCCTGCTGTTTCTAGTTCTTTGGCTGTCGCTCCTCTGTCTATTCCGTCTGTTACATTACCTCTTTCCCCTGCACCTCTGTTAGGTTCTCCTACACTTTCGATTCCGGGGAGTCCTGTATTCACTGAATCAGACCTTGGTGCAAGGTCGAAAATTGTGACCCGTAGTACTGTTCCTGCAGGCAGGAAACAGGAACTATTTGCTTGGGCTAAACATTGCATGGAAAGGGGTGATCAAAACGATGCATTTTCAACATTATCTAATTTGCACGATTTTCCCGAGAAAAACGTTTTTATTGAAGGCCTGGGGATTCACTTAGGTGTAATGTGGGGTAGACTGCAGACTTCGGATCTCCCACAAGGGGTGAGAGATCTGAACGATTTAGCACTCTCGAGGGATACCGAACAGAAGGTACATGGGCATGTTGATAAATTGTTTGAGTTTAGACAGGATTTTGAAAGATTGCGAAATGAGGATGATGAAGACGATAGGATATATGTGCAGAAACAGTTCCTTTCGTGCCGAAGATCAGCACCCGAGGAAGTACGGATTTGTACTAGAGATGCGGTCCGATGGATCTCGGATTCATCGATACCGCCGGATGAGGTATACGATACATATAGCCAATACACAGTAGAAATGCAAAGGAAGGTAATTCAAGTGATGGTACAGCACTTACAGGAAGAATGTATAAGAAAGAAGGTTGGTTGCCCCACAGAATTAATAGGTATTTGTAAAAGAGCTTTTTCGCCCGACACCTCTACAGCTGCCTTAGCGCTCGATTTGGCCTTATTACTCAGTAAGCGGTCGGAGGTCCCGATATCTCAGTTGCCTATGAGAGAGGTCCCTCCGACCCTTGTCCCAAAAGTAGAAATCCCTGCCAACGCGGCGACTGGTGCTCCCGCGGTGAATATCCCAGCACACTATGTATCACAGTTCGTTCACGTCCCGTTCTCCCGACAGGAAGTGAACACGATCAGACAAACGGTACCAGATATTAGGAAGAACCCGACAGGGTTTTATAAAGAAATCGAATCCGTTTTGCAGTCTTCTGTGTTCACCTTAAGTGACATGGATTTATTGTTTCCAGTACTTCTGCCTGTTGATGTATGGAAACAAATACGGACAGTAGATGATGTGCCGGGGTTAGGGGATACATGGGTAAATCTAACTAGACTAGATGGGGAACGGCCAGCTGGTGAGAAACCACCCCAGGTAATACTCACTTTACCCGATAGAATAGTTGCCAAATTAAAAACTATAATTCCGGAGAAAAGGATTATTTGGGACAAGCTTACTGCCTGTGTCCAAGGGAAAACCGAAGGTACCACCGAGTTCTTTAATAGATTTGAACAAGTATTCTCCGACTTTAGTGGACAGGATTTGGGTACCGAGTCGGGGAAGAGGTTGTTTGTGGACAAATTTGTGCGTGGATTGTTGCCTGACATCCAGTCACATATTATGTCCTCGGAGAGCGCTTGGCAGGCAAAATCTCAGTCAGAGGTTTTGCATATGGCTCAGTATTATGAGAATCGGGTTAATAACGAAAAAGAGAAAATCGAAAAAAGAAGGGGTGACCTGAAAACTAAGGTATTATTGCAACAAATTGTTAGAAACCCTAGAGGAGGTACGACGCAAACCAGAGGTCAGTACATTCCAAGAGGAAATACTCCTCCAAATTCTGTAAACATTAATCAGTGTGATTATTGCCGCCAGGAAGGTCACTGGCGAGCACAATGCCCTGCCCTCAGTCAGAGGTCAGGAGGCACATTTGGAGGTATGGGTAGGCGACCACGGGGCCGCCCTGGAGCAGGGGGCCCTGATAGGGGTCAGCTTTTACGAAATCCCCAGCAACCTTTTTCGCAGGAAAATCAGACTCCGAGTATGGATTCAAGAAATATATTTGATCACCCTTCCGCCGTTTATCTCTCTGAGGAACTTCCCTTTGATGAAGTTCTACCTTACTAGGATTGCCCGAAGCAGCGTTTGGAACCACTACCTATTCCTGTTATTCAGAAGGGCCCCTATGTTGAACTGTTGGTAGGGAATAGGAAACACCAATTCTTGATTGACACTGGAGCACAGAAGTGCTCCATTGACCATTCTCGGGTTCCAAACATTCCCCTGTCAGGGCAAACAAATGTTTCTATAGGGTTTTCTGGCATACCAACTGTTTGTCCGGTCTCTGCACCGGTGTCTGTCTCTTTGGGTCCTTTTACTGACCAGTGCCCTTTTCTTCTTACTTCAAACTGTGGAGAAAACTTGCTGGGGTTGAATTTGTTGAAGAAACTGCATGCAGTGATCCATTGTTCCCCTGATGGAATAAGATTGACAGTTTCACCTCAGCAACCCTTCAACTCCCAATACTTGACCCGACCTCTACCTCCTGAATTTGACATTGTCCCAGAATACTTGTGGGCAATAGACGATAATGATGTCGGGATTTTGCACATTGACCCTGTAAAGATAGTATTAAAACATGGGGTTAAGCTACCGCGCATTTCGCAATATAAAATTTCGATTGAAGGCGAGCGCGCTTTGAAATGCATTGTCTCCGATTTTGTACATCGTGGAGTGATCGAAGAGATTACAGGTAGCTTATGTAACAGCCCGATCTTGCCGGTATATAAGAAAGGCGACAACGCAATTCCGTACCGGTTTATAATAGATCTTCGTGCTATTAACCGGGTAGTGGCCCCACAATTTCCAATCGTGCCTGATGTAACGACGATTTTAACAATGATCCCTGCTACGGCTACGCACTTTAGCGTTGTAGATCTAAAAAACGCCTTCTTTAGTATTCCGATACATGAGGAGAGCAGGTATTTGTTCGCGTTCACCTTGGGGGGGCGCTCGTTTACATTCACAAGGGCGCCTCAAGGGTATACTGAAAGTCCTAGTATCTATAGTAGGGCTTTAAAGGAGCAGCTCGACACCCTTGAATTGCCACCTACTTGTACGCTGCTTCAATATGTAGATGATTTGCTCCTGGCTGCAGACTCTGAGGAAGCTTGTAAAGAAGGCACTATATTGTTGCTTGTTCATTTAGCTGAAAATGGTCACAAAGCTTCACTTAAAAAATTTCAATATTGTTGCCAGGAAGTCGCCTATTTAGGCTACCTCCTGTCAAAGGAGGGGAGAAGATTGACACCTGAACGAATCAAACACATTTCTGGCATGTCTGTCCCAAAAACGCAGAAGGAAGTCAGAGCCCTGATAGGGATGGCGTCCTACTGTAGAATGTGGATCCCAAACTTTGCCCTAGTGGTAAAGCCGATGTTGGCTTTGACGAAGAAGGGCATTTCTCTGCCACTGCCATGGGAATCGGAACAACAACGATCATTTGAGCTTCTCAAAGCCGCGCTGTGTTCAGCGCCGGTTCTGGGTACACCAAATTACGATAAGGCCTTTGTCTTGTTGTATGTAATGGATGTGCTTTGTCTGTGTTAACACAGGAACATGGAGGGAAGAATAGGCCATGCGGCTATTATTCCTCCGCCCTCGATCCTGTTGCATGTGCTTTGCCGCGATGTCTGCGCGCTGTTGCTGCTGCTGCTGCGTCTGTAAAACAGAGTGAGGGGATGGTTCTAGGCCACGATTTGATTTTGATGGTACCTCACTCTGTCGATATTCTAAAACTCAAACACAACACCTTACTTCTGCCCGGTTGACTAGGTATGAATTAGTTCTATTTGCTCCTCATATCCAAATTAAAAGGTGTTGTGTTCTCAATCCGGCCGAACTCTTGCCTCTCCCGCAAACTACTGCTTGCGGTGATGATGGATCACATGACTGCCTGTATGCCACCGAACAAGAAACGAAGGGCAGAATAGACCTCTCAGATACTTTTTTGGAAAATGCGGAAGGGGAGCTGTTTTGTGATGGCTCCTGTTTTAAACTTCCGAATGGCACATCTACAGCTGCTTATGCAGTTACGACCTTGAATAAGGTCGTAGAAACTAAAAGGATTCCGCATAACTCTGCGCAGGCCGCAGAGATTATAGCGTTGACCCGTGCTTGTGAGCTTTCCCAAGGGCATAGAGTTAATATTTATACGGATAGTCAGTACGCCTTTGGGGTGGCTCACAACTTCGGAAAATTGTGGTCGGAAAGAGGGTTTCTGACCTCACATGGGACCAAGATTCAGCATGGTCCCCTAATAGTACAGTTACTTTCAGCACTCTCACTCCCTAAACAGCTAGCGATCATGAAATGTGCAGCTCATCGTAAGGTCATAGACGATGTGGGCAAAGGAAATGCTTTTGCAGATTTGATAGCTAGACAAACAGCCACAGACCTTAGCACAGACATGTATACCGCGAGGGAAGTGAATGATGGTTGTATAATAGATGAAGGCATTGGGTCTGTGCGGGATATTCAGACTGATGCCACTGTTGATGAATCTAGGAAGTGGGCTGAAGGCATGGGGAAGTTGGATGACGAAGGGTGTTGGGTGGACGCATCTAACGGGAAATGGTTGCTTCCAGATTCTTATGTATTAGCAATGGTTACGATGGCACACGGTCCAACACATGTGTGTGCCCAGCAGATTGTAAAAATACTACAGCAGGTTTGGGTAAATGATAAGATTTTGGAAACAGCAAAAAGATACGTCCAGAATTGTATAATCTGCTTACAGCACAATGTGGGTAAAGGGACAGCGGCTCCAAGGGGAAGTTTCGGACCTCCCTCTGTTCCCTTCGAAACCATTCACCTTGATTTTATTGAAATGGAGCGTTGTAACAACTTGAAATATGTTCTTGTTATTATTTGTGCTTTTAGCAAATGGGTCGAGGCTTTCCCCGTCAAAGATGCTACCGCCATGACGACCGCAAAGATCTTGATCAAAGAATATTTTCCTCGTTTTGGGCTCCCGAGGATAATCTGGTCAGACAACGGGCCCCACTTCATCGCAGCCGTAATGTTGCAAATATGTGTTGCCTTAGGAATAGAGAAACGTTTTCATTCAGCTAGGCACCCTCAAAGTGCGGGGTTGGTAGAAAGACACAATGGTATACTGAAAAACAAGCTTGCAAAAACATGTGCCGATACTAAATTGAAATGGCCAGATGCCTTGCCTATTGTTTTGTTAGCAATGCGCACCACACCCCAGACTAGAACTGGGCTTTCTCCATTTGAAGTAGTGATGGGAAGACCCGCCAATATTTGGGGTCTCCCTAAACCTAAAGCCCTAAGGGATGTGGAGAATGTATTATTCATAGACTACTGTACTCAATTGACTAAAAACCTGTATTTCATTTACCACCAGGTGAATGCTGCCTTACCTGTACGGTTTACGGGCCCAGGACACGATATATTGCCAGGAAGCTGGGTCTTGGTCAAGGCCTACGAAAGGTCTTCCTGTCTCGCGCCTCGCTGGCGTGGACCCTACCAGATCCTATTGGTCACCAGGACGGCAGTACGAGTGGCAGGCAAGAAACACTGGATACATGCAACGCATGTGAAAAAGATTCCTCACCCGACGCCACACGCTACAGAAGAAACAGAACCCCTCGCTGATGCTACGATCTCTGATTTCGGAGTAGCAGGCAGCGCTGTGAGTGCATCGGAGAAGTTCTCTGAGCCCGAGGAGCTCGGGGAACCGTCCATCTTGTCTCCACACTCTCTTGATCAATCACTTCCGGAAAATCTTGTTTCGAGTTCTGCGACTTCCGTCGCCACCGACGCGACGCTCCCCTCAGGGAGCGACGATACTTTGCTTTTGGATTCAGCAAACCTGGGTACCATCAGGTACAACCTTCGATCACGGGAAAAATTGCTGCACGACCATCGTGCATCGGAAGAAAAAGAAGTGAATTGAAAATACAGTTATCTTTTTCCCTTTTTTGTGAACAAAGAAAAGGAGGGTTCTGTTTGGCTAGGGTTGGGAAGGACTAAGAAGTCGCTCGGCCGAAGTGCCGCCAGCAAACGAACATTTGGGGCCGTCGATCAGGATAAGCATGACGCCTGCCGCTTTCACCACTGCTCCTCGTATCGAACTTTTAAACAAAGAGGTGACCAATTCGAACAATGGACAATGCTCCTGGGCCCTGAAAACGTACTGTTGTGTTCTTGTTTTTATAATTGTTAGTTTTGCAACTGCTGCCGTGGGACTATGGTACTTTGAAGACATTTATCCTTTGAAGCCTTTGTTACCGACCGAAATTGTACCAACTGTTTTGACCCCCTCTGTACACCTTCATACTCTGTCCCCTAGGGACTCCCGACATAGACAGAAATATCATAATAACACTCTGATGATAGTGATGAATGCTACACATGCAATTTTTAATAAGAGTAATTGTTGGGTTTGCATGCATTTGCCACAACATGGGAACAAGGGACTGGGATGGTATATACATCCCTTACCTCTGACGACCTCCTGCTATGCTTCTCTTAGAGCACTTTTCTTTGGCCGATGGAACGATAGCATCTCAGGGAACTTCGATGGCACTAATTTGAATGAATTTGAGAGACGTGAATTGACTCCCATGGGATGCTCGCTTTTCGCGAATAGGAGTAGACCTAACATTGCTTCTATTAGGCCGTCTGATAAACTTTCTTTTCCTTTCCAAAATCTAGTATCTTTCAAGATGGCTCCGATAGGCAATAAGGATGCCATGCCTCCTTCTTATTCTATAAATCACGATCCTGATTCTGTCTCTTTCTGTGTACAAAGAAATGGCACTAGGCCAATGGGAGATTTCGAGCCTTGTGTAAATATTGTAAATTTGACTGGGGAAAATAGGCCTTTGTATGTAGGGGGACCCGTTTATTTTGTTTGTGGTAGTTTAGCTTTTCCCTGGTTGCCTAAAGATTGGCAGGGAACTTGTTATTTAGGAATATTGTTACCCGGTGTATTTATAGCCAGTACCTTAGAGGTATCTAAGGCTCGCCCACGACGAGATAGTGATGGAGATACCCCCGGACAAGTGTTCGGGGATATAGCCAAGTCAGTAGTCCCCTTCTGGGGACAAATAGCAAATTCAGAAAACATTAGGGGACTAGCGAGGGTACTGGAGAAAACGATCAACCGGACCACGGACATACTCTACAATATGACCTTAGAGCAAAAGGCGATAAGATTGGTAGCATTACAAAATCGAATGGCATTAGATGTCATTTTAGCTGAACGAGGTGGAGTATGCAAATTAGTGGGGTCCGCTTGCTGTGTTTTCGTACCAGATTCTTCACCAACCATATTTAAAGCAATTCAGAACTTACACACTCTCAGTTCTGAAGTCCATATCCCTGTAGGAGACTGGAGCCTTAGTACTTGGTTTTGGGATTCTCTGCGATCTTGGGGGTGGAAGGTGCTTTCTGTTATTTTAGGTATTTTAGGGACTCTGTTATTCCTTTGTTGCTGTTTTCAATGCCTCCCAAGTATATGCGGAATGATGGGGGGATGTTGTGCTCAGGTAATGAGCGCAATAGGGCGTAAAATATACACACCGAAGACAGCATCTAAAGAGTTCATGTTGCAAGAAGTTCTTATGAACGATCTTATGGCTATTGATGTTTCAGACAATGATGTGGAACCTATAAATGATAATGCCTTTAAATATTTTCATAAGTACTAGAAAAATTGTGTTTTAGCACTTGGCATAGGCCAAAAGGAGGGTCTGTGGAAATTGATATAATATTGCGACCCCAATCGCATTGTTTAAATGTATGTTGGCCTACGCCAAGCTGTCTAAAAGAACATTGTGAACATAGGTTCCGCGGCAAGGTCTTGACCTCAATGTATCGTGTAAGCCGCCATCTTGGATCTAGCCGCCATTTTAGGTATTCTTGCAGTGTGGAAGTCACCCCGAACCACAAAATGGAGGCCGAATGACATTGCAAGTAAGACTTCGGCCATGGTGACCTCCGCACACGTGAATAAACAATATGTCCGCAGGCTACTTGTTAGGGTCATGAACTAAGACCCTGTCCTCTGTTCAACCTCTTGTAAATCTGTAACTGTATCAGCGGAACTGATCTAATATATGTAAATTGTATGTTCGACCTGGCTACGAACCCTAGCCACAGTTCCAGGAATGGTTAACCTGCAAGAGGGCTGGCCAATGTGGTACAAACTGTATAAAAACCCGAGCATCCAGATAGTCGGTCTCTCCCACTTGCGGTACGAACCTTATCGTTGGAGGTTCGTATGTGAGTCAGAGAGCCGAATAGCTATTCGCATGTCAATTGACTTTGATACTTTGGTAACTTTGAATCTTTGAAATAAAGCGCTTTATATGGTCCTTTGTAACCTGTGTTGGTGTGTTTCCATTTGGGCTTCCCGGCCTCATGTCAATTTTTCTGTTTCCACATACCAAACCATTCCCAAACCTGTCCTACCAAACCTCTCCCAAACCTGTCCCACCAAACCTCTCCCAAACCTGCCCCACCAAACCTCTCCCAAACCTGTCCTACCAAACCTATCCCAAACCTGTCCTACCAAACCTCTCCCAAACCTGCCCCACCAAACCTCTCCCAAACCTGTCCTACCAAACCTCTCCCAAACATGTCCCACCAAACCTATCCCAAACCTGTCCTACCAAACCACTCGCAAACCTGTCCTACCAAACCTCTCCCAAACCTGTCCTACCAAACTTCTCCCAAACCTGTCCTACCAAACCTCTCCCAAACCTGCCCCACCAAACCTCTCCCAAACCTGTCCTACAAAACCTCTCCCAAACATGTCCCACCAAACCTATCCCAAACCTGTCCTACCAAACGTCTCCCAAACCTGTCCTACCAACCTCTCCCAAACCTGTCCCACCAAACCTCCCCCAAACCTGTCCTACCAAACCTCTCCCAAACCTGCCCTACCAAACCACTCCCAAAACTGTCCTACCAAACCTCTCCCAAACCTGTCCCACCAAACCTCTCCCAAACCTGTCCTACCAAACCTTTCCCAAACCTGTCATACCAAACCACTCTCAAACCTGTCCTACCAAACGTCTCCCAAACCTGTCCTACCAAACATCTCTCAAACCTGTCCTACCAAACCTCTCCCAAACCTGTCCCACCAGAAATCTCCCAAACCTGTCCTACCAAACCTCTCCCAAACCTGTCCTACCAAACCACTCTCAAATCTGTCCTAACAAACCACTCCCAAACTTGTCCTACCAAACATCTCCCAAACCTGTCCCACCAAACCACTCCCAAACCTGTCCTACCAAACATCTCCCAAACCTGCCCCCCCAAACCATTGCCCTTATGGAACCAAAGTTCTAAGATGACAGTTTGCATGTCAAAAGGCACTTGTTTACAAAACTCCCTGATATAAGTCGAGCAATATTGTGAAATTCCGTTCCAACCGCTGCAGAAGCGAAATCGGTAAGATTTTGATCCATTTCACTTCAATCGTCCATTCTGCCACTCCAGCATATCGAAAAGAGCGGCAGGAGGTGTCTTGCGCCGTCTCGCTAAAAAAAAGAAAGGGGCAGTGCAACGTTTCTTGTGCCGCTGTTCAGACCTAGCGAGGATCGAAAAGAGCGGCACGGCATTTTGCATGCTGCTGCGTGAACCTAGCACGAATCGAAAAGGGTGGCATACAGTTTCCCGTGCCACTGTACAAACCGTCCAGCCAATCCTGCATTGCAATACATGGTGCACTATTCTCTGCAGCATTACCCATAGCCAGCCAGTCCTGCATTGCAATATGTGGTGCACCGTTCCCTGAAGCATTGCTCGTTGCTAACCAATGTTGCATTGCAATACGTGGTACACTGTTCTATGATGCAATCCCCGTAGCCAGCCAGTCCTGCATTGCAATATGTGGTACACTGTTCTATGATGCAATCCCCGTAGCCAGCCAGTCCTGCATTGCAATATGGGTGGGGGGTATTCTCGGATGCAATGCCTATTGCCAGCCTGTCCTTCATTGCAATACGTGGTGTGCAGTTCTCTAAAGCATTGCCCATTGCCAACCAGTTATGCATTGCAATATGTGGTCTGAAGAATTACCCATAGCCACGTAGTCCTGCACTGCAATACATGCTGTGCTGCTCTCTGAAGCATTGTCTGTAGCTAGCTAGTCCTGCGTTGCAAGACGTGGTGCAAAGTGCTCCAATGCATTATCCATTGCATTATAGATTTTCACTATGATATATGTTGCATTGTTGTTTAATGAGGCACTTGGATGCATTGAGCTTTGTTATGCAATGGGCAATGCATTGTTCCTAAAGTTACACTGCAGCTTACTGTGCATTGTTGCCCATTGAAAGCTGCATTGTTGTCTGATGATATAATGTGTCGCTCATTCTTGTCCAGAGTCTCACTGTGATGCGTTGCCTATTGCTATATAATAGTTAATTGAATGAGTCTCTATTGAGCTCTTTACACACTGCTCTCCAATGCATTGCATTTCCCTGACTAGTGAATTTTGATGTTTTCTTTTTTGTTCAGTCTTGCACAATTATGCACTGAGCATGCATGCAACGTGCATTTCTAATTTCTGTTCAGTGCAGTAATCTGATACTATGCTAATAGTCGCCCAGTGCTGCACAGTCATGTTTACTGCACTGTTGCAAGTGATGCACTCTGCTGATTGTCACGTTGTTTCAGAGTGCTGCACTGTGAGGCCGTGCACCAGAATATGTAGTGAGTTACTGTGATGGACTGTGCATATGTGCCCTGTGCAATTTTGCTCATTGCAGCACTGTACTCTGTGCCATGCCTCAATGTGTTGTGCATTTGTGTCCAGTGTGCTGGCATTATGCTGCATTGCTGTACACTGTGTTATGCATGCTTGGCCAATTCTGCATGGTGATGCCTTGCACAGTACTTTCCTGTGCTGTAGAGCAATGTTTTGCATGTCCTCCCTTGCACTGTGATGCCTTGGCAACTGCCTTAAATTGTGAAGCTCAGACCAGGAATCACTTCTCTTCTACCACTTTCAGTACACCAAGGCACCGGGACATAGAAACCTATCCCTGCTTTGACCGTCTTGCGATTGGGAAACAAAGGCTAGCAAAAGATCCAGGGCTATGCTAATGTCCGGACTCGGGCCAGCTAGCCTTCTGTGCTTCGATCAGGGGATACAACCAAAAGACCCGGGGTTATGGGCCTACAAGGCCCCCCTAGCAATGCCTCTACCCACTGCCCCCCCAACCTTCCAGAAGACAGATGTTCATTGCAGTTCTAAATCAGTTTGGGCATGCAATTCTCTAGTCCATACAACTAGCTGACCTTGCCCTCAAAAGTGCTCCTCGTGGCGCTTTCCAAGTTCTAGGACGCGACTCTTCAGTCAACACCCACTTCCCCCAGCTCACCCACAACAGGTGTTCTCAAGTGCTCTCTCAAGTCAACCCTCCACTCCATACTCGCTGCCACCCTCTACATGCAGACACGTCTTTCTGAGCGGTCCCTCCAGGATTGAGAAAGCAACTGTCCAATCGATACCACACTGTCTCACCATACCGACACACCGCGGTACGCACTGAGATGACACTGACGGCTCTCTCCAAGTTTCAGAAAGCGACTCCCCTGTCGATACTCACTGCAGCCCGTCCACCCACCCCAAAGAAAGGTGTTAGCCAAGTCTCCAGGCGCTATCCACTGCCTCCACGCAACCCACATCAAAGATGTTTAGGAAAATCCTGTTGGTCAATTTGTTTCATCAATGTCCATCAGTGAGCCCCAGTGGACGCATTGGGCCTGCTTAATGGGAAGTGACAGCGCTCATTATAGGTCGTATGAACCCTTCCTCGCTTGGTTAATCCTCAGACTTAAACACATGATTACTGGAAATGGCAGTCGAAATTTGCGAGGAAATGGACAAAATTAGCCACACTTCAGATAAACTTTTTTTTTTCCCTGTGCGGTTAATCAATAGACCATTACTCCCCCCAACCCCCAAGCCCTCACCGGTGTTTATTACCAACAAATTACAGATGGTGTTTCTCGTGCTTGCAGTTGATAAGAGCAAGCTCCACTTCCCGCAAACCTGCTCTCCAACCACATAATGAGAAAATGATTTTTCCTCCCCGGGGCTCTTGAACCCAATTCCTCCCCGCACCGCATCCCTTGCAGCACCTATCGATTGCCCATTATACAGGGAGGGATGATGGAGCAAGGCCGCGGATTACAGCACTGTCCGGTAATGCCCTGTGGATCCGGCTGGAACACGCGCTGATATGAAATATGGGCCCTGGAAGCAGGAGTACAATTGGACATATTCAAAGAGATAACCACAGCATAAAAACATGGATTTTCTATAAGGTCTGTTGTGGAACTTTAGAGAGATTTGTGAAGATTAGCCATGCCTCACATTAGCACACACTTGGTGTCTGGTATCTCTTGCTGTGGAGAGAGGGGCTGGTGGGATTAGCCAATGATATGTCATAAGTCATTCATAACGCACCTGTACACAAGACAATGTTTTTGCATTTAGAGGAATTTGTGGGAGTGGCTCGTTTGTTGAGCTCGGAGGGGTGGTGTCGACGGCTTGTGTATTGCACTTGAAAATGTGAGGGTACTTATGAGTAGCAGCTGGATAAGCTCTATGGACACGCTTGGAGGAACTTTGAGAGCAGCCAATGTACTAACCACCCTGCTCCTGATCCCCACCACCATGCTCCCCAACTACCATACACGCCCAATGGGCCAGACAAACTACACAGAAACACACACCAACCTGACCAACATTCACATACAACAAACAATACCAGGCAATGGCCCATACGTCTACAGATACAACAAGCCAGGGTGCACAACCATTACTTCCAGCCAATCTGCACATGAAACACCCAAAACACACACCCTACATAACAAACACCTGCATACAACAACAACCCAGAGACTGGACCTTCCTCTTACAGACACTAAAAGCCAGTGCACACAACCAAAGTACACATGTAACACGCACAGCACACACCCAACATAATAAACACCAGCATACAACAAACAAACCAGACCCTGGACCTTCCCTTTGACGATACAGCAAGCCAGTGTGCATGATCAAAACTAATAGCCAATCTACACATGAAACACACAAAATGTGCACCCTAAATAACAAACACCCACATACAACAAACAACACAGAGACTGGACCTTCCCCTTACGGACACAAAAAACAAGTGTTTTCCCTAACATCCAAACTACTGGCCAAACTACACATGAAACACACAAGCACACACCCAACAGAACAAACACTCACATAAAACAAACAACCCAGGCATTGGGTCTCACCCTTATGGATACAAAAAGCCAGTGCACGCAATCAACACACACGGATGCCGGCTTCCCCTAGTTCTGTACCTATCCTACAATTCTACCTTTACTAACTTAACCCCACACTCTTTCTTGCAGAGCCAGGTGAGTGCGGGGAGCCCGCCCCAGTGGGGGCAGCGTTGTGTGGTATAAGTTCAAATAACATAATATAACAACTTTGACGTGTCTCCTTCGTCAAAGGGCACAATTTTACACAACACTTGAAAAAACCTTTCTCTATCTATCCTCATCTGATTTTAAACCTGCTTCTATATTTTTCACCAAATCCCTCTATATTATGTAAGGACATATGGTGTAATGTCTCAAGGATTTGCAGAGAAGAATACCAGGGGGTCCCAGTGAGCATGCCAGCTTGCTTCCCGCTACCTAGTACCTGATTCTCAAAGACTAAACCTTGAGCAGACCTGGAGATACCCATAAGAAGACATACTTTACTCTTACTTGCACACACGCATCTCAAAGGAGCTCCAGGCATATCAAGGTGTGCTCAAATGGCCAACACACCCTTCTCTTCTGCCATGTGCTCCTTACGGCACCCTCCAATGTGTTACTCCGGGGCAGAAACCTACGGTTATTGACATGTGTATTGATGCCCAGGTAAGAGGCCTCCTATCAGATCCACACAATAGTTAGCACATCTGCTGCCCAGCAGTGACCAGGCTTTTTTCGAAATGCCAGCAACATGATCCCGACTTGGCCTTGGCCGCTGGGTGTAAGATGTGTGGTGTAAATGCCAGTTGTTTGGTCACTGTGCAGTGGTGTGAAGAGAAAGGCAGGCCTATGGGATTTGTCAGTGTCTGGTCAGTGTATTATAGTTCACAGAAAATATACAGTGTATCATGTTACACCTGTGCTCTTCATCAGTCCTTGGCCACTATTGCACATACCAGGATTATTGCCTTGTGCAATGATTGCTCACTATATGATGGTGTAAAGAGATTTCCAGGCCTTTTGGCTTCTACAATTCTTGGCCAGTATGGGGGATATACAGGGAATTGAACATGTCTTTGCTTTGCCAGCTCTCGGGCACTATAACAGGGGTCTGCAAGCTGCAGCTCTTTGTGTGTTTTTACTACAACTCCCATGGCCCTTCTCCAATGACCATGCTGGCTAAGGCTGATGGGAGTTGTAGTCCAATACATCTGAAGAACCAGAGGGTGGTAACAATACTGTGCTGTTGAAAGACTGCCAGACCATTTAGCCAGGGAAGTGATTGGTCTATAGAGTTTTTCAGCGAATGGGCTATGTCAGTGTCTGGGCAATATACAACAGTATTTAGGGAATGTTATGGTATGTGTTATGCGTTGTACTGTGACGAAACACGACCCTAGTAGTATGAGAGTGCCTTGGTTTATCGGTGGAGTGGCCTATTTATTTATTTGCATTTTTAAAGCGCACGCACAGCCCAGGGAATCAATGCGCTGTTACAGAATGTGTTGTTGTTGGCTTAGTTGCATATTTATAACGCACTTAAATACCCAGAGGTTTCTAAGTGCGGACCCGGGGATCCAACATGTGTTGCTTCGTGTCATCTTGCTTCCAGGCAAGCACGTTGTCACCGAGCTATCCTCCCGGGAGGGGGCGCATATCCTCCCTGCCAGGGGCATCCAGACCTTAGTGTGCTGGAATAAACACGCTGACCGAGGGAAAAAGAAGAGGGTGGGGAAAGTGGGAATTAGATGCTACGAACACAGTGCTAAGCCTATTAGCTGCCTATGTGCCTGCTAACTGCAGTGAATAACACACCTGTGTGAGCTGCTAGTTCTTGGTCCTACTACGGCTATATTAAGAGAAGGGCACCCTATTGGCTTTGTCAGGGCTTGCTCACAATACTGTGAATTAAATAGAATATCAATAGTATTGGCTTTGCCCGTGTTTAGCCATGATACTGTGCTCTTAAGGCAATGCCAGCCTACTGATTTTGTCAGTGCTTGGCATCTGTACTATTTTGATAAGAGGCATTGCCTATTTGACGTGTCTGTGCTTGTTCACTATACTGTGTAACCTACGTTGTGATACCTCCGGGTTTGGGCGTGTAACAAATGCAATAAATAAAAAAAAAATACAATATGGTGTACATCCAGGCCAATCAGCTTTGTCGGTTCTTGGTCAATATACAATTGCATATAGAGAAAGCCAGGCCTATTAGCTTTGTTCAGAGTTAGCTTATTATACTTGCTGTTAAAAGAAAACCAGTCATCTTGGCTTTGCCAACGCTCGTCCACTATTGCAGTTCTTGGCTCCTGAAGGGGGTGGAGCGCTCTGCATGAGGATGGCTTGACATCTTCCCTTTCAAACATGGCTGCCGTGCATTCTTGGACAGAACAGCGCACAGCGTAGGGCGGCTGGAGTATTGATAACCAATTAGGAGACTCATTTACATTCAACAGAGCAACACCTGGTCCTCAATGGCTCTCCCCAGCTGCCAGGTCAACTCTAAACTGATTCACACGCAGAGGAAACGTGTGTTTTTCAAAAGCACTCATGCATCAGGGACGAAGCCGCTCTTCTCTCCCCATGAACGTGCTTTAATGCAAGGTTTGAGGCGAGGAGCCCCAGCCCAGGTCTGAGGGCAATATTGGACTACCCTGGCCTGTGTGGGTTCCAGGATGGAGGGGCGTTAGGAGGAGAGCGGAAAGGAAGAGAGGGAGGGAGGGAAAGTAAGGGTAAGTAAAAGTGAGTGAGAAAAGGAGGGGAAACTGAGAAAGAGAATTCGGAGGAGAAAAGGGGCGGTAGTAGAGGGAAGATGGGAAGGATGGCAGGATGAAGGATGTACGTGGAGAAAGGGAAAGGAAGAGTGCAGAGTGCAGGGCACACCAGTTCCAGAGACGTCGGCCATCACGCTGGATGCTCCGCAGTTCCAGTAGACTTACCCCTTCCTAATGGAACTACCTACCTTTGCACAGCGGTCACATACACAGGGTAGGACCTGAGCGGGCAAAGCCCACCCACAATCTGTAAGTGGCCACTCAGCAGTGCTGTGTGGGCATTTTCAGATGTGAATGTCACTGCAGTGGGACCAACTACATTAGCTTCAGGCCCCACTTGTTAGACAATCCTGGCTACCTCTCTGCGGTGAGGCGACATGGCGAGCCTCTTGGGTTCAGCAGAACCTGCTTCTCCTCCTAGAGGCCTTTTTTCGATCGGTGTCTTTTGCTGCTGAAGGGAGGAGTCTGGTCCTGTTGGGTGCTCTGCAGATTGAGCGACCCGGCTGTGGTGCAGAGATGTGGAAGGTGAACTCCCTCTAGTGAACGACTGCTATTTCAGGATATAAAAGTACGCACTGTTCCTCAAGGGCTAGGAAGTCCCTGACGCTCTCCTTTCCGCAATCCCCTATGCAAGCACTTCCGGGTTGGGGTTCACTCCTTCACCTGATCAGCTACCCGCACATGGCAGCTCGGGCTTAATAAGGCGTGCTGCTTCAGAGAAAAACTCCTTCTGAATGCTGCCTCAGTCCTCCCCCACCTTGAATGTCGATCATCTTTCGATCAGCCCGTTGGCTGCTTATATTGTGGCATGGCCGTCTCTCGTGCATAGAGAACATTGCCACTGTCAATAAACAGCGGTAGTTGAGTTTTACCACTGAATGCAGTAACCCTGCACTTGATATCTTTTTCAGCAACACACGCCATACTCAATGTGTATCTTCGGAGGGTGTTCTTAGAGAACCAACCAAACCTGTTCTCACCATCTAGGAACTAACTAGAGTCAAAGGGAATGCAATGGTCACTGCAGTGTAGTAGATTTAATTAGTATGTTTGGCAATTAATACGTATTGAGTGAAAAATGGTGACCTTTGATGAAATTACATGTCCGCATTTTTCAATGTATTCAGGAAGACTTTTGTGTCCATTTTGAGTAAAAATGGCGAGGGAAGTTGAACAGCGAATGGTAAGTCCGCAGTAGGTCCCCAGCAGCCTAGAGTTGTACGCACAAGCGCTGGTAGAACAGCCCGGCTATTAAGTGTGTCCGGGTGTGTGTGTGTAGGAGTACACAAGATGGCTCTTAGTGGTGCCCACATCTATTGACTGACGCTACAGCTCAAAGGCAAAGTTCAAAGAGCCAGAACATGTACCCGTAGCTCCGCCCGCATAGTCAATGGTAGGAGGTGTTGTGAGCTGGATTCCAAAGTATCAGGAGAGTGGCAGGTTTCAGACCCCCGCCCTACAGCGGCAACATGGCCGGACCCACAGTTGGATCGGAATCCTGCTCACAACCAACCGGATTATTTGGTGGCTGATCTGATCTCTTGATGACATATCAAAGATAACACATGAATGGGGTGCTTCTTGGTGGGTCCATCAAGCTTTTCCATCAAGTTCTTGACAGAACCCCCAACTGCCAACTTTCGTTTCTTATGTTTTCAAGCGGACTATTGATTTCACCCCCGCTGTGGAGGGCGGATGTGGTGTTTAACGTCTCCCAGTTTGCCCCGAGGAAAGCGAGGGCCTTGGCGAGTGCTGGGGTTCGTTAAAGGCCATGTCTGCCCCCCACAATGCGTGTGAAAGTCATTCAAACCCAGGCTTTAAGTTTAACTGGGGTGTGAATAGTTTATTTTTTTCCTTCAGATATTGGTGTGCAAGCGACGCCCATCTCCAGAGGGAAAACAATAAAACAAAGATGGCCGCCACATAGGGAAATGGCTATGGCGGTGGCCGGGAGCGGAGCACAAAGCTCTGGTCCAGCAATGGCGGTGGCCGGGAGCAGAGCACAAAGCTCTGGTCAAGCAGGTAAGGGATGGAGGGGGTGCAGAAGAAGTTTGGATTCTTTTTGGGGGGGAAGCGCGGTGGCGAGGCAACAGGAAGAGACTCCCCGTTGCTTTGTAACATATAAACAATGGGCAACCCAGGGAAGAGCCTCAGGTGACTGCAAAAGTGGGCGGAAAATGTGTATGCTCGCCCACACTGTTCCAGCCGCCTGATTGGCTACTCACATTTTTACAGGGTGCAAATGTGCATTCTTGAATAAAGCTTGTGCACTTACCGATTAGCGCAATTCCCATTCAAAGGTACCACAGCCGCGAGTTGGTATCATGCCAACATTCAAAAATAAAAAAGTAACACAAAAAAGAGTCACTGGCAGTGAATTTTGTGCTGGTCTAGCAGAAGGTGCAGGAGAAGCCTACTTCTACCCCCTGCCCCGCCCCTCCTATTTCTCGGGGCTGCAGATGCTGCTGTGTTCACCACCCCATAATTCTGCATCGCGGCCTGCGCTCTGCAATATGTCAGGAAGATATAAGTGCTCCGCGCAGCACACAATGCAAATGAGCAAAATAGCATGAGGCGAAATGATGTTTACAGTCCTACAAAGTGCTGATGTCAATTTTCAGCCGAGTGAGTTAAAACTGCGAGACATCTAATTAGGACTATGTTTAAATCAGGGACGCGACTCCGAGAACTAATATACTCATATTACGCTAATGGTCTGCTTCTGCCATCATGTCAGACTCTGTTTTGTTGTTTTGGGTTTATGCAGGGCACTGATAAATACTATAATTACACTCATTGCATCTCTTACCATCTCCCCATTAGATGCCAAGGTCCTCGGAAGCAGGCAGTGTTGATAATATTCTGTTGAATGCCTCGTGGTCATAATCTCTGTGCCAACATTCTCCCCATCCCCGAATCTCGATGGGGAAAATCTCGCCAGCGATATTGTCGACGTGAAATTGATATCTCCATAATGTTGTCTAAACCCGCTGTTAAGAAGACTCTTGTCCTTGGATTGGGTATATTTAGTATTCTAATAGTTGATAGGCGAGCCTTCGTATTGCCTGAGTGCTGCACTGCTGCCAGCTTCTCCATGCCACATGGCGCTGCAGGCCTCCCAATCACTCTTGCAGATGTGGCAGTAGGTGGGTTGGCATCTGCGCTTCAGCAGACAGGCAGTTTCCGTGAATGCCGCACTGGTAGTCCTTCCTCAGTTGTGCTTTGGACGGGGCTCATCCGCTAAAGTAGCCATCATTGTTACATGGGGGTAGAGGAGCTGCCTACTCACAAGAGTACTATTCTGGAGTTCTCCATGTCCAGAATTGTACATATTACCACTCAACATTCTGTGCAAGGTGTTATGCCACTGGCCATACCTCTGGCCAGGATAACAGGTCAGATCCTGCTTTACATCAGTGGGGAATGAGCTATTAGGTCGTGTAAAGCGCTACATGGGGGCCCCAATACAAAGTGATGTTTTTTTTCCGTAATCGATCGTGGTCAAAAGAGACTGTATACTTAAACCCGCCAATCCACGCACTTCGCTGCACACAAGTGCGCTCGGGGTCTGACAGGCATGGCCAGGCCAGAAGAGGGAAGTCACTGGTGTGGGAGCAGGTAAGTGTGTGTGTGTAAGTGTGTGCATGGGTGTGTGGCGTGTGTTTGCACGGGGGAAGGAAGGCAGGGGACGAGGAGGGGAGCCAAGGAGTGTTTGGAGTTTGAAATACAATGGTTCGAAGGAAATCCCAGCAGAATGTGAGAAGGTGGGAGCGGCCATGGTCGAGAGGCACCCAGGGGTGATCAAGGGTGCTTGATTGGTGTAAATCAGTCTTGCGGCGTTGGGGAATAATCCGGCGTTGGGGAATGTATGTACACATACATTATTAATCTTTATATTTTTCAATCTATATTTATAAAAGTGAAGATGTGTGGGTTTGTTGTTTGGCAAAGCATTGTTCCTTATGCAAATCCATACTGTTTCACCAATCTGCACCACATTTAGCATAGTTACCTGCTAGGGCTGACAAGACAACACTGGCTACATGACATTTGGACACCCCATCACTTCCCCAGTTTCGGCATCTACACACATGAGACGGCTGCCTGAAATCGGTGAAACATCAATGTCATCATAGAAGGACCGTCCTCAACCTTAGGATGCTTGGTTTCTGGGAGATTTGCACTGCAATGCACCACAATGACCTGCACCACGCCAGGGTGAGGCAACAGGTGTGGAGGGAGCATAGTAGGTCCCAGTGTGCAGCAGCACACCAACTCTCTCCTCCCCCCAACATCTGCTCCGGGGTATGTCAGCCAGTCACACACGCCCATGCTCAGTGCAGTTTACTTCAGAGTGCAAGGCACATCAAACAATAAGCAAATCGGAACAGTGACCTCCAGGATCATTGATTTTCAGCAATTGATGAGAGTGTTGTCATGTCTGTCCACAGAACCGGTTTGGAGAACGGGTACATTTTGCTAGTATATGATAAATATCATGTTATTTACCCAAAAATGCTACGGGGATCTCAGAAGGGATATAGACATAGAATCTAATACATGGAAAGTAACAGAAGCAGCACCAATGGGGAAGTGTTTTCCCACAAACGGTGAGGAGTGGGAAATAAATATTTAATAATTAAAAACGCGAGCAAACATTGATAAATGTCCGGACATTGGTGGGACATTTCAGAGAAGTGAATCCATGTGGAGCTGTTGGCTGGATGTAGGGTAACATGAGGCTTGTGTCTCGTGACTAGCATGCAGAATGCATGCCATGTCTGTCAGGGCGGCACAAATGCAGGAAGTCTTCATCATTGATGAGAGTTGGCTGTCTCGTCAGTGGAAGCAAGGTGTTAGGCTCCTCATAAGGACTTTGCGAACAGTGGAATGAGCATGGATCAGACACTTATATAGAATTTGCACATATGTATAATGGTGCAAACTCTTGTTAGCAAACTCCATGCTGTCTCTCCATGCCATGTTTGATCATGTGTGGCCTTCACTCACATATTCCATGGTTTGCTGATGCCATGACTTACCCCCCCAAAAAAGAGTTAGCTAATGGAACAGTTGTCCAATCATTCACTCACACCAACATCGCTCACCATTGGTACCAGCCTCACTTCTAGAGTATGGTTTGCAAATCCAATAACTCACTCAATGGTGGGACTAGCCTCACTTCTAGAGTAACGTCATGGTTTACAAATCCAATCACTCACTCAATGGTGGGAGCAGCCTCACTTGTAGAGTAAGTCCATGGTTTACAAATCCAATCTCTTACTTGATCGTGGCACAAGCCTTACTCTAGAAAAAATGAGAAGCTTGCTTTCTCCAGAAGCCAGCGCACCACCAGGAGTCACACCGTCGACAGGATAGAAACAAAGAACTGTACATGGAATTAAAAAAAAAAACAAGAAACAGGCCTTTTCGTGCTGTGCACCCCGTTTTCTGGAACAAGTTACCAAGGCTGAGAAGACTAGCTTCCACCATGCTACACTTTAAGAAGAAATCGAAGACCCTACTCTTCAAGGAACACCTCAACAATCGCTCATCACTTTACTCAACCATTTTTCAACCTCAGCATTTCTCCTGCTCCCCTGTTCTCCCTACCCATCCCAGCTTCCGCTAACCTTGCCCTCTACATGTGACCCCTGGGTGTGACCCCTTTGGACACTGCTCCATTGATTCTGAGCTGTCTTCAGGCTTTATAAATCCCATGCATGCATTCATTCATACATACATATATACGTAGCATTACTTCAAGATGTACCAATGCAAATGTGCACTTGATGGTGGCACCAGCCCCACTTCCAGAGTAACTTCATGGTGGAGCCCTCCAATCACTCAATCGATCGTGGCACCAGCCTCCCTTCTAGAGTAACTTCATGGTGGATCCATCCAATTGCTCACTTGATCGCGGCACAAGCCTCACTTCTAGAGTATCATCATGGTGGATACACCCAATCACTCACTTACTCAATCATGGCACCAGCCCCACTTCTAGAGTAACTTCATGGTGGATCCCTCCAATCACTCAATCGATCGTGGCACCAGCCCCACTTCTAGAGTAACTTCATGGTGGATCCCTCCAATCGCTCACCCGATCGCGGTACCAGCCCCACTTCTAGAGTAACTTCATGGTGGATCCATCCAATTGCTCACTTGATCGCGGCACCAGCCCCACTTCTAGAGTAACTTCATGGTGGATCCGTCCAATCGCTTACCCGATCGCGGCACCAGCCCCACTTCTAGAGTATCTTCACTTCTTAAAATCTTTCACGGTTTGGAGGTCTTATTTCTAACTCAATCACAACATCAACATCACTTCTAGAATAAGTTCATGATGAATGTTACTAGAATCATTGATGCCAGGCAAGAAAAAGACCCCTTTGGCACCCACCCTCTGCCAAGGGCCCAGCTTTATTGATTTTTGTATCCCCAAATCACCTTTCCTGAATAATTGCATTAATTCAACAGCAACACAGCTCCTCATTTGGCATCCAAATCTTCACTCCATTGTAGCTCCCGCCAGACTTGAGGACTAATGTTTAAGGTTTAAATGTCCTATTGCTCACTCCCTCCCTTCTAGAGTAACTTCATGGTGGATCATCCAATCACTCAATCGATCGTGGCACCAGCCTCACTTCTAGAGCAACATCATAGTGGATTCTATAAGGGCACCGATGTCACTGCTAGAGTTCATTTAACAGTGTACAGTGCTGGTTCAGTACCCACATAGGGCAACGACCCTTTGTGTTGGTGACCAAGGAGGCTCAGATAAGCTTTAAACTCTCCTATGGAGATGGAGGCCAAACAAAGCCTTTCTGCTGGTGCCACCCCTGCTTAGGTCAATAAAAGGCGCTCACATTGTTTAGTGCCAGCAGAAACCATTCTGAAACATAGGCACTCGGCTGCAGGGCCTTTTAGTAAGCGACTCAAAAACAATAAGGAACATTATTATTGTTAGTACACTTTTATAAATACTTGTCCTAACATAGTATTGTACTGATCTCCCTAAATATATCTGTGTGGCCAAAATTGTCAGCAAGTTTGTGTTTTGCTGTTTTGTCTGGTAAGACTCCTTTTTAACACACTCACCCAAAAGTGATTATCAATATATTTGTTGAACAGCTCCCACATTCAAACCGCTACCTGTGTTTTCCCAATAGATATTCTGTTAATATGAGGAAAATAGTGTGTTAAGAGGTGGTGAGGTGGGTAGTGCAGCGGGTTAATGTACCGTACACTGGACTTCAAACCATGACATTATCGGCACCCAATCATTGGTTCAAAGACTTCCACCCGCCCGGGCACCCGTAGGGCGCCCTATTCAGGTTGTGTTAGAAGCAATGCTTTTCTGCAAAGCCTTCAACATCAAGGTGTTTGGGTCACTCATTCTAGAGGTGGCCAGCTGCAGGAACAGGGTTACAGTAGAGGGAAAACGTTTAAATGACCTCAGGGGGAAATCTCATCTCTCCCCCCTGATCCCCACCAATATCTGTCACGCAAACCTGAAATCTAGTGCATAGTTAATCTAGAGTTTTGGGTACTAGGTTTTGTTTACCCATATACCTTTATTGTAACCTGCTATTTTTAACCCTGTAAGTTGTAAGGGCGTGCATGTCCATCCATAATACGCCCTGCTCGTTTCTACACTGTTCTTTGCTTCTACGCATAGCTGTGCGCCTGGAGATAGTGGTTGCGGTGGTTGCGTTGGAGGTGTGCCCCCACCCACAACGTGATACTAGTCCCTGGGGAGATACGTGGGTATTCCCGGGTCATACACCTTGGTCCAGGTCTCAAGTAGGCAATGCCACTTTAGATTAGACTCTGTCACCACATCCCCACGAAGGGCCTGCACATCGTGGCCCTCTTTGGAAGTGGTCAGCACTGAGAACAACAGAGAAAAGCCTGCCAAGGCTGCGCAACCCCATTGCAGCATCACGACTGCATTGGCTGTGTCGCGTGGCTGGATCAGTCGAAGGCATCTGAAGGATGCACGTGATTGTCAAGATGGCAACCGAGCCAGTCCGTGTAGCCATGCGGTGCTGCAGATATGAATTCCAAACAGGTGCAATTAGTAGTTCAAAGCTGCTGCTCCAAACCCGTCACAGTTTAAATAATCAAATGCAGGTGTATCCACTCACAAGTAGGGGTGTACCGAACTTCGGCTTCGGGTAAGTATTCGGCCGAATTCCGGCTGAAAAAATGCTATTCGGCTCCAGCTGAATAGTTTCTTGCTATTCGGCTAATACCGAAAACTTTGACATTCTCATTTGAATAGAATGCAACATGAACTCAGAAAGGCAAATATAGACTTATGTTTACAAAACTGAAAAGAATTAGACCTATCACACAGCTGTAACATATCTCATATTGTAATCTGCTCTTTAGGGCATGTTTTGTTACAGATTCTTAGTCAAAAAAGGTGTTCATCTTTTATACTTAGCCTGCAACAACACAGGAACATCTTTTCTTTTGGCGAATGTTCAAATACAATGTGCACTTTTTTTCAGTTGGAAAAAACAAACTGAAAGAAATGTGCATAGATACTTTCAGTTCCTGTCATGTCACTTCCCGATGAGTATGTCATAGATCCCCCTTATCTTTATTTAAGGACTGGAGGCCAGAATTTAACATTATCTGATATTTTATCAGGAAATTATAAGTTGCATATGTTTGTGTATTGATGAGAAAGAGTGGCTAGGATAAGTGAAAAGTGAGCAGCATTTGTTTGGGTGGGATGACTAGTTGTGAGATGGAGTTCAGACTTTTCAGATTTCCTCTTGACTTGTGTCCTGCATGAGCCGACATGAACCATTTTATATATTTCTATGTGAGCTGAAAAGAAGTTTAGAAACTCGACCGCATCGACTTTGCAATTGGATAGGGAATGCAAAGCATCTGATTCATAAAGGCAGTTCTTTTGCATTTGTGAAGCCTCCTACTTTAACTGGCACTGAATATGCAACAATCTTCTGTACATGTGGTCCCTTCATTTTGGTTAAATCTGCTTTATTACTGGCTTTTATACTTTAAATAAAGATGCTACATTAATTACAATGAAGAGAAATAAAAGTAAAGAAAAGTAGAGAGGAAGTGCAAGAGCAGAAGACAGAGGTGGCACGACAGAGGCGAGAGGAGGCTGAAAGATGTTAGAAGAGAGTAGAGAGGAAGTGCAGGAGTAGAGGACAGAGGTGGCACGACAGAGGCGAGAGGAGGCTGAAAGACATTAGAAGAGAGTAGAGAGGAAGTGCAAGAGCAGAGGACAGAGGTGGCACGACAGAGGCGAGAGGAGGCTGAAAGATGTTAGAAGAGAGTAGAGAGGAAGTGCAAGAGCACAGGACAGAGGAGGCATGATAGAGGAGAGAGGAAGCTGAAATAGGTTAGAAGAGTAGAAGAAAGAGGAGGCAAGACAGAGAAGAGAGGAGGCTGAAAGGCATTAGAAGAGAGTAGAGAGGAAGTGCAAGAGCAGAAGACAGAGGTGGCACGACAGAGGCGAGAGGAGGCTGAAAGATGTTAGAAGAGAGTAGAGAGGAAGTGCAGGAGTAGAGGACAGAGGTGGCACGACAGAGGCGAGAGGAGGCTGAAAGACATTAGAAGAGAGTAGAGAGGAAGTGCAAGAGCACAGGACAGAGGAGGCATGATAGAGGAGAGAGGAGGCTAAACTAGGTTAGAAGAGTAGAAGACAGAGGAGGCAAGACAGAGGAGAGAGGAGGCTGAACGACGTTAGAAGAGAGTAGAGAGGAAGTGCAAGAGCACAGGACAGAGGAGGCATGATAGAGGAGAGAGGAAGCTGAAATAGGTTAGAAGAGTAGAAGACAGAGGAGGCAAGACAGAGGAGAGAGGAGGCTGAAAGACATTAGAAGAGAGTAGAGAGGAAGTGCAAGAGCACAGGACAGAGGAGGCATGATAGAGGAGAGAGGAAGCTGAAATAGGTTAGAAGAGTAGAAGACAGAGGAGGCAAGACAGAGGCGAGAGGAGGCTGAAAGATGTTAGAAGAGAGTAGAGAGGAAGTGCAGGAGTAGAGGACAGAGGTGGCACGACAGAGGCGAGAGGAGGCTGAAAGACATTAGAAGAGAGTAGAGAGGAAGTGCAAGAGCAGAGGACAGAGGTGGCACGACAGAGGCGAGAGGAGGCTGAAAGACGTTAGAAGAGAGTAGAGAGGAAGTGCAAGAGCACAGGACAGAGGAGGCATGATAGAGGAGAGAGGAGGCTAAACTAGGTTAGAAGAGTAGAAGACAGAGGAGGCAAGACAGAGGAGAGAGGAGGCTGAACGACGTTAGAAGAGAGTAGAGAGGAAGTGCAAGAGCACAGGACGGAGAAGGCATGATAGAGGAGAGAGGAAGCTGAAATAGGTTAGAAGAGTAGAAGACAGAGGAGGCAAGACAGAGGAGAGAGGAGGCTGAACGACGTTAGAAGAGAGTAGAGAGGAAGTGCAGGAGTAGAGGACAGAGGTGGCACGACAGAGGCGAGAGGAGGCTGAAAGATGTTAGAAGAGAGTAGAGAGGAAGTGCAGGAGTAGGACAGAGGTGGCACGACAGAGGCGAGAGGAGGCTGAAAGACATTAGAAGAGAGTAGAGAGGAAGTGCAAGAGCAGAGGACAGAGGTGGCACGACAGAGGAGAGAGGAAGCTGAAAGACGTTAGAAGAGAGTAGAGAGGAAGTGCAAGAGCACAGGACAGAGGAGGCATGATAGAGGAGAGAGGAAACTGAAATAGGTTAGAAGAGTAGAAGACAGAGGAGGCAAGACAGAGGAGAGAGGAGGCTGAAAGGCATTAGAAGAGTAGAGAGGGAGTGCAAGAGCACAGGACAGAGGGAGCACAACAGAGGAGAGAGGAGGCTGAAAGACGTGAGAAGAGTAGAGAAGAGGTCAGGGATGTCATTTAGGGGTCGCCAGAGGTCACAACTGCAACCTCTGAGGTCTCCCCTGTGACCTCTGTGGTCTCCCTTGTGACCTCTATTTTTTTTTCTTTTTTAAGTGTTTTATTTTTTCTAATGTTTTTGGTAATGCAAGCTTCTGGGCTGTGGGCAGCAACATGTGGCTCTTTACTTCTGGAGTGGCTGGCTTTCTTGTTCATGCCCCTTTAAAATAAGAAGAAAAATAAGAACAGGAGTGCCACAAGTCTAACACTTTCAGCACTGACCCTAAATAAGAAAGACTAGGAATACTAAATAATGTGTCTTTCTGGAATTCTATACAATAATTGCTAGACTCATTAAAGTTTTATTTCAGGCACACTTCAGGGGGCGAGTCATTGATTTAGTCTGTTCTTAAATGCCTCAACTCAGCCTTTCATCCTTCTGATGTCAATAAATGAGTACCAACACAGGTTGGGTGATAATGGGTGTATATTTTTTCTATATAAAGCGCTTAAGCGTAAGTGCCATATAATAACACAACATTATCATTTGGTCATGGACATCTGCTTGCATTCACAGTAATTTGGTAATATGGGCCTACACACACTGATCTTAACAATACATATGGCGATCCATTTTTGTATGAAATGTACATCACATTATAGTGATATCATAACCATATTTTTCGTAGTGTACAATGCTATGTGATGCCACTTCCTGTTTTGTCAACGGGTGAAAGATTGTGTTGCATCGTTTCCCGCAATATCACTTTGGGGTGGGGTCAATGACATCACTTCCTGTGATGTCATCAGGGGTCAAGGGTTGTGTGATGTCACTTCCGCTACCCCTGGCATTGTGGTGAAATGACGTCCCTGGAGAAGTGCACGAGCACAGGACAGAGGAGGCATGACAGAGGAGACAGGAGGCTGAAAGACATTCGAAGAGTAGAGAGGGAGTGCAAGAGCACAGGACAGAGGTGGCACGACAGAGGAGAGAGGAGGCTGAAAGAGGTTAGAAGAGTAGAGAGGAAGTGCAAGAGTAGAAGATAGAGGAGGCAAGACAGAGGAGAGAGGGGCCTGGAAGACATTAGAAGACTAGAGAGGAAGTGCAAGAGCAGAAGACAGAGGAGGCAAAACAGAGGAGAGAGGAGGCTGAAAGAGAGAGGAAGTATATAAGTGGTGAGAAAGGAAGTTATATCAAATAGAGCGGAGGCTGAAAGCTGGTGGAGGATGAGAGAGGAAGTGAACCCGTGGCGAAAGAGGAAGCTCCATGGAAGAGAGGGTAGGATGAGAAAATGTGGAGGAGAAGGGAGGCAGAGGTAAGGAGAAGTGGCAGAGAGAAATAGAGATAATGGAAGAGAGGAGATTGGTAGGGGGTGGCAAAATGATCAAATGTAGAAGAGGCACAGGGCGGTTTACACCAGGAAAATAATTATTATGAAGGAGGAAGCAGCTAGTAAACCTTAAAGGTGAGTGGGTGGAAAAAAGAACACTGAGAATAAGTTTAGAGGAGTGGATGAGGAGTTTGATGAGAACACAGAGAAGGAGGTGAGTGTAGGTGGCTTTCGGGAAAAGATCAAAGAAAAGAGGACTGAGGCAGTAATAAGGAGATTGAGGAAGAAAATGTTGCATGAGAGTTTGAGGGGCATGTCTAAGAAAAATGTGAAAGGAAGCAAGGAGAGGAGGTTGGAGACAGATCAATGAGAACATTGAAAATCGCAAGGAGAGGGGGTTGGAGACACATCAATGAGAACATTGAAAATCGCAAGGAGAGGGGGTTGGAGAAAGCATTAAGGAGATGGCTAAAGGAAATATCATGATGGAGGCTGGGAGAACCATCAGAGGAGAGATTGGAGGTTACATTACGAAGGTCAGTTAGGAAACAAAGTGATGGCGGCTGCAGGCAAGACAGAAAAGATAGAAGTTATGTGGAGGGGAAGGAGCAGGCAAGTCTTCTGTCTGTGAAGGGTGAACCTGGGCCGGTGGAGTGTCGAATATTTTCCAAATTGTCAAGGAAGTCCAGGTGCGTTCCCCCTGGAAACAAGAACATTGCGTCCTGTCAAGGTGGGAAGCGAGGGCATGGCTTTGGGGAGCAGAGTCAATCAGTGAGGTGGTGAAAACCTCAAGTCAAGTCTTTAGAGAAGCTAAGGTTAAACTCTTCTTCATGGAAATTCTATGATTTAGTCAACCACCACCACCCGCCCTACCTTCAACCCGCACTTGTCCTAACATGCAGGTGCACCAGCAAATGGAAACCTCCGAGAGGGCTCTTCCTGGACGAGAAGCTGAGGGCTGGAGTGGTATCAAGAGCCCATGCAGATAAGAAGGAAGTGTGTGAGGATCATTAAAACCTCCAAGACTATGAGTGACTGTCAAGTGAGGCCCTGTATCCAGAAGGAAGCCCGAGACAAAGGTCTGACAAGTTAAGTGACTTGACCCAAATAGAAGCCTTGTGCACTTGTGAAAGCTTACATTTAGCGTTTTCCACATTGTTCCCAGACCTGTGATTTTCCCTAATGAATAGATACTCACAGGATAACACAGGGACAAATAGCCCTGATACCTGAAAAGGGCATTATGGAAACAGGTAGACATTATTTAGCAATGTTTTGAAAACAAAACCAACTCGCACGAAAGGATCCACGCCAAAATCTAATTGGCTGTTGGCATAGCAGGCAGACATGGCTGCAAACGGCAAATCAATCACTCGGTCCCCTTGGACTTAATTAGTCTAAATTTACAATAGATGCCACCAATGAAGATATAACCAGTCACAAATCTTCTGTTAACGCGCTTCAAAAGCGAGCTTAATTGCAAGCCGCTAGGTTGCGCAGACATTGAAACTTGCATGTCTGTTCTTTTCCTGCAATTCTGGTCATTGATGTTTGTATTCCAGGGAAGAAAGCGGCTGCGGTGTGCGGCTACATAGACATCACAGCACGCGTGTCAGCAAATTCTTGGAGGCAATTTGCAAGAGCAGGTGTGCTAAGCAAAGTGTGTGTCTACGGAATATTGTATTTTTCATCAATGTCACACTCTAAGGGCCTGATTCATGGAATATCTCCCAGGTTCAAAGAAAGTGTGTTTGCACTGCTGAAAAGTGACATTGCACTGCCAACACAAACCCTGATTCATGGAACCGTGCAAAGTGTATTTTTGCAGTGCAAAGACCAAGCAAAGTCAGCGCATAATCATTTTTGAAGTACAAAAATGACTTTGCCCGCACGTTGCACAGCAAAAATACTCTTTGCACGGTTCCATAAATCAGGCTTTGTGTCGGCAGTGCAAAGTCACTTTTCAGCAGTGCAAAGTCACTTTTCAGCTGTGCAAATTCACTTTGAACCAGCCAAATATTCCATGAATCAGTCCCCAAATATCCGTCCACGCAACTATGCCTAAAACATGCTGTATGGAAAAAGAGAGGTCTTCTAACCCCAGACATACGTGCGAAGGGGATATGACATTTTAATGCTAAGAGAGCAAGAAATTGGAAATGCAAACTAATTGAACACATCTTTGCCTGAACACTGTTGCGTTGCTTCTGCAGCCTGCCGCGTAGAAAGAAAAAAGAGCAAATAAAAATAACAATGTACACAAAATAAATGACCCTCAAAATAGCTCATTTAATAAAAGAGATCAAATGGAATATTCAAATGATTCTTCACATTTATAGTGGACCCCATGTCCCAGAATGCACCGAAATTGGAACAGAGGAAATAACCACAACCACCTGCACTCCGAATCACGCGGCCCCTTTTGTGAAGCAGGTTCACCAGGACATTGTGTCACTGAAAAGAGTATTTAGTTGTGTAACGGCCGCAGCACGCTCGCTATCACACCGTTTCCGGTCACCGCCTCCCGGCATACAAGGGGCCCGCGTACCCTGCGCGGGACTGAATGCTCCTTAACTCGGACAAGGTTTACACGCTTTGAGACCGCTACACTGGTGAAATATTCAAAATACAAGAATAATAATAATAATAGGTGGATCTTTTTCTAAAAACATGTGAAATCGGAGCAAAGTCCCAAGCACCGCCCTCTTGACACGGAAGCAGAAACAGCACCTGCTCTTGTTACCATATGGAATCTGCCAGCTACGGCACTGCCCTACATCGCAGCGACGGAGAGAAACCTTGAGGCTGAATCACACCGCGCTTTTTAATGGGAAAATCCCATCGAAAAATGATTTGTGAATTCGGCCCAATGTGTTTTAACGCTTCTTTTATTTAATTTGAAAACATAAATATTTTTGAAAAAAAAAAAATACATTTTACGCACTTAGTTTACTGGCAATCTCTCCTTTTTCTGCGGTCTACATCTCGTTGTGAAAAAGGAGGACAAAAAAACGCAACATGCTACATATAAAAAAAATGCTCACCATATATAAAACACAAAAGAAATACTTCAAAAGTCAAATAAAATGTAACGGACAATTCGAATATACAATTCTAAAGTTGCCATTGAAAAAACAAATATTATCCATAACATAGTAACATATATGTATGCTATTTGATTTTAGATAGAAATGTATTGAAAAAAATCTGAGATCTGAAAGTGAAAGAAAAAAAGGAAAAACAAACCGTGATTTTTTTGTTGTTGTTGTTTACTCTCAGTTTCGGTTCCAATATAAACCACTTTCTATTGGACTAACATAACATGACACGCCTGAAGCCCATCACCCTTTGCAGTCCCAGTGACCGCTTCATCAGATGGTCGCCTCTACTGCAGGATAGCGCATTGCCTTGGAAGCAAGAAGACACAGGTTCAATCCCCGGGTCCGCGCTCAGAAACCTCTGGGTATTAAGAGTGCTATAAATACCCCATTACCATTACAATAGCCACAGTGTAATATAACAGCCCCCCTGCACTTGCCTGTCTCCCCTTTCACTCTGTGGCTACCATCTGACAAAACAGTCTATGGGACATTGTACCACATCCAGCATGCAGTGCTCTGTCAGCCCAACAAACGCCAACAGGAATTTTTGAGATAGGACTACAATGTTCTTTACACCTTTGCAGCAAAATATGATGAGAGTGAAAAGCGATTAGGATGCTTGTCTTTTGAGGTGAAGCCAACACTGCTGGCCCCAAGTGTCACTGCTCTTAGCTAATTGGCTAACATAACAGAAGCAGGATGCCTGGGTGTTAGGTCCAGTCTGCAGAATGTTATGTGATTCCAGCCTTAATAATTGCAGCTCCTGTCCACCTTTCCAAGATGAGGAGTCCTGGGCCTACATCGGATATTCCAGCCCAGTTACGTACTTCACAGTACTAACACTTTACACATCACTAGAAGCTCACCTCCAACTCGGAGCCAGGATGCATTGTGGATGTGCACATGAGCTCATCTCGGCATCCTGGAGAGCTGTCTTTGTTTGGATGAAATATTTATTGCCAGAATAAATGCCTATTGTAGACCCAAGGCTCTGACCAACCTTGGCAACTACAACGCCAGGAACTGCAGCCGACCCTTAAAACAGGGGCTACAACTCCAACCAGTGAAAGACAGCCCTCAGTCCTGGGAAACATGGGTGCAATGCCACAGCTATGCTCCAAGGGAAATGCGCGTCCTGCTGGATGCATATCAGGATTACCAATGGAATTCGGAAGGAAAGGTCTGCCACAAAGATCACAGCCAACTGATTCCTAGAATGCCCTCTCCACCACCCCTCCCCACATACTCTGTCTTCCTTCTTCTCTCTCTGGTGTTACTTTCTCTGAAACCACCCCCACACACCCATTCATGCTGGGTACCCACAGGTGGTCTGTGGTGCCAAGTAGCATTAAGAGGCTTGTTTACCTTAATATCAGCACGTCTTCCTCCTTCCCTCTCTCTCCTTCTCTACATTTCTCTTTTTGTCTTTTTGACTCCGCCCATCTCACTCTCGCTCTTTCCTTCCCTCCACCCCCCTCATTTTTTCATCTCCACTCCTCTCCTCCCTCCTCTTCCTCACAAGTCTCCTGTTGTCTTCTTCCCCCTCTCTCATTCCCTCCATCTCCCTCTCTCCGTGTTACTCAATCCATCTCTCCTGCTCTTTCTTTCCCTCTCGCCTTCTCATTCCCATATTTTCTCATGCCCACCCATATCTCCTGTCCTGTTCTCTCCTTCCAATGTCTCCTGGTGCCTTCTTCCCCCTCTCTCATTCTCTACATCTCCCTCTCTCCTTGTTACTCCTTCAACCTCTCCTGCTCGTTCCTTCCCTTATAGTGTCATGTCCACCCAACTCTCCACTCCTGTGTCTCCTTCCCATGTTTCCTGGTGTCCTCTTGCGCCACTCTCATTCTCTACATCCCCTGCTCTCCTTTATACTCATTCCTTGTCTCCAGCTCTGTCTGTCCCTCTCTCCTTTTCATCCCTCGTTTTCTCATGTCCACCCATCTCTCCACTCTTGTTCTGTCTTTCTTTGTCCCCTGATGCCTGCTTCCTTCTCTCTCGATAACCCCATCTCTCCATTGTGTTCTCTCCTTACCACTCTGTGCCTCGTTTTACCTCATTCTCTCTCTCCCGTTCAGTGCTTCTCTCGCTCTGTTTCCACCTTCACTCTGTCTTTGCTCCCTCTCTCCATTGTTCTCCTTCAGCACTCACACTTGGCCTTAAGGAGTGGTCTACAAACGGTGGACTGCACCCCCCTTCTTCCCCCAGGGGAGCCCAGAGGATGAAAGAATGTCTAGGTTGGAGGGGGCTCCAGGTGCTTTTGACTGCTTTTATACAACATGTACACATGTATAGCTTGTGCGAGGGCCGGAAACCATGTTTTTACTCAAGGTGGTCCAGCACGAAGAAGATTGAATACCACTGCCTTATGGTGACGTAAATACAAAGCATGCCATCGTCACAACACATCCCACTCTGTCCTTCCAAATGTGTAAGACTGTCGTATGCAATAACTAATTTCACCGCCCCTCGCACCCTTTCAGCCTTAAAACTGGTTGCAGTACTTACATGGCACTGGAAGTCCTGGAAATCCAAACGGAACTAGATGTGCTCTCTCTGCAAAGTGCTGCGAGGTCCTGTTGGAGTGCTAGCAGCGCTAGTGTTCCCTCCTCTTGAGTTTCTACTGCACTGATCGCCAGACCCCTCGAAAGAGCTGCTGCTCTGTGCAAAATCATGTGCATGAAATATGATCAGAAAATAGGTTGAACACGTCGAAAGAAGTGTTTGTCTTAGAGTGGCTTGGTGCCACTAGGATGCTCCTATGAGATTGGCTTCTCTATGTTTTAACATTCCAAAGCAAGGCCTGATTTGAAAAAGCTTCTACTTAGTAGGTGAATGCAACTGCAGAAAATCCCGATAGCAGAAACCTTTCACTGCACACCGTAGAGACAAGGTACTAGGTTTACAGTCTCCAGCCATGCTTGTTTTTGATTTTTAAGTAAATGTAATTGCTACATGTGTATGTTTGTTGATGAGGGAAAGTCTCCTTGCTATCCCCATTAGATAGGCGGTGCACCGCCAGCCCCTAGGGAGAGCTTTAACCCAACCGGGTCAGGGTGTTCTTCCCACTAGGGACAGTCTTAGTGTGTCTTATGTGAAGTATACATGACTATCAGCTTTCTTAAAAAAAAAAATAATAATAACATATTCTCCTATGCCTGTTCTTTTGTGACAACACGTTTTAGAGTTGTTCAGAGGTACTGCTCAGTGCTGATATTTAGAGAATGTGATTATAACAGGTGTGAGGGGGTGGGGGACCAGTGAGTCACTCAGTGGGCTCCTACCTAGTCCACCCTCATGCAGGTAGGTGGAGGCACAATTGCCATGAGTCAGACAGGCAGGTCCTGCAACGGGGGGCGGGGGGGCGGGGGGGATTCATTTAAATGGTGGGTGGCTTGTGCCGTACCACGCTCCTGTTTACCACTGGTAGCACATTTCTCTGATAACTGTGGGGGGCATACGAAGAAGAAGCAGAGAAGTGGGGTTACTTATTCCAATTGTGAAGAAATACAGAACTTTGGCTGTCAGCATGGACCGGCAGACCGGTGGGTAAAAGAGCTGTGTAAGGGCTATCTCCGAGGCGCGGTGCCAGTCCCAGTTTCCAGTCTCATGATCCGGCCCAGATCTACAGACCCGATGGATGAAAGATACCGGATAACCATTTACTGGTCAGGTCTCTCGGTTTCTCGCTCCCTTTCCACCTATTTCTCTCTGTCTCGTTCACTCTGTGTGCCTATGTCTCTCTCTCTCTCTCTCTCTCTCTCTCTCTCTCTCTCTCTCTCCCTCTTTCGTTCTCTCTCTCTCTCTCTCTCTCTCTCTCTCTCTCTCTCTCCCCCTCTTTCGTTCTCTCACTCTCTCTCCCGCTTTCTCTCTGTGGGCGGGAGGCACTTGAAAGGTGCACATTTGCTGGACCCATCTGAGTCATTAATAATGGAAGCACGACCAGGGAAACACACACATATCTTGCAGGATGAGGGCAGCAGGCAGCGTCTTGTTTTGGTTAGCAGCAGAATGACTACAGCAGTTATAGAGGCATCCCCCAAGGTGGAGAGTGGCCTGGATTTTTGAGACAAACATTGTTATTGTTTGTCCTGCAGGAATGTTGCCAACACACTGAGGAGCTCACGTTGCACATGGTGCTCCAGTGAGTAATATGGACTCGGGGGCCGTTAAGTGTTGACATGTCAGTACGCGGCGCCCCACTGCCAAATGTTCATAATTTAAACAACAGAGTGCAAACCTGCAAGGCAAAAGGCGGTGTACACGTCACTGTGCAAAGCGATTAAATACAATTACAATTATACATTGCACGGCATGATAGCATGCCGGGTAGCATTTACTTTTAATTGTGAGTGCTGCTTGGAATGCTCGCATGGCAGGCAGAGCTCACAATTACAATTAAACCCATCCCAACATGTTTGCACGGGGGAATAGTTTTCATTCCAGTTGTGAACACTGGCTACCATGAGTGCATGTTAAGCAGCGTTGTATCATTACAAATAAACCCTGCACATCGTCCAAGCATGTTGGGCAACGTTTATTTGTAATAATTGCATGTGCTGCCTGCTATGCGAGCATGTCAGGCTGAAGCATTTGTATGGTGGAGATGAAGGAAGTTGGTGGAAACACAAGCTGCGTTCCACCCCTCCTCTACACCGTACAAATGATTGAATATGTGGCGTGCCGTGAAAGGTGTTAAGGCCTTACTCAAGCCTTTTACACGTTTCTTTCACGTTACGCCACACACCAACATGAACTGCTGAGTGTGTATTGTCTATCCAGGCGGAAGATAGAGTCTGCAACTTCATTTGCTATTTGTATTGTTAATGACTAGTGTTTATATATATACTACAACACACGTGCAGGCTTAACAGCACTTCTGAGAATACAGTGGCCAAATACAAAATTAAACATTGCCAGTGTGCTCACTGAAAAACACAAATAAAAGTATATAATTGCTTATAATCAGAGGGGACCCTTTTCAAGAAGGAGGGACATTTGAAGAGACAGAATAGTGAGTATTATCACCAAATGGAGCATTGCTTAAAAGAAAAAAAATGTATATTCGCTTACATTGTAAACAGTCTCCTTAAAATGGGAAAAAGCTCCTTGAAAAGGATCACTTTGCGCATGTATTGTAGTTATAAGAAAAACATTGAACATGTAAACATGTCTTACTGCGTAAAGCCTGTTATTAAATCCATAACTACCATCTGAATTATGTTGTGGTGGGAGGTCCAATGCACAAGATGGACAGTCAGGTAAACACCTATGGTTCTCTTTCAAAGTAGCCCTATGAGAAAAGGTATGGGACACACATTGCATCAATGAGGGTTCCGAGCTGCT
Source organism: Ambystoma mexicanum (assembly GCF_040938575.1). Taxonomy (NCBI): domain Eukaryota; kingdom Metazoa; phylum Chordata; class Amphibia; order Caudata; family Ambystomatidae; genus Ambystoma; species Ambystoma mexicanum. Next base: position 64,506,388 of record NC_090934.1, read on the forward strand.
TTGCATACAAACAAAGAGTTGCATCTTATTAAAGGTTTGCTGGATCAGAATTTTCCACGAGGAGAACCTAAGAGGTGAAGCCAGTGCACAGACATGCATAGAGTATTAACTATAGACAGAGTGGTATAGCGGTGGAATTCATCGTGGCTGTTCACAAAGACTTCAGGTTGCATAGATGCTCTCCAAAAGGGTGGTACATTGGAGAGCAGAACAGAAAAAAAATATATGCATTTATGTGAATGTATTCATGGCCCCATTGTCTTCCTAAACCAAACATTTGAACTCAGTTAAACTGATCTGAGCGTGTTCCTAGGCTATGGGATTACTATAGAGAAAAAGGGTCTCTTTACAAGTTATGTGGTATCATCAAGGTAAATCCAGCGGGATACCACCAAACGGAATTACCATTACCGGCACTAGGTCTGCCGGCATTACCGACAGATTTCAAGTACCTGTAAGGTTAGTTAATGCTCTTTCCATGGAATCCTCTAAGACTCCATGAGGGGGATTGCTGGTTTTACCAGCACCGGTAATAACAGAAGGATAGCTGAGGGACAACACGCTTGTCTTGGAAGCAAGACAATGCATAGCAACACAGGTTCGATCCTTGGTCTCGTGCTTAGAAACTGGTCTCCTGTATGAAGAATAATTATAATTTATAAAAAATGGGTGCAATTTTGGGTGGCAGGATGGTGCCCATTTTTCCAGGCATTCATGTCTACCTTTGATCACTACACTCGATTCGTGTCGATTTATAAAATCGCAATACATAGACATTGCCAACACAATGATCGCAAATATATCCTGCCAGACATTGATACTCAATCACGGATGGTCGACATCCTCGATTGTGATTAAAATCAATTAGATATTTGCGACTCTTCGGTGCGATTCTGACACTCGCGCTTCTATGATTCATTAATATGAGGTGTCTATATTTGATGACATAGAAGTGTAAACAGCTGAAACTAGCACTGACACCCTGCCTTCTGCAATAGTGTTATTCTGGAGCTTGCGATTAATTGAGAATCTATTGGATCGATCCCTGCAAATTCTTCCCTGACATCAGGGTCAAGCACTCTGATATGCCGATGAGCATAGTCCGCATTCTAGAAATCTTAGAAAAAATACCTAGCATTCAGCAAAGGGATCACAATATCACTGATATCAATGGTTTCGATCACTATCTGTTGTATTAGGAGTGGGGACGTGTACTCTGACAGTGACAACTATGATGTATGTATCATTTTTCTCATTTCTTACATTATCACATTTGCAAGGCATTGCTAATCCCAAGAAGCAGAATAGGTTTGGTCTCTATCTTCTTTTTAGTTAATTAATTTGCTCAAAAACAGGAATTTATCTACAAGACAGGCCAAGGGCCGGATTATCAAAGATGTACACTTCTGCAAAACAGCAGAGCCAAAGACGTTAGCACCAATTTTGCTGCAATGTTAACAGAGAATGGTGCAAAAGGTTTTAGTCCCAATCAGTATTATCTAAGCATGTTTTCCGCAGGTTAAATTGGAGCAGGCTATTTTATTTACTATGTGTGCTGTGTAACATGGAAAGAAATGTAGAAAATACCTTTTGTTGTATGTTATGCAGCAAACATAATACAGAAAAACCGCTTGATTCATATTTGCGCACATGTGAACTTGTTTAGATAATATGGATTGGGAAATGATCAAAGCATGTGCTTATTTGTTAATACTGGGGCAGATGTTAGATAATCTGGCCCCAGAAGTATATGAAAAGAAAAAAAAAAAACTCTAGGGACCCGAGTATCTTACATTTGCCCCAGTGCTAAAAATGAAGTCTATGCTTTGATAAAAGAAAATGGAGAAAAACGATTTTTTCAAAATCTACATGATCTAAACATGTTTACAGTAGGGCACACATTAATCAGATGGTGGCATTGTACTGTGTTTCCTGCATAACATAAAACAAACGTGTTAACTATGTGTCTGTTTATGTTACACTGCAAACATAGCAAATAAGACAGCCTGCTTCAATTGTACCAGGTGAAATGATGGTTTAGATAACACTGCTTGGGGCTATACCTGTTTGCTCTGTTCAAATTATCTAAGCAGCAAAATTGGTGCTAAATTTGTTTTGCTCGTCCTTTTTGCAGACGTTGTAATCCCTATTGTCAATGGGCCTCATTACGAGGTTGGCAGTAACCCGTAACACTGAATCCGGTGACTTACTATCAAGGGCCACCACAAAATACCAGTCCCGGTGGCGCCGGAAGTCAGGTGCAGGATTTTGCAAGTCCCCATTCCCATGGAGTCATAGGATTGGGGACTTGGAAGCACCACCACTGTTGCTGGCGGTGTCAGTGCTACCATGGCAACTATGCCTGCCGGCAGGATCAGACATGTCAGGCGCAGCGGTCCCGGCAGGCAGACTCGTAGTGTGGTGGTCTGGAAACAAGGGTGCCGGCGAGCTTACCGGCATCCTTTTTTCCGGACCACCAAACTTGTAATTAGGCACAATGTGCCTTATCTGGAAAACCTACATTCGGCTCATCTCCATTGTGAGGGCTTTTGTTGAAACATCAGCAGCACCCATCCTGCATTTGGGTTTGGTCATAGGCAAGAGGTTTGGATTCCGCTAGGCAGAGGTGTTTTCCCTATTTCATATAAATAGCATGACATGCTCCTATAGTGCAATTTTCTACACAAGTGCCCAAAAGAATTACTATTATGTTACTACTGATCTTTACCTTTTCTTTACACAACAAAACAATAATAACATGTCACTAGAAGTCTTTGCATTTTATATTTATAAACAAAAGGAAGAAAAGAAAACATGAGACAAGCCAGAGACTTTAAATGAAGGCTGTGATGCTGCCTTGGTTACAAGAAAGTGGCTGAAGTCACGTGTGGCTTAGAAGTTGTGGAAAAGCAGGGGCTGCTTGATGTCTGTCAACCCATCGGTTCACAGGCAGAACCACCTACAGGCAACAAAAAATGTGCCTAACATGCAGGTGATTTGCAATCAACCCATTACTTTTAAGACAACTGCTCTTCCAGGCAGAAATTGCTGTTTTAAATACCCTTAACTTGACAAGAATTTAGATATACCAGAGAACGAGCTATTATGGTACTAGCATATGGAAAACAGGAACATGAAACTCCCATCTGGACAAAAATGTATCAGTGCCCTTGTCACACAGCACACAGAAACAACACAGCACACAGAACCAGGGTATTTCCGAGCCGCACAGATCACGGCAGCAGAACTCCTATCTTGCATTGTGCCTCTCTTCCCACTAATGTAACAACCCCCTGTCTCTTTCAGATCTGCCAGGGCACCTGGACTCCGAGCACATGGTCGAGGTACACGGTGTACATTCCTGTAACATAACATATATGTATGCCTCTAAAATGCTAGACAGAAAGGCCACGCCCACCTATACCTTCTATGTCAATAATGTTCTCCTACTGTTGGATAGCACCACCTTTCTGAGCTAAAACTAAACAGCATTGGCAAAGCCAATAGTGTTGGCTTTTGTGTGGGCACAGGATACCCATTCTATGGGCAATGCCACAAAGGTACTGTCTGATCATAAGATGGCAAAAGCTGGCACATCGTGGCAGAACTTAGACATATTATGGCAATGTCCGGCAAATGCCTATACAAGAGCCAGAGTTGTTGGTTTTGCCAATGTGTGTTTAAAAAAAAAAAGGAAATAAAAATAAAAATCAGAGCTAGACACACATCGTTTATAAATGAAGTGGCTGAAGGCACACTTGATAAGGACAGTTTTAGTACCTCGGGAGCTGGTGTCGCTGGTCTACCCATGCAATTAAGCCATTCCCTCTCAGAGAACGGCTGACAAAGCACAGAGCTAACTCGGGGACTTCCCAGGTGTGTGTTCTAGGCAGGGAGGGGTTAGGGTTAAGTATGGGGGCCATCGGTGGGTAAATAACCAAACACCCACATGCTGTGTGTGTGTCCCTCCTCACATCTTGTCTCTCTCCTCTCTTCATTGCTCTTCAGCGCCACCTACAGGCCAACGTGTAAAAGACCGCGTGGTGCATTAGCAGGAAGGAACGCGATGGGGGAGCCCAGGAGAGCAGCGGAACGCCCGAGCAAGAGGTGTGCAGAGAATGCTGCCCACACGGCGGACGGGTGACTTCCTCAGCACGTCAGCACGGCGGCAGCTGCGGCTCAGATGTGTTCGCAAGTGTCATCACATGATTAATTAACTGTCACTCCACGGAGGAGGTGAATCCTTCTGTGTTCAAGGTCACGCACGTCGTGCTGCACGCTGCCAAGAAGACCTGCAGTCTGGAGGCGGGCGGCGACCCCCCCCCCCCCACCACTCCCGCCGCATCCATGCACTGGGCCGCAACAGAGGGGGTCTAATCTGCGGCGTCAGCCCCGCAATGCCCACTTAAGAGCGGCGCAGGGTTGGCAGGTGGTACTTGGAACACACCCCCACCCCCTCTAGAAAACGGTGTACATTTATATCTCCTTTCTGGGGTGCCAGTCGCCCCCTTCAAAGCTGCCATGAATCTTTTCAATAAATGAAAAATGCAGCGACCCGTCAATCACGCAGCGAGAAGGACTGGGGACGGCAGAATGGACGTGTGAATAGAATTCCGACCCTCCCCCACCCCGACCCTCACATCTCTCGCCCCCAGTGATGTGCAGCTGACAGTGCAAGCTCGACACACTGCAGTCTCAGCAGCTTGGCATCCTGGCTGCACAGCACACAGCCCTTCCTGTTCGAGTCCGACTTAATCCGACAGGCGCGAGTGTACTCCACGAGAGCCGCCAGCGTGATTGGGGAGTGATCCCCCCAGAGTTCTGCGGAAAAGGACACCGAAGGCCAGCCAGGGACACCCCAAGGATCTTCGGTAGCGACTTGCCTTCAGAGATTCAAACCATTTGGCAATGAGGCTCGAAATCATTCAAAGCGCCTGTTGCTCGCAAAGATGGGAGTATTTGATGGTTCAGCGCCGCTCAAAGGAAGCTCGGGGGCAGTAGGGGAGTCTAGGCTGCTGCGCCAGTACTAGGACCCCGTATACTTGCGGCTAGTGACATCATTACACGGGGGCGTCTCATCCAGGGACGCCTAATCCACCAAGGCGACCTGCACATTCCATGGGGGCTGTGCAGCAGTGCACATGATGCCCTGGCTATGTACCGTGCATACAATAGTGTCAGAAGTCTGCACCGAGTGCCAATGTATGACAGAATTCCAGTACTGTGAGCAATTCCACCATCCCCCGGGTGGCGGTGGGTTCACCTGGGCTTTTTTTGAAATGTTAAATGAATTTAAATGATGGTACATCAACCTCTGGAAAATGCGTGGGGCTAATCTGCACACATTTGTCTATGCTCACCGCACAACATACACATAGACCCGTGTACTCTGGGTGGACCCAGACTACAGGCACAGTTCTCCTCATCATATTTAGTTGGGATCTGACAGGTGGAGTACACAATGCATCTCAGAAGGGGGTGGGCAAAAACCTTCCTCCTGCCATGGCCAGCCTAATTACCTATCAAAGGTTCCATGGATCAGCTTTATAAGCGTGTTTACCTTCTGCAGATGGTGGCAGCAATTAACATAATCAACATACTAAAAGAGTATACTTCAAACAAGTCCACATGAGGCCTGGCTGCAGAGGTTGTCAAAAGACAGGAAACCCCAACAACCTTTAATTTGCACTGTGTCAACCTGAAGCCAGCTCCCGGCTTTCAGTATCAAGGGCAGTGACCTGTCATGTCTGGGTCTATGGTTTACAAAAGTCATCCCCACAGGGGGACCCCATTCAGTAGGTACAAGTATGTATTTCAGCGGTGACCATAAGCCTGGTCTTGCCACAGCTTCAAGCGAGACCTGGCACTTTATTCAGGAACCACAGAGAACTCAATTTACCAGAGAGACCCTTTGATCCACAACAGACAGATAGATGGTTGGGACTTAGTATTACATGTTTTCACCCCTTTAACTTTTCTGTTGCAAAGCACTCTGGTTATGACCTCAAGCATACAGGAGATTGAAGGTGGGGACCCATGATTGGTTCATTGAGGTAGGCTTAACCTACACCAATCACTGTGGCACATTTGGCTTTAAAAGAGGACTGAGTCTCTCTTTTGGGCGGATCATCTGAAAACTTTGCAAGGGGTAAGAAAAAGAACGTATTTGGAGCTCGGATGAAGGTATAGTCTGCCTTACAGCTTCCGCCAGTGAAGGATGGCCAGGATTTCTAAATGGGAAGCAAGCTCCCTCCCCTAAACATTTCCCAGGGAACAGCGGGAGATACTGAATCCAGAAGACCCTCTAGCAGCTCCAGAACCAGTACCCAGCCACCACAAAGTGTGCCCTGCTAGGCTCTGCAGTAATCTTCCTATGAAGGGAAGTGCCAGGGAGTCTCTGAACCAAATCAGGGACAAGGCTGTTGCCTGCACCACTCTCCTCAGCGTTGGGCCGTCGGTCTTAAAGGATGACACAAGCTCAGTGAAGAAGCTAGTAAGGGGTGCATTGACAAGCATCAACCAGCATCAGCCTTAATGGCCATTTTCAAGCCAGTCCAGCCCCTCGAGCTGCAACCAACTGCACCAATGCCGGTTGTCACACCGCAGTCGCTAACTTCGTCCGAGATGCCTCAACCAGTGCTTCAGACCCACCAACCAGCACTGAGACATTGATTCCTGACCCCGAGCTGCTGTGTTAGCCAGCCTGCAGACAGCCATCCAGCCTCGCTTGCCGAGCTTTCATGGTTTGTGCTCCAAAACCCCTGAAACTTATGGGCCCACCCCAGTCACTGACCCCCATAAGCGCTTATCAAACCCCAAAGGAGTGTCCCAGCACCTCCTGGACTCAGTCCTGACGCCGTTGGTGCCAGGCTCATAAGATGGATTGAACTGCATGGGACTACTTACTCAGCCTAGTGAGGCTGAGCCTTTCTGCATACCCTGGGTGTGGCTGAGGGACTACTTTACTTGAAAGGCAGGGTGTGGTAAAGGGACTAGTTTACCTGGAACTACTTGCAAGGCTGTTTAAGCCACACCGTGCAGGCAGAACGCGCTTCGCGTTATTCTGCACTCCTGCAGCGTAACGCTCACCGTGTCTGCTCAATCCTCAAACTTCTACTGCCACGCCTGTTCTGAGATTTCCATCTATCAGTACCTGAAAGAAGAAAGAGAAGAGAACAGGAGCTACACAGCAACGAAGGCCTTACCTGCAGTTTTCATCCAATCGGTCACGCCTTCAGCTGATCTTCGGATCGCCGTCAATGCAGAGAAAAAGGCATCCGCGCAGGCATCCAATACTCACCACGGGGGTCTGCATTACTCTGGAATACGTTGGAGCGGTTCTTCCATTCGCCGTCCTGGAGCCGCGCCGCGCCTGCACAGAAGGAAAAGAAACAACAGGTTAGTCGCACACGAAAACGAACAGTTATTCAGACATTCAGCGCCACTCACTCGCGCTAATACTCACCTGAAGGGATCCTGCTCAGCATCCTAGGAAGAGTCAATTCTTCATCCAAACTCTGCACGAGACCGCGCCTGAAAGAAAAGACAAAACACGTTTAAATCTGGGGCAATAAAGACTTTGAGAACCTATACCAAGCATCCTTTGGCATAGAGACTTACCTGTTAAATCCAGATATTCCAGACTCTGCAACAGCCACACTGAACCAGTGAAGTAACTAGGTCCGGGGAAAGACTGTGCTTACTGCGCCCCTGCTAAAAAAAGACACGCAGGACGGAGAGCCAACCTCACAAAACTCCAAGGTGAGACAGAAGAGGAGCTGGGCATCAGGAGGTTAAAGGAGGTGGGACCTCTCCACCCCCGCTCAATAGCCAATATCTTGTTTCGACATTTCAGACAAAAGTCTCCTGGGGTGTCATCAAGGGAGAGGACATCATCATTCAAGCAGTGCTACACCAGTGCCAACATCATTCATGCGGCTATGTGCTATGCCCCCGTGGAGACTAGGTGAGCGTGACACAAACTACCTACCGCTTAATACCTGAACTTGTCGCCTGTCTTGAACTCTGTCGCAGAAGCTGCAAAGCACCTTGAAACCAACTATACACTGTCAAGCACCAAGAACCTCTACCAGTACAAGGTACATTGTGATTGTTGCCCCATGGTCCTTCTCCAAAGAACCCTAGTGACGTTTTACCACCCATTGCTCCCTTTGTGTTAAAACCAAATATCCTTTAACTATTGTGATTAACTACTGTACTGACTACCCTCCTGTCAGTACCCAGAGTGCATCCCCTTTCCTTATGTCAAATTGTCCTCTGCATTCCTTTACAGGGTTGGTTGTATTTTTCAGTGTGATCAAACTATCTGTTGTGATAATAATAAAGCAGATATGTTTATACATCCTTAACTGGAGAGCCCATTTTATCATTGGGTAATAATTGTATTTTCACTGTGTTGCAACTAACCAACGATCCACGACCTTGCAGAGATAAGCCTGCCTTTCTGCCCATGTTACCAAAATTGTACAAGGAGGTTTGTAGTTTGCTTGTGATTCCAATCTGTTAGCATCCCTTCTGGTGTACTAGAGGTGTGGGGCTGATTGATGATTTAGAAACCAATATTCATCCCTGGACCACTGGTTCCCCGGAAGTTAATTCGTACCTATGCTGATGTTGGGGCGCATTTCGCAATGAGAGGCCCTGAAATGTTTAAAAAGAATGACTGTTCTAGGGATAGGAATGTAAGTGGGACAGCTGTCCCATTTAAAATAACATGTGCAGGGCTATCCCCCTCCTTCCTTCCTTCCTTTCTTCCCTCCTCTGCTAATCCCACAGTTGCTGTGATTGGTGGCTTGGACCCTTATGCATCCTCGGGGCCCCTGACCACTCACACCCAATCTCCCCAGCTTCTGTATACCTTCAGCACTTGCCTTGGCACACCCTTTGCACAACCTCCGCACTGGAAGCTTCCACGTTTCCACCCAACACGACTCCTGGCCGCACAGCACTTTTCAAACCTCTGTGGCTCACCCACGAGCGTGTTCTGGATACTCACAAGGAATTGTAGGTTTGTCCGTTCCTTCCCCCACTGTATTTATTTTGTATATTCTAATTGTACCGCAATCCCATGTTCCCTCCCTGTGGTCCTCTGGGCACTTTGAAACAGAATGTATTTGCTGTATAAGTGTCTAACAAGCAAACAATAAACTCAACGAAACTAAGGGGCCACTATGTGTTTCCTGCAGAGCAGGGCCCTGGGTTCCTACTGAAACTTCAGGAACATTGGCATGGTCCTGAGTGCCCCCATGGCAGCGTTCCAGTTGGCTGGAGCAGACATAGAAAGCGGAGGCCTATTTACTTGTTTTCTCATTGCGTGCCAGTTTAGCCACACGCTTTGTAATGGTCTGGTTCCAAGAGGAGCATTTCCCATCTGAAGCCACATGTTTGTGGGCAGGTAGGCCACCATTTAGGCAGTAGTTCCCTTGCAACTGATGTAGGCAGTTTTGAAGTATGGCCTGACTGTGATGGGTAGCCAGTGTACTTCTCCTAGGATGGAAGAGATGAGGCCATATTTCTTAGTTTCTGGAGCGCGTAAATGTGTGGAGATTGGCCAGTGGTAGCAAGTGCGATCTTGGACAGAAGCCTGATATTTAAACATTCCTCCCCTCTCTCTCTCCCACTACCCATGCACAGCACTGCTTCAGAACAAAACTCACAATGAACAACAGCACCAACGGCAAAGCAGGAGAGAATCAAGAACATTACATTGGTCCAACTTCCAGCTAATCTTGAGTGGCTTACGTCCTCAATGGACAGCCACTTACTAGAAATACAAATAATGAGATGTTATATAAATATATTGATTGACTCAGGACCATGCCCAACATCTGACCCAGAACAATCCCTATGGAGGTTCAGACCAGAACTCATACTACTGGGCTACTGCTAAATGACGCTGGCATGAATGCCGGCTACCCACGCCCAGCACAGCTCTCTGCTGCTCTCGAGCTACGTCCACGCTTTAAACAATTCAATATAATAGAGGTGTATTTTATGTATGCCAATGCTTGCCTGCATGGGGAAGTGCTGATAGGAATCTGGAATCTGTTGACTTTATCAGGAGATGTTAGTGCACTAACAAAGAAATAACAAATAAGTAGTGAGAATGTGGTGATCAACCTCTCTAGCAAACTGCTTACAAGTGGCCAATTGAACATCCTCAACCGGGGAGTGTCTTTTGAGCCCACCTGTAACGCATCTCTGTTTGAAGAGAAAGTTTGCCTACACAGAGTCCTCAAGAAGGGGGGATTAAACATCTTTTTTAAAACCCAAGCCACTATAGAATCACCATTATCAATGGATGATAGTTTTGAAATGCGCCCAAAGAGTGAATTCGACGACCAGGTACAAAATACCATCCTTAACTTATTTGAAAAACGTGTCCTGTCTGATCTCAGTAGGATCAATTACCAGAGACCATCCCCCTTTAACATTTAGAATTGTCAGCTTGAACACTTTGAAACGTTGGCACAGGATGAGGAACTTACCATCAAACCGGCGGATAAGGGAGGAGCTATTATTGTGATGGACACCTCCCATTATACCAACAGGTGCTTAGAACTACTCAATGATGAATCTACCTACATTGAACTAGATACAGACCCACTCAGTGAGATAAAGGTCCTCATTGAGAAGACAGTGGAGAGAGCCCTTGAAAATGATTAGATTAGCAACAAAACCTACCAATTTCTGATTAATCGGCATCCAATAACCCCTGTTTTCTACAGTTTATCCACGATCCACAAGGATCGAATAAACCCTCCATTGAGACCCATAGTAGCTGGAACAGAGAGTATCTTTGAACCCCTGGCAATCAATGTAGACCGACTGCTACAGCCTCTGATTTGAGATATCCCAAGTTATTTTAAAGACACCACAGACTTCCTTAACTGCCAGAAAGATATATTGGCACTCAGTTCTGAGTGCACTCTATTTAGCCTAGATGTTTGTACACGTCAATCCCCCACGAGGAGGGGTTGGAGGCAATAGAATGGCTTTTGTTAAACTCATCTGAACTTAGAGGAAATGTTCAATTCATCCTCTAGTTATTAAATTTGTATTATTCAACAACTACCTCTGGTTTCAGGGCAAGTATTACATACAGGCATCCGGTACATCCATGGAGTCAGTGATGGCCCCTGCACATGCAAATGCTTTTATGTATACATTTGAAAAACAATATGTTCTTGATCAACCCGAAGGGTCACTTAACATACCGATGTGGAAGAGGTTAATTGACAACATTTTTGGTGTCTGGTGTGGGCCTAAGGACGATGTATCAGCATTCCACACTTTTCTAAACACAGAACACTCCAGAATTAAAATCACCATCGAAGTTGGGTCTCCTTTACTTCACTTCTTGGATGCAAGCCCGGAGATGAGTGATGGTAACATTTGAACCACAGTCTACCATAAACCTACCAATGCTAACAATTTGCTCCACTACACAAGCTTTCACCCCAGAGCAATGCTTCAGAGTTTGCCATATAGTCGAATTCTCAGGTTGAAAAACATAGTATCAGACCCAGCAGGCCTAGACGCAGAATGCTCTACACTGGTGGAGAAATTCAGAGAAAGGGGTTACCCCAAAGAAGTTTTAAATGAAGCTAAATTAATCCCTAAAAACAAAAGCAAGGAAGTGCCTTTGCTGTTCATCTCCCAATTCTCAAAACAGAGCTTCCAGATCAGTAAGGCCATTAAAAAAACATCGGGGCATTCTTCACAATGATCCCATATGGTTTAAATTATTCCCAAAAGCCCCATTGATGGCCTTTAAAAGAGGGAGCAACCTGAGAGATAGGTTGGTAAGGGCTGAAAAACCCTCTAAGGAAAAGCAACTGCTCCTTAAAACTCGAGAGAAGGGAACATTCCCATGTCTTTGCTGCACTCATGGCAACACCATCATAAAGGGGGACGCAATCTCCCATCCACAGACTGGAAAAAAGATCAAGTTGATGGATTTTTCAACCTGCCTCTCACCCGGTGTGATTAATGCAATAAAATGCCCCTTTGGGAAACTATACATTGGGCAGACAATGCAACCTGTAAAAGAGCGGTGGACGGAGCATACATCGACCATGAGATGTAATAGCTCCAGATCTCCGGTGGCCAGACACTTCTCTGAGCAACACCACACCGTAGCACAACTGAAGTTTCAAGTACTGGAGGTAGGGAAGCGCCCACAGAGGGAGGGCAATTACCAATCCCTGCTTCTAAAGAGAGAGATGTACTGGGTCCACTTACTTGACACTGTTCGGTCTAAGAGTTTGAATAAAGACTGTTCCTTGAACTGTTTTATATAGTACTTTTCATTCTCGGGTAACTATATGAAATATACCCACTTGTTGGTTATCTTTCCACCCACTGATTTGGCACTGCACATTTAAAGGGCTGGAGTGAAGATTGCCTGCTGAATTGCTTTATAAAACACGTGCCATCTCTATGGAACTATTAGAACTAGAATTTTGTGAAGTGAATCCACACGTGCGGTTTCCATATGTCCTTATTTGGAAGTAATTGACTATACGTCAAAGAGGCATCTTGAACATGCAAAACCAGTTACATCATGCATCAAATGTATTTCATGGAACATGCTTTTAATGAATGCATGACTGGAATGCAGTCTAATATGAGATTACCAAGGCTTGATGCTATCTATGTAATGAGAATGCGAAATAGCTTGGCTAATAGACATGCGAGACATCTAGATTGTTGACCGTTTGCATACATTTTAGTACATTTTGATAAAGAATGGGGAACTCACTATTTCAATGAATACTTGTCCACAAAAAACATCTTTTTTGTAAATAAATCTTTGGTCAACCTTTTCGGTGTCTCATCGATACTGAGATTTATAATTAATATGAAGTAGATGATAAGTGTGAACGTGTAGAGCAACACATAGTGGAATGGGTAACATTGAGGGCATGGATATGAGGAGGAGATGGTGAACAGGTTGTAGAAGGCACCCCAGTAAGTCCTTTGGCGATGAATTAGCAATTCTGAGATTATGAACCAATTCAAAATGGCAGGCGTCACAAGCATACAGCGAGTGCTGTTGGTAGGGTGACAGACGCCATTGACCACGCTACACTGATTTAGCAGCGGATTCCTAATGATAAGGGTGAGCTACCTGTCTTTTGTGGATAAGGAGATTGTAGTTCCACGTAGGAGAATTGGCCATAGTGCAGGGTCAATAGAGTTTATTAAAATTACACATTGCATGATTCCTGCTGACATCAGGTGAACCGAGCCGGGAGCTTTTGATCTCTGTGGCGTTCCATTTCTGCTGAGTGAACAACATTGTCTGAATCGAACCACAGCAAGCTCCACTGAGGGGGTGAGTGTAGCCTAACTTCTAAATCACACTCTGTTTGAACTTAGCTCATCTCTCGAGCTTGTGATTACTTTGTGCAATATGCAAGACGATAACTATTGCTAAAATAGGTTTTAGACTTGCCTATGATTGCTGGAAATTATATATAACTAGGAGAGCTTATGTATACAATATTTATCGCCATTCTTTACAGTACGTGCTGAAATCGGGTGAAACGTGTCGGGTCAGATCGTGTACTCCGCGGTACTTCACATCTGCGGGGAGAAGGAGATTATCGCAATAGATTAGTGCCGAGCGCAACTACAGTAAGCGCCCATGACGGGAGGAGTGTAGATTAACTTTAATATGTCTCCCATTATTTTTGAACTCACTGCATCTTTCTAGTCCGTGATTATATTATAAACTATATTGGATTGTGGAATCTAGCTATTTGGCCGTCCATACATCACAGAGACCACCAGCAGGGTTCAATGTGAGCAGTGAACAGGAATTGCTAGCTGGACATCAGCGTATTTATACAGTTTTGTTATAACGATGTCCAGCCTCTTACAAGTTAATCATGTACTGTGCTAGGGTCGCGCCAGGTTCGTTCCTAATGTACATATTTTGTGCATGCGGTTTACTTTTTAATACATTTGCTAACAAACACTATTATTCTCTAGGTTTAACTTTACACTCTTTATACATTGCTTTAATACAGGTCAAACAGATGTTTAGCATGTCGTGTTTAGGTAGAGTTATATTTCTTGTATACTTGTAGGTTAACATCGCCGATTCAAGTAATCCCCTGATCCCGAGGTCAACAAAGGACAAGGTCTACATGACCCTAACATGTAGCCTGCAGGCAGGTTGGACATTAACTCTCCTACAGAGGTTGAAGAGGTTAAAGCAAGAACAAGAGAACACAGGTCGGCCATTTTAGGCCACAGGGTGACTTTGCGCGATAAACTAAAATGGCGGCTTTAACCTAAAATGGAGGCTTAATTCACTTAACGTTGCAACCTTGCAATACGGATTTCCTCGCAAAGCGACTGGGCATAGGCCAACATATACAATGAAGACGAGATAATACTATATCAGTTTTAACAGGATGGTAACGATTGCTATATATCAAATGTATTTGCACAACACTGTATAACCTGTAAGCACTCATAAATCGTCTCTTACATACAGGTGGTGGCTATTTTTAGCTATCTATCCGAAAACACGGATGATGAAGTTCCATGGGGTCTCTCTGGCTCTGATAATATTGAGCCAAGTCTGAGGAAAGGAATTGTATAGTGGCATAATTCCGCCCACGGACTCTATAATCGGCACATGAGCAAGATCGGTTTGGAATATCCAAATCCCTGGAGGTAGGGGATTCTGCATTGGTGTTACCGCATCCACAGGGACCTACTTTGATCGATTTAGCTCGAGAGGGAACTGAATGCTTTCTAATAGGGTCACATCCAGTTGGCTCCATGACGAAATGCTTTGAACATGTCCAATGAAACAAGGTATCCAACATGGCTTATTAAATGTATTGTTATATTAGATTGACTTCTAAGACAGAAAGTCATTTTTTGAATGAACATGAGACTGACATCTCCTTTTATATGATATTTTCTTTGCAGTCCGTAAGGCTCAAGAAGAAGGGGTGTTAACCTCGTAACGCGTCAGCCAAATGAGCGGATTTATATACTCTACTGTTTGATATTGATTGTAATTAAAACTTGAATTTTTCCTATACAAATTCAATGCATGCTTTTGTGACTAGTTGTGGAGAATTTCATATTATAATTTTGGCTGTTTTGTAAAGTATTTGAAAGTGTGCATGAGACAGGAGGACCCGACCCTGGGCTCTTCTTTTCTTATCTGTTGACTTTATAACAGAGCCTCTCGGTGGCAGACGGACTGTGCTACCACTCTGAAACTTGGAGCTCTATCTTGGAATTAGGAAATAATAAACACGCCACAGACTGCATGACAAGGTGGAAGCATTCAAAATGTGTTTTGATTTCTAATATAAATCTCTGCTTACTGTCATGGCCCGCGGTATCTCGTTGAAAACGACATTATGAATTATGATGAAATTGCTCGCGCATCACAGAGAGAACATTCTCCTGTGTGTCGTATCACAATCCGGGCAGATGGACCCCAGGTGTAATTGGAAGTGAATATTGAGTTAAAGGCCCGGAAGGAACGGAGCCGGTAACCATTAGACGGCGCGGTCATCAATTACAACATCTATCGAACGGAAATGCCCAAAGTTATTCGATTACAAAAGAGTTTCTTTATCAAGTTCTGCTGTGTTGAAATCTTTCAATGTTCTGGTAGCCCGAGCCTTATTAAATCTATCGGCCATGATGGCAGGGGGCAGTTCTCGTGCCAAGCATTAGCGTGTTTGGCATTTGAAAGATAATGTGATGTGGTCTTGTGGCATGCCTTGTAGCCATTGTAGCACCCTCATTCTACATGGCTCTCTAGGAAAGGATGTGGTTTTGGGGTGTTAGTGGGTAGAGCGGTAGACCGATGCAACACCTGAGCTGTTGATGAGTGCAGACCCGAAGTACCCGAGGCCAGCCTGCTGATGTGGCTGCATGTGGTTTGTGGTTGTGACACATGGGTATTGCATTCATCAAGAGAGAGGAGATCCTAAGATCAATTGGATGGAAGGGCTGCATATTGAAGAAAAGGGGCCTTTCTAGCACAAAGATCAAGCAGAGTGATGGGGCGTGGCCAGGAAATATGGTCCTCACGCACACAACACATCCAGTGTCCGTATAGTAGTGAACACGACTCTCACATCCCCTGGACAAGGCAATAGCACGGGTTGCAGCAGTGCAAACTTTCTTCAGAGACAAAAGCAATGGGAATACATTGGGATGCAACTGTGAAAACCTGCCTCCTATCTACCTTCAACGCTGCCTACCTAAATACTGTCTCTCCACTTATCTACCTCCAACCTTCTGCGAGTGAGTCAGTTCTCCAAGCAGAGATTTGGAGGGTGATGCTTATCCTCAGCGGGTGCCTCCCTCTGGAATAGCCTCACTGCCACCCTCCGCTTGATCCAGATATCCTTACATTCCAGAAACTCCTCAAGACTTTCCTCTTTGCCTCTTCCTTCTCCCTACCTCTACCCTGCTAACCCAGTTCTCTATGTTGCCCACTCTCCCTCCTCTTCCTTACAGCACGCTGATTGGCTGTCGGGTGTACCTCAGAGTCTCACTGGTCCCGGGTAACCCCGCCAGTCCTCTTTCGCACTTGCCACAGGGCCCTACACCCCACCCACACTCAATGCACTTTTGAAATTAACCCAAGAGAGAGGCTCTCTCTGCACTTACCACAGTCTCAACCGACCGGGTGCACTTGATCTCCCCCCGTGACCCTCTTTGCACTTGCTTGATCTTTACCCACCACGCCTGAAGATCGTATGTCTGTTCTCCCTTGTCTTCACCCCTTAATTTCACAGTTAGAACTGCAGAATCGCCTCCAGGCCTATATGCTGTCTCCCAAACTGTTAAATGTATTTTGTACTCACTTACTCTGCTTGTGCGGACTATTATCGTGTCAGAATTTCAAGGGTTCTGAGCGACTGTTTTTTCCCATGTTCCCACACTCCTTGAGCGCTTTGAAACACTTGCCTGTGTATAGGCGCTATATAAATAAACAATACCATACCTACCCTATAGACATGCAATGTGGTGAATAAGCAGCAGCCGCGCACATGTCTTCCACACTCAAACATTCAGAACAGGTCGGTACCTTAATGAACCAATCTTGGGTCCCCAAAAACAATCTTCTGTTATGCATGAGGTCAGGACCAGAGTTCTCTGCCACAGGACAGACAAGTGGGTGACAACATATACCTATGTCCCACGCATCTTTCTGTCTGTTGTAGATCAAAGTTTCTCTCTAGTCAACGGAGACCTCTGTGACTCTTCATTAAAGCATTGGTCTACCTTGAAGTTTGTGATGGGAATTGTAAGAGGATTCAATTCAGCACTACAGCTAAGTTAACGCCTAGTCTAGGATACTGAATGAAAACCCTTATTGATATATCTTTATGTCCAGTTCATGCGTTCTGGATGACTACCCCTATATAACACCCCTCTCTTGGAATCCCCCTGACCCCACTGAGCCAAGAAGTAGTTCTGTTTTGCAAGTTAAAAGGTTTATTTGATAATTTAAACAATAGATATATATATCACACTTTATAATAAATTAATAATTGAATATCACACTTAATCTGATATGATAAAGATTAACAACAGAGAATCTGGCACTAGCACACTTCTTTATAATCACTAAGGAGTTGAGATGAAATGGATAAGGTAGCACACTGGTAAATAAGTACAGAGTATAATGTGGTAGAGAATGATTTATAGGGTTCAAGGAAATGCAAGGTTGAATGAATGAAATGCAGTATAGAAAATGCTCAATATGATTTCAACAAACAATGTAATCACTTTTCTCTGGCAATCCCCGCCCCCCCTTGATGCAAGGCAAGGAAATGGAAGGAAAACACACAGTTCTCAGAAATGCAATCAAATGTGATTCAGTTCACCCCAGCAAGCTTATACTACAGAAGTTTAAAACACAGGCAAAATGCTTCTATATGTGCTGGCAATGAATTGAAAAATATGCTAAAATGCTTTTAATTCCCTGTAGAGGTTCAGGGTGAGTGGTATCTAGTTAATATTAGTCCAGGCTCACACTAGCAATGATGCAGGGATAGTTAGCAGGTTAAACGAATTTCTGGCAAATGGAAGCACTGAAGCGGCTGTTTTTACACGTGGAGAAATGTGCAAATCGCGGGAAAATTCGCGAATGCGCCGGGCGCTATTACAGAGGAACTACAAGGACTATCACTATCGTGTTGGGGTCCTAGGAAAGCCTAGGATCTCAGCTTCCAAATGAAAGTTACTGCAAGTCGCTAAGACAAACGGTCGCGGAGATATGAGCGATTTTGTGAAGGTCGTTTTTCAGATTTGAAATTTTAAAAGCTCAAAATGGCAAGTGACAGCTTTTACTAGAAATGACAGGTGACAGCTAGGAGGCAGTTCTACTTAGGTTAAATAGATTGAATTAGATGAATTTAAACTAAGAGCTTTGGTTTGGTACAGTTTTGCTAGGTACTCACACTATATTCTTGAATTAAATGGGCCTCGTCACGGATCTGGTCAGGTTTTTGGACTGGACTCCGGTTCAGCTTTCTGGTTCTGCTAACATGGGTCCGGGTCAGCTCTGCTCTCTCTCTCTGGTCTGGTCTCTAGTTTGGCTTTCTGGAGGTTGATGGAGGTAGAGTATGGATTTTCCGGCAGAGCTTCCAGCTGCAGATGGAATTGAAGGTCCCTATCTGTCCTGTCTGTCTGCTTTTATGTGTTTTTAGAGTGGGTGTGTATGCAGCATCACTAGACCCTACCCCTCTCCACTTGCCATTGGTCAAATTTCCATTTCTCACTTGATTGGAGAAGGAAATGTGAGTCAGAGCGATGTCATTTTATGGCTTGCAGAGAGGACACTCCCCTGTCAGATTGCACACATTCTATATTTGATAACAAAAGACATATTTCACAGTTACACAGTTGCTTGAAATTACATATACATGGTGTGGCTGAATTTAGCCATGTCTCTGTCCAAATCTGCTCTTTCTAGGAGCTTGTATTCAAGAATAGCAATATTTACACCTTTTTAACTGCTTTGCAATTTCGGACATTGACCCAACTTTACATACATGTGCGCAGGGAGTATGGACATTAACTGATGAAGTTTCAGATTTTTAACATGCACACATTTAGAGTAATATCCTCTTTTCCGCTAAAACCCCCCTGAACATACCACCGGGTCCTACCACGTCTTAAACTGTGGGCAGAAAAATCACAAGTATTATGGTATCATTTATACAATTTTCACATGTCCGCTCTATGAATGATCCATCTTTTTAAAGTTATGTTCTGGCCCCCAATGGGGTGTGGTTTCTCTCCAGCACAAGGTTGAATTTCTGGTTTTTCCAGTTCTGCCAAGCCAGCTTGCTCTCACAGGCAGTGCCCCTCCCAGCTTCTTCAGGAGGAAGCTACATTTACGACCTGCACCAATAAAACATTTGCCTGAGTCAGGACAGGCTTTGTTCAGAGCTCCTGTATTCTGTGGGGCTCCCCTTAATTCAATTATCAGAGAGATGGCATATCCTTAGTGTGGCCAGCAAAAGGCAGATAGGCCTGGGAACACAGCTGTGACTCAAGTTTCACTCCTGATGGGGGTAGTTGCCAGGCAAAACTCAGTTCCTTAAGCCAGACTTTCAGCTAACTGTCATGTTTTGTGTTGCTTTTTAAATTAACTTGCAATTTTACACATGCAGCTAGAATGCTGATTGCAAAACTATGACATTTCAACAGTTACAAAGGCATGTGACACCAAACATAGGTCACTCATTTAATCTAAACATTTTCGATTTTAGTGTCTTTAAATCCAGTGCAACTTAAACTGCTGACTCCATAGCAGTTTTGTTATAAGCATTGTTTTGGGCTCTTCATTTCCCAGATTTTGTAGGCACACAACACTCCATTCTACCAAATGTCTGCTGGTGTCCAGTGAATATTTTGCACATGTTGCAATGTTTGAAAATAGGCATTTTGAGCCTGCCTTCAGAGAAACACAGGGTGGTTTTAAAACGCCGGCTTTTGGATAGTGGTGAGTACTGGTACTGCACCCATTTTTGGGATTTAAGAAATGAATTCCCCACAATTCTAGGTTGCATTTGGCAATCAGCATTGCCATTCCCAATGGTTTCAGACTACTGTGCGGGTAGTCCAATGGTGATTTTAGGCAGTGCCCTTCTGTGCCCATAACATCGGCAAAAATGGGTGGCAGCCTATTCTTCATGCACTTCCCTGGGCATTTCCTGGGAAGCTCTAGCCATCATGATGTTTTCAATACTGCACAGTTTTGAGGTAGGGCTTGCATGCATGGGTAAATACATCCCACAGAATACACTTCCTGTCTCCCCCAAATCACATCCTTCCTCCCTCTGAAAGTGGTCTGCTCTCCAGGGACACCTGCTGTAACTGCTGGACCCAGACAGGCCATTCAATGCCTTTCATACAGAGAGGTGGAAACTAGCTTCAAGCTGACTCATTGCATATCAAAGGGGTGTGAAAGCAGATCCATTGATCTTTTGATGTTTAAATTAGGCTGTCCATGGCTGGAGGAAGGTGTGCCTTCCACCTTCTTCAGATGCTTAGATGTACATGTGGCTATCACATTCCAGCTGAATATTACAGGGGAAGATGCCACCTGTAGGCTGTGTCTTCCCCGGAGTACACAATACTATGAATTTTGTGCGGGAATTAGATGAAATGTGTGTGGAATGGCCTTACTCATGTCTCGGAGGTTGATCTCCCATCATTCATTTTCATTTATTAAAAATAATCAAAAAGTCCAGGCAAGTGCACACTCGCTGTGTGGATGTTGATATGCCTCACACAATCTTGACAGTCTTCTTTTCACGAATACACAAGACATGGTTCTCCACCTGTTGACGATAAGAGGCTGTTCCTTTATCGCAGAATTGATCCTAAAGTATCACAAATGTACCTGGAGGACAATGTGTCACATATGAAGAAGGCTTGCAAATCTCACGTTCTGGTGTCACGAGAAGAGTGGTGACATGTGGAGTGAGGATTTCTCGAGATTTCTCTCAAGGCCTGCATTTTGGAGAGGCCTGCTGAGCCGAGGAAGAGTCAGTCACATGGAAGGATTTCTCATCTGTTGGGGTATCTTTGCTACACAGCAGAAAGCAACCAACTGTACATGTCATTAGACTGGTCTACAGGGAACTCTGGAGGCCTCTACCCTATGGGCCACGTGAGTGTGGGTAGTCATGTGTTCTGCACCACTTACCCTATCTTCCGGTCACCAACCCCCGGTCCTTTCATACCTCCTCACCCCCTTCATCCTTTTGAAGCAAATTTTTTGTTATAAATCGTCAAGCATTATTCCTCATTCTTAACACATGTTTTATATATATGTATTTATGTTATGGTTAACTACTTTTTAATTTTATGTAAACAAGAGATAGAAAGCTCTAATCAACAGTTATCAACATTAAACATGACTGTTTTGTAAATACTCTATTTGTAGTTTATTAAATCATAAAAGATACATTTATAAAAACACAAACATTTTAAAACACTGCATATATAAAAATATATCCAAATCAAAAAGTTATATCAAAAAGGATACGCAATTAGTTCCATGGCAGAGCAGGGGACAAAATGGTGTGCCATGAAAGTTGGTGGGGCAAACACCCATGCCCCCCCCCCTAAAATTACACCCATGACACTGCCTGCTTGCCACACCTCCTGTCTGCCTTCATGGGAAAGAGATGTGCTTGTCCTCTGCTCTGCCATGGAACTAATCGCGTATCCACCCGTTAGGAGGATTAATTCATTTTGCTCTGTACAGGGAGAGGTCTTCATTAATATTCAAGAGTTTCAGAGCTGGAGGGAGATGCCCCCATGTGCTCTACGTTATGTAGTAATCCGTTTTTTTTTCGATGCTCATGCTACTGTTTCCATGCCCGGCCCATCCTATTATTATTATTATTATTATTATTATTATTATTATTATTATTATTATTTAATTCTTATAACGCACCAACCTGCCCATGGGCCTCAGATCCATACATGTGATCCCTTCGAAGCTTCTTGCTCATAGGTGGGGGGGGGCTTTGGGAAGAGTGGGCAGCTTCATATTGTGTCCCCTTGCAGACTATACTCACATCAAAGAAATGTATTACCATTTCCATTTGTTCAAATGGTGACGCATGAATGGACCTCACCCCATGCGTGGCTATAACCAGGAGTGGACTGGAAACCAAAGGTGGCTCCGGAAATGTGTTTCAAATTGGCCTCAGATCACACTGTGTGAGAAAGCAACACCTCACTAAGTAGAGCTTGAGGGTTCTCTGTCCAAGAACATTTTGAAAAAAAGGGATCCAAATTGTGAATTTTAAAGCATGCGTCCCTATATAAAGGCATTAAAAAGTAGTTACCACTAAATTTAGGAGGGAGTCCCATAAATACCATTTGGTGGCAGCTCTATCTTATAATGGGTAGTGAAACTTTATGTAAACAAGAGATGGAAAGCTCTAATCAACAGTTATCAACATCAAACACATGACTGTTCTGTAAATACTCTATTCGTAGTTTATTAAATCGTAAAAGATACATTTATAAAAACTTAAACATTTTAAAACACTGCATATATAAAAAGATATCCAAATCAAAAAGTTGTGACATATATCGCTTTTAAAGCTCAGCACTGATCTTAATTGATCAGGGATTAATTTGGTTCAAGAGGTTCCAATTAGCGTCTCTTAAACTTATTCATCAAATGCTTGACATATAGCTGTTCTTAATGGTAATAGACATAAAACATTGTCATTTCAATGCTAAGTCACTGCATCCTGGGAGTTTGGTTTGGTCATTTATGCACCCATTGACTGTCCATAGCCATGTTAATCCCCGTGGCCATTCACACACAGCACCAGCCCCTCCACCACAAAACACATCCTCGTGGGATCTTCGTAAATTGGTTCCACCAAGCACTGACATAGCCCTTTGGCCGGCCAGTGATATTTCTAAGGTGTCTGCTGACAGTTCATGGTTTAATTGCAGCTGTGACTGAGTTACTGGTGTAATAATAATGTCTTAACCAAGTGATAGCCACTTGATTCATTTCATATACGTTCCTTGCACTGATGTCCTGTTTAAACAAGCATTCACAAAGGCATCAGTGCTGGTGTGTGTATAGGCACTAGACACACACATGCCCGCCATTGCTATCACGCTCACACCATGTCCAGCTGTTTCCATTTTATAACCAAGTAGTGCCACTGTAGCAGGGCTTGCCAGCAACTATTCAGTTCCTACACAAAAGCCCAAGTTATTGCCTTTGCCAATGCTTTTATCCAATTGAAGTGACTGCATCCAAATGATTCATGCCAACTAAAAAGTGTATTGAGCTAAGAGTGCGGGCATGGGCTTGCCCAAATAATTGCATTTCTCTTTTTCCCAATCACTTTTATTTGTGCATTCAATGTTTAATTAATTGAAAAGGGTATTTGAATACATTAAAATTAACATTAAGTCAGCACTTGTCATGGCTGGGTTGGTATCCTGTACTAGTCATGTGATCAAATGACATGTTTACCTACAGCCACTGCCTAGTCCTCACTTAATGATAATCACAATACGTTTGTTATGATATGATATATGATAGTTTATGTATATAGCGCTTATACACAATGTGTTTCAAAGCGCTTCAAGGCAAGGGAGGGAACAAGGGAAAATGGAAGGGAGGGGAGGGGAGGAACAAAACAAGTGACTATCATACTAGGCCTGGCAACATTTCTGCTGGAGCCAGAGAAAACCAAAAGGTGAGTTGAGGGGTCCAGAAAGGGAGGGGAGGAACAAAACAAGCAACTATCGTACTAGGCCTGATGACATTTCAGATAGTGCTGAAGGGGGTGTGGGGAGGAAAAAAACAGTAATGGGAGGGTGGAGGAAACAGACGAGGTTGCTATCATATTAGGTCCAGGGACAATTCTGATAGAGTAAGTGCATAGAAGAAAGTAAGGGGAGGAGATAGGTAAAGAGAGAAGGGAAAGGAGGAGAGAACAGAGAGTAAACAGTCAAAAAGAGCGGAGAAGCAACAGTGGAGGGCGAATACAATTCCAGAAGTCAGTAGTAACACATAATGTTGCAAGCCAGACTACAAGATGAAGATGGGAACAGCATGATTCAGGGCCACCATGAGTACAAGATGCAAAGAAAATCCAGCATGAGAGTTGAGAAAGACTAATGCACCGTGAATTAATGAAGTCCATAAAAGTCAAATCCAGCATTGGCCACAAGACGGTGATGGTGAAACCAGAATCTATCAGGACAGACTCCTGCAGAAGTAGGCTAGAGGGGGGAGGGGAAGCAGGATAGAAGAATCAAGCAAAACAGGCAACACCTGTGTGCGAGAAGGGGGGGGCAAGGGAACATCACAGGGGAACCAGAGTGGGGGGGGGATGGCCTGTGGGGAAAGAGGGGTAACACATGTTGGTGCATGCGTACCTGCTGTTTGAGGAGGGGGTCGGGGCCTGGGTCCTCCTGGTGCAAGCAGGTCCAAACAGGAATTGCCCTTTTCTTCGTCTGCCATTCGCTGCGAGAGACACCCTTGATCTAATAGTTAAGAGCAGGAAGGAAGAAGCAGGGCTAAGAAAGTGGGTGGTGCTTGGACCAGGTGACGTAGATCCAATTGCATCTGCTCCCATCTGCAAAGGAAAAGAGGCTGGAAGGCTCCTTAAGTAGGGAAATAGAGCAGCAGGCAGGAAGGCACCAGGTGGGCGGGGCTTGCAAAGTGGTGAAAAAGAGCGGCAAACAGAAAGGCACCAGGGGGGCGGGGCTTGCTAAGTGATGAAAAAGAGCGGCAGGCAGGAAGGCACCAGGTGGACGAGGCTTAGGCCAGATGACCTAGATCCACTTGCACCTGCTCCCCATCTGCAAAGGAAAATAGGCTGGAGGGCTCCTTAAGTAGGGAAACAGAGCAGCAGGCAGGAAGGCACCAGGTGGGCGGGGCTTAGGCCAGGTGACCTAGATCCACTTGCACCTGCTCCCCAATATTTGCAATTGTGTGTTTTAGTGTAAACAATGAATAAACAACACTTACAGACACGTTCTAAAGAGTTGTGTTTCAAATAGTATCTTGTGTAATATGCTTGCACTCTTGGATAATAATTTAACATTTATATAGCGCTACGAACCCTCAGCCTTCGGAGGGCTGCTAATTATTACCCACGGTGTGTGGTGCTCATTTATCAATCTTGGAAAGATAAAAGACTGAGTGTGGCACTGCCAGGAATCGAACCTGCGTCAGCAGCCTCTGCACGGATGTTAAATCGAGCGCTCTACTCGCTGTGCGATCTGATCAGCTGACCGATCAAAGATTTCTATACATTAATATATTGTTCTGAGATGTATGTCGGGGACAAATCTAGTACCATGCCATGTTTTAATATTCCAGGTGATGACGATTCTAACCACAATGCGACAAGAGCCAATAAAGATGGCAAACCATAGGTTAAGCCCTGCCCTCACCAGCCCGGCCCGCCCTGCCTGTCCCCCACCTCACCCCTCCCGCCATTCCTCCCTCCTTTTTGGATACAGCCAGAGTACCACTAGTACCCTTTCTCCACTCCGACCACTGGCTAAAATCTAATTGGGTTTTCAGAGTGACTAAAACACAGGTTATTAATCGCCCCTGCACGTGATAACATGTGCACGCACGTCCTGCATGCACACGGGGGACACGCCAAGAAGCAAACTGGATTTCGTTCTTTGGATGGTGGAGGAGTCCAGCCCTCTCCAAAGGATGGTGCTCGAGGCGGAAATAAGCAGCTCGTGCACGCGCCAGGAATTGACACATGCAGGGGCACAGGAGCCCGCCAGAGACGCCACGTGCTGCTCCTAGTAGTGTCCGTGCCTGTTTTGTGCAGCACTTAAACTCAGGTACAAACTGAGCAAGGAAGAGGGGAGGGGCATTGAGAGCGCCCCCAGGGAACGAAAACTCATTAGAAGCAGAGCGAGGAGAGGGTTGGAGGGGCGGGGGGGGGATGCGGCGACCCGAAAGTCGGTGACATTTGCAGTCAGGCAGCGAGTGCATTGAGATAGAATAACAGGCAAACGTGGAGCCCGGGGGACGCCTTGTACAAGAGGACCCGGGGACCCCGAGTGAGCGTTTAAGGGAATTAAGCATTCCGTGGGGAACGCTTCGGAATAATCAGCAGAATGAAGTGCCCGTGAAAGAAAGTGGCACCCAGAAATCGTGTGTATGACTCGCCGATGGAAAGTGCCACTCTCGCCCAGTAACATGCACGCCCGGGCGAATTCCGCCACACAGGCGTTTGCATCTATGTGTCTAGACGAGTGGGAGCGGTTTTGATTCTGCACCGGTGCAAGGGAACTGTGCAGCAGTGCAAGGTAACTTTGCACTGGTGCAGACGCATTCATTCAATGTGTTTTTCCACCAGGTCCAACGTTGCTCTGCCAGGAATTCCGTGCAAAATTGCACTTTCAGCGGTGCAAAGCTTCTACCATCTCAACCCAGATGTTTTGCACTGCAACTCCCAATATCCCCAGCCGGCATAGACATTAGTGAGGGACCATGGGAGTCGTAGTCCAAAGGATGTATGGCGTGCACCCCAGAGTAGGCGCTTGTTCTTCTTCTTGCTGATAGATTTGTATCCATCAGCGGTGATTTTTGGATACCGAGGCTTGAGCCTCATTACTCCATCTTCTCGGGTTGAGTATGTAGTCGTGGGTTTGTATTCTTCTTGGTCTGTGTGGTCTTGTCACAGTAGAGCTGGTTTCACAGGGTCTTCGCAGTGATGGGTTTTGCGCGAGCTATTTATAAGGAGCTGTCCAGGTGCTGACATGAAACCTACTGACTGCAGGCAGCGTTCAGAACTCAGCATGTGTCTCCTCATGTGTGAAGCACACTTGCAGAAATGCCTCTTCACAGCGATGCCATAATGTTGTGCTATGAGATGTCTCGCCACGCTATGTTATAGGCCCCATCTGCAATTGACAGGGCCTCGTAGCACTGTGGTATGACGAGTGTCCGTCAATACGCACCATTTTACCTTTGCAGGCAACCGAGTGTGTCCTTTTGTGAAGGCGTGCTGGGGTTTACCTGTTGTGAGCAATGGCTGGTCTCCCTAGCCGGGAGAGAGGGAGGGGGGAGGAATCCGGAGGGGGGCTAGGGGGGGGGGGGGGGGGTCGTGCTTCTGTGGGCTGTGGACAAAGCTTTAGAAAGTGCCCTTTACCAACAATACAAAGCGGAGGCCACCAAGGAGCTCTGGACGTCTAGCAATCGACCGTCGGCCCACCCTTTGACCTGTTTGGCTATGTCTATTGGCAAAGTCCCCACCTCTAAACTGAAACCAGCCTTCATGCCTGCAAGTGTAATTCCCGGCAGGTCTGACTCAGCCCTTTATCCTTCTGAGGTCGATACATTGAGTACCATAATTTGGCAAACATGCTAACAGCTATTATAATAGCAGTTTGAAGCGAGAGCAACGCTGTAAGAAGCATCATTCGAGCCCCCGATACTACTATTGACTTGCTTTCTTCCCCTGCACCCATGTCAATACAATCTTGTGTATGCATTTGTGTTTGTATGAGTGCACAATGATGTATGGAGCTGTCTATGATAATGTAGCAGCTTCCAAGCAGATGTGTTTATGTGATGTCATTTCCCATTTGCATAGTGCTATTGCCCATTGGTATGGACTCAAAGCGTTGTAGGTGAACGTCCAGAGGGGACCAAAGTCCACAGTGTGGGAAATATGCCAGAGGAGTTTAGAATGCCTGTGCACATTTTAGGCAATACGGAAGTGGTCAGGAGTGGCCACGTCCCTGCTCGCTATCAACATGTACAAGTGTCCGCTGCATTGGAACCATGCAACAGGCTGAACACCGAATGCTGTGCGGCCAGGGCAGGCTCAAGCTTCTGTACACGTGATTGGCTGCAATTGCTCCCGTGGCTAACCCAAGCTGTCTGAACAGAAACCCCACTCAGGGGTGTAAGAGGTGCGGCCGCTCAGCCAATACATAATGGCGTGTGCAGGGCATGTCCGGCTAGGAAAGGTTTGTATGCTCCATAGCCTGCTCCGCAAGGGATGTGTCATTGCCCGCATTTTAGGTCGCCAGGGGACTTTTGCCATGACCCTGCTCAACAATATTAGCTTGTCTATAGGGGGTCCAGACGATGGGCGGCGCAACTGATGAACAGAGAAGCCTTCAGCATCAAGTGCCGACTCTACTGCAGCTTACTAAACAGGGCGGGGCTGCAGCACTGGCGTACCTGGTGCCCCCGCAGCCCCTTGCAGAGTGGGGGCCCTGCACATGTCCTGGAAGGGGCCACCCTCAGAATGAAAAAACAAAACAGAAAAACAATAGTTTTTTTAAATTAAAAACAGAAAGAAAT
This sequence comes from Ambystoma mexicanum, assembly GCF_040938575.1. Lineage (NCBI taxonomy): Eukaryota > Metazoa > Chordata > Amphibia > Caudata > Ambystomatidae > Ambystoma > Ambystoma mexicanum. Next base: position 64,534,766 of record NC_090934.1, read on the forward strand.
AGTTTCTTTTTGAAGTCACTCTGTCTTCATAAAGAAATACAGCGTAATGGAAATAATGCCTTTATGAAGGCAGAGTGACTAGAACAAGATACGAGTTCTTTTTGAAGTCTGAGGGCTCCCCCTACCCCATGACATGGAAGCCAACAGGCTGGATGGAGGCCTCCATGTCATGGGGCGGGGGAGCCCTATGACTTCAAAAATAAATAGTTTCTGTTTGAAGTCACGCTGCCTTCATAAAGATTATTTCTGTTCCGGGTTCGGTCCTTTAACGGAAATAATTTCTGTATGAAGTCAGAGTGACTTCAAAAAGAAACAATTTCTTTTTGAAGTTATGGGGCTCCCCTCCACCCCATGACACGGAGGCCTCCGAACCCTCTGCAGATGACAGGAACAAGCATTCGTGGCTGCTGCAGGAAACTGAAGGTCTCGTTCCTTGGGCCAACAGATTAAAGCTAAGAAATTAAGGTGCCTCATACGTAAGCACTGGGAAAAGGATAGTGGCGTGAAGGTAATTCTGGGATGCCCATTTTGGGGTTTGGGGCAGGGGGTTGGAGGGAGAGGTGCTGTGTGGGGGTGGGGATTGTGTGATACATTCTAATAGTAATCCATCTCCAGGCTAAGCAGTCATGATATTGATACTGATATTGATATTGATATTTTATTTCTATCGCGCTCGTATACAAGTGTTTCAGAGCGCGACAAGGAAAGGGAGGGGAACAGGGGAGCACAAAACAGCGATCTTACTAGGCCCAGTGCCTTTGAGAACGCGCAAGTGCATGGGAGAGGGGGAGGGGAAAAGTGTGAAGCAGAGGAGAAACAGATAAATAACAATAAATAACAAATAAAGGCAACAAACAGTGGTAGTGCAGCCAGCAATTTGCAAGTGCTAGGTTTAAGACAGCAGACAGGGTAGGTCTGATAAGTACAGGAAGAAAAAGGGGGGACTGTATGGGTACAGATACAGACCCCAGTGCAAGGGGTGGCCCGGAGGCAGTGCGGGAGTGTGGCGGGGTGAGCAGGTACCTGGGCCCGGAGGACAGAGGGTGGCCAGGTGGACGGTGCCAAGAGAGAACAGATCAACAGGGGAGAGGGGTATCAAATGCAGAAGAAAAGAGGAAGGTCTTGAAGTGCTTCCGGAACCGGAGATGGTTCTCCTCAAGTTTTAGAGTGGCAGGAAGGCTGTTCCAGAGGGAAGCCCCAGCCGGGGACAAAGATATACCCCCAGCTTGTTTCTTTGAAAAACAACTGACCCTGAGGGAGTTAGATGTAGAGGATCGAAGAGCTCGAGAGGGGAGGTATTTCCGGAGGGATAGCTGACGGTATTTTGGGCCCATGCCCCAGAAAGCCTTGTGGACAATGCAGAGGGTTTTGAATTTAATCCTTGCATCCACTGGGAGCCAATGGAGCGATTTCAGAGCTGGAGAGATACGATCCCAGGGCTTGAGGCCAAGGACAAGTCTTGCAGTCCTGTTCTGGATTACTTGCAGAGGGCGGAGAGTAGAGGCAGGCAGATTTAGAAAGAGGCTGTTAGAATAGTCCAACAAAGAGAGAACCAGATCTTGGGATACCATGAGCTTCTGCGGGAAGGTGAGGAAAGGCAGAGTACCTCTGAGGAGGTACAGTAGGAAATGTGACTTTTTAAAGTCCTCAGAGATGTGGGTGGAGAATGAAAGGGTGGAGTCAAAGATGACCCAGAGGTTCTTAGCCTCACAGGTGCGGATAGGAGGAGGGCCAAGGGAGGCCGGCCAGAGAGTGAGGGGAAAGGATGGTGAAGGTGTGCCGATGAGGAGGATATCAGTCTTGCTGGCATTCAGACAAAGATCATTGGTGGCAGCCTGAAAATGAGTTGAGTGTCATCAGCGTAGCACTGGAAATGTGAGCAGAAAGTGGCAATGCAGTGGGCGAGAGTTGCCAGGTATTGGTTGAAAATCCAGGGCGAGAGGTTAGACCCGTGGGGAACACCACAGGTAGAGAGGAAGATAGACAAAAGCAAGGACCCAAGTTGGACCTGGGAGTGTCGTTCTGAGAGGAAAAAGGTCAGCCAGGCCAGAGCCTGATCAGTGATACCCAGGTTTTCACTGAGACGTTGAGCAGGATGGTATGGTTGACCGTGTTGAAGGCAGAAGAGAGATCGAGGAGGATGAGGACAGAGGGAATGTTAGAGTCACAGTTGGAGAGCAGATCTTCACGGATGTTCAGAAGAGTAGTTTCCGTGCTTGCGGCAGCTCTGAAGCCAGACTGGTGGTCATGGAGACAGCCAACAGAATTGGAATGAAGGTTAAACTGAGAGATGGCCAACTTTTCCAGGAGTTTGCCCAGAAAAGGAGTAATGGAAATTGGATGATAGTTAGCTGGACAAGAAGGATCAGCTGTGGGTTTCTTGAGAAGAGGATGCACAAAGGAGTGCCTCAGAGGGGAGGGGAAGGATCCAGAGGCAAAGGAGTGGTTGCAAAAATCAGCAAGGGCCAGAGCGAGGGTGTCAATGTGGTCCTTGATGGTTTTAGAGGAAATGGGATGAACCTGTTTTGATGAGGCTTTCATAGATCGGACTTGTCTAGCGACCTCATCCGAGGAGAAAAGAGGAAAGGACGAGAAGGATGGTGGTGGGGTGGCTAAAGGAGGGTCAGCAAGCACAGCTGGAGAGGGGCAAGAAGGGGTGAAGGTGGAGAGGGTGGACAGGATGTCATGTTTTTTTTTTTTTATTAAGTGAGAGGCAAGGGCATTGCAAAGAGCCTGGGAGGCAATAGGAGGGGTAGAGACTGCAGCAGGGTTGGCCAGCTCCTTGCAGGTTTTAAAGAGTTCAGCTGAGTTATTAGATGCCACAGAGACATGAGCTTGGATGTGGACTCTCTTCTTGGTGAGGACAGAGAGTCAGTATTGCCTTTGTAGCAGGTGACAGGCCAGTTTGTCAGAGGATGAACAGGAAGTCCTCAATTTCCTCTCATCAGCCCCCCTCCACTTACGTTTAAGTGTAGCTAGGTCAGAGTCATACCAGGAATTGCGCTTGGCTTTGGACTTCAAACAGATCCTAATGACAGGGGCAAGAGCATCAAGAGTATCAGACATTGAAGAGTAGAGCAGAGACAGGGCTGTGTCAGGATGTGAGACAGCCAAAGGTGGAGGGGGGGGAGAAAGTGGTGTCAAATGCCTCAACTGACACACGCTTCATGGGCTGAATGACCAAGAAGGTAGGTGGCAGTGTTGGGGTAGGCTTGGCTTGGGGGGAAGAGAGGGAGAGATGAGAGGAGAGGAAGGAGTGATCGCTCCAGGATAGAGGAGTGGTCAGATGGATGGAGAGGGGGAGGTCAGAGGAGATCAAGACTTCGAGTGTGTGCCCTGCAGAGTGAGTCGGGCCAGAGGGGAGGATAGACAAGGAGAGTGGTATTACTGGCTATAGGGGCATTATGGTGCAGCCAGTCTAGTAATATGTTTTGTTTGGCTTGACTTTTTTTTAACTGGGCATCTCTGATAAAGCATTCCTGCTAAGTGTAATTACTTGGCTAGATTGAGTTTTATCAGTCTAGCCGTTTCTTACTTGGCATTTTATATTTTTCTGGGCATCTGTGATAAAACCATGATAAGTGTTATTGATTCGACTGACATTTTGGTGCAACCAGTCTAGGTATGTCTAAATTTAGCCTGGCATGCTTTACTGTGATATATTATTACGAGCCTAGACTGATCTATTATGTGAAGCCTAGTGGACATGTTTTCATTGTGGCATGACATTTTTAAAAAATTTTTTTATTGCAAAACATTACATTCATGAAAGCATTAATGTTCCTATGAAGTGTTGGTGACTTGCATTTATTGGATTATTGGACTGGCGTTACCCTACAAAACAATTGCAAACGTTCTGGAATTTTAGACAATTTTTCACAGAAAGGGTGCTCTGTAATGCATTAAGCGCATAAATATCCTTCTCCTATTACAGTGTGCCGCATATCCCTGCACCAGCATGTTCGTGCACATTGGGCACGCATGGTAATCTAAGCCGGCCCAGAGTGTGGCGTGACCCGTGATTTGTTGCCGAGCTGGGGGCGGTGGGGTCCTCAGCATGGCTCAAAGGGGGCCCCCAGATATGGTGCTATGCCACTGGCTACGTCAACCCCCCCGGAAATCTCAAAGTGTGAGTGATAATATTTATTGAGAACCTGAGTTCAAAGGAGAGCTAGGTGACGGTCCTCAGCACCTTGTGAATGAGTTGAAAGTGTTGGGAGCTGCAACTTTCCCAACCTGGAAACGGAAAACGAGGTGGTCCATTGAGTGGCAGTAACTAGGATACCAAGAAGAAGGGAGCCCGCAGGTGGGTCGGTGGTGTTGAGGATGGTAGTAGGTGAATACCTGAGTGAAAGGCAGCAAGGGGAAGCAGTGAGGGTGGGAGTTAGGTACAGGCAGAAGGGCTGTCACAGCACACAGAAGTGTGTCTAAGAGAGTGTCTGAAGGGCTGAGATAAGCAGAATGCTGTCTACAAGAGGGTTGGCAGGGCTGAGACAGTAGGCATAACTGTGTCTACAAGAGGGCCAATGGGCTTAGAGAGCAAGCAGATATGTTTCTATAAGAGAGTCAGGGCGGCTGAGTGTGACAAATCAACTTTCGGGGGACCAGTGGTTCAGGAATGAATAT